>NW_027530618.1:142579-562618 GCF_008692635.1 Crocuta crocuta
CTGAAACAGGCTCCAGGCTCTGAGCGGGCAGTCAGCACAGAGCCGGACACGGGGCTCAAACCCACGAACTGAAAGATCATGGCCTAAGCGAAAGTCGGACACTTAACCGACTAAGCCACCCAGGCGCCCCCGAAATGTCTTAAATATATGAAGTGTACTCAACATCATTTATCATCACAGAAATATAAGCTTAAACCATAATTAGCTGGTACCACACACTCACCAAAATGGCTAAAATCAAAAGACTGATATTACCAGTATTTGACAAAGATGTTGTGCAACTAGAACTCATATTATTTGTGACATTGCAAATTTAAAAAATATTTGGGTAAATATTTGGCACTATTAATTAAAATTAATAATGCATATATAATAATTCCTGGTGATTCCCCTCCCAGTATATATATATATATATATATATATATATATATATATATATATATATATATATATATATATATATATATATATATATATATATATATATATATATATATATATATATATATATATATATATATGCCCAAGAAAAATGAATGCCTACTAGGCCAAAACATGTACAAAAACATTCATATTGGCTAAAGTTAGGAATAATTTATATGGCTTCAACTGGATAATAATGAAACAAGTCAGTTTATTTATCAAATGACTAGAACAGTTAAAAAGAAAGAACTGATACATGCAACAAAATAGATGAATTCCGCCAACATAATGTAGAGGGAATTTAGTCAAGAGACCAAGCATAGAAACTGCATAATTTTATTTACATTAAATTGTAACATAGATGAAAATATTTTATACAGATGAAAATAAAAATAGAGGCTACTTTTGGGGAGGAATATTAACTGGGTGGAAACATGAGGTTCATTCCTGGAATGCTGGAAACATTTTATGACTTGATCTTGATAGAATTTTCATGGCATATGCATACTTCATCTTGACTTATATTGAGGTGGGCACTGAAGATTTCTGCATATGGCTTCATATAAATTTTAATTTAATTTTTAAAAATATCACAGAATAAATCCGAAAGTCTTGAAGTCTTTATTTGGTTAGAATATTGGATACATTAAATGTTGAATATTGAGATGAAAAAATACAAACATAAACATCACACACACATATGTATATATATATGTGTGTGTGTATATATATATATATATATATATTCCTTAACCATTTCCTTATTATTTATAATTAGTTTTCATCATTTTTTTAGCTGTATGGCCATGGATATTTTACACAACATTCAAAGTTTGTTATCTTCTTTATTAACAAAGGATTATGATATTTTTCCTGTCTCTTGTACTCAAAGTGCTGTTGTGGGATCAAGGAAAATAATGGTAGAATATTAACACTTCTTGAGCTATGTATCAGATCTATGACAAAAATAGATGATAGACGATATAATATAGATATAGTCATAGATAGTTAGATACCTATGTCTACATTGATATCAATGTATAGGATGACACTTTTTAAAATATTGCCAGTCTTTCTTCCCTCCTACTTTGTTCCTGAGTTTTGTTTTTTGTATCTCCCCCTCATGTACTCTCTCAAGAAGATCCTGCCTAGTTTCAGAGGATCTTTGAATTTTGTGGCCCAGAAGGGGGAGTAAAAACCCTGGATGGAAAGACCACTGAGAGGAAGGAATAGGGGCATTGGAAAGGGTTTACAAAGGATTTTGAAGAGTGACCTCTGATATGTGAGAGACTTTTTCAGGAAAGGAAGACAAACATTTCAGTGATCTTTGCTATGGTGTTTGCTGATTATTAATGTTGTTGGGAAATGCAAAGAAAGGAACAATTACGTGGAAATTTTCATAATGGTTGCTGATTATCTTCCTTTGTTCATCACACTTGTTTAAAATTAAAACCTATCCGACTACATTATACCCACAACAAAACTGAAAAAAATATACTAATATTTCTCTTTTTCTGACAAGACAATTAAGCCTCTGAATACTTTAATAATAACTCAAAGGTTTGGGACCAGTACAAGGCATTTCAACCCAAACAATATATCTCTAAATACCATTTTCCTTGACTACATAATGGCTTTTGTTTAAATGGTTTCATAAATTGTGAAGTGTAGATGACACTATTTTCCTCAAAGAGATAATTATAGGAAGAAAATCAAATAAGATTTCTTTAACAACTTAAATTGTTTAAAAGTGTACTTTATAATTATTACCATTTAAAATAGTAGATGACATGTTGCTACTGGAAGCTGTGTGATCCTTATATAAAAAAAAGTGCACGTGGGAATCACCCTTCATCATCCTCTTCTTGGCTGCCAACACAGCTGAGGACTGTCCCTGCAATTTAGCAGCCTCTGTCACGGAGTTAAGACAAATAAGTTTAATTCTTAAAAAAGTAATACGTATTTTGTTCAACATTGGAGTTAAGAATAGTTTTAGCTGTGTGTGGCAGAAAACCCCAGATAAAAAGGGCCTAAAGATAGAAGGATGTGACAATGAGCTATTGCCTCAGTAACACCACAATGATGTTATGAAACTAACTATCCAGGAACTCAGTGGCTCAAAACAACCATCATTTATTCAGCACACATCTGTGCATCGATAGAGGTCAGCGGCTCTTCTGTAGGCTTTCTTCCTTATGGAAGATGGGATTCAGTTCAGCTCCATGCACCTTTCATTCTCCTTAAAACAGGAAATAAGACAAGTCACAATGATGACAAATATAGAAGATACTAAGTTCACCCCGCCAGGCACATTTCCAACATCTGCTGTAATCCATTCTACCAAAATTGTGCTGGTTAGAACAAAGTCACATGATTACTCTTAGGAGTAAAGGACGGTGGACAATGGAGTCTCAGTAAGGTACTCTGGCTAGCCAAATACCTGGCTCAATATCACCGGTTCTTCTAAAGGGAAAGAAATGTGACAGATGGATATTTGGAACAATCAGCATCCAACACCCTAATAGTTGATCCAGGTCTTCAGCATAAAATCGCCAACAAATACACAAATCAAAAACTGGACAATGATGGTAAAATCTCATCATGTTAGAACAACAAAAGATAATTTATTCCTGTTAAGATATGAATATTTGATATTAAGAATGAAGACTGAGGAAGTACAAGTCTTTGGTGCCTATGGATGCTATAAGAAGACTTACAGGATTATGTCCAAAGAAGTTGGTGGAGCACTGATTTATCTTTCTAGAAGGCTGTGTGTGTGTGTGTGTGTGTGTGTGTGTGTGTGTGTGTGTTTATGTTTATCCAGACTATAATATTTTCCTGGCTGTTCTGTATATCTTCTATATCTACTTGTGCATCTAATTATTAAAGTGTATGAGTCTTTTCTTAATTGGCAACATAGCTTTTATTTCTACAGTAGTTCTGAGAGTTCAAGGTCTCTTCACTACATAGTCCCAGATTGTACCAACTACTCAGTTCTGCTTCAGGAGTTGCTACTCACACATCATAAAAAGTAAATCGAACCCTCTGGACTTCTGCAACACTATGATCTTTAAATTACAACAGGAAATTTTTATTAAGAACACTATGTTGAAATAATATTTATTTAAGATTATGCAATCAATCTAAAGTCCATCCATTCTAAACTTTAGCCTTGGGTTACAACGGACTGTCAAAGACAATATTTTCTTGACTGAAAATAAAAATCGTAAGCACTTTTGTTGTACGACTAATGTATAATGAAGATAATTAGATTCTGGTTAAAATGTATGACAGAAATATCTGGCTATACCTCTGTAAGATCCGTTTTTTCATCCCCTGACAATAAAATGCAGGTTTCAACATCTTCCATTTCCAAGAAAGATTTCACACACACACACACACACACACACACACACACACACTATTTGGTGCAAAGTTTCTTCAGGAGATAGTACAGTTTTATATCCAAAAGACTCTAGGGAGATATACACATGAGTTTCTGTTATGATGCTATTCCACACATCCTTTCTTAGCTCTGTGAGTAAAAGAGAGTTCCTTGTCTTTGACCTCTCATCCTCACAAGGTGGAAAGCTGCTAATATGTGTTTTCCTTTACCTCCTACTTCTGCATTCTCTTTGTGTGGGAGTCAGGAATGTGAATGAGGTATTAGCAAAAGTGGATGGGCTGGGACTGGGACTTCTGAGAAACATACCAGAATGTGTCCTTTATCTTTTTGTTTTTTCTAATTCCTATTTAGAATATGAAAGAAATGGCTGGTGGTAGATGGACTATGTTAAAATAATGTGAACTAAATTTTGTAGAAAGGAAACTAAAAGGAACTTGAGTTCTTGAAGAGCTCCTAGAACAGCTGTACCCTATCTGAACTAGATCCTTTAAACATCATTTTTTATGAGTAAAATAAACTTCTAGTTAGCATCCTATAATGGTTTATTTACATGACTCCAAAGGCTCTCCTGACTCATGTAGCTCTTCAATAAGTCAATGTAGTCCATATGAAATACTGCTTTTACTCTGAGAATAAATTTTATTTTATTTTTTATGTTAGGGAAAATACTTAGTTATTTTTTTAGGAACATAGTAAGAATAGATGGTAGTTTTATTTTTAAAGATTTTATTTTTAAATAATCTCTAAACCACACATGGGGCTTGAAATAACACCCCTAGATCAGGAGTCACACACTCTACCGACTGAACCAGTCAGGCACCCCAGGTAACTATAACATTGAAAAGACAAAGATATTCTCAAGTTTTATATGTATTCCATTGAAATAGACATTTCTCAGACCACCAGGATAACTTTCCAGTTTTCCCACTTGCCACCTCAGTCACCTTTGGCCAGTTAATTGACTCCAGTTCACAAGAGTATAAGGCATATAATATTTACTTAACTCACAGGATCAAACCAGGTAAAGCATTTTGTAATCTATAAAGCAGTATGGAACTTTTCATGGTTATGGCCAATCAAATGTATGTCATGACAGTCATAAACCATTCTAAATCTATGCTTGAATGAAATGAACACCAACAAATGATATTTTAGTATAATCCACAGCACACTGTAATTATATTTCCTAATTTATGATTCTGTACTAGAAATTGTCAGCATGAATGTAACCAGCTCAGTGTTTCCCTTTGCATTGTCAGAATGGTCATCATGGTGAAGAAGAAAAAAAGGACATCTGTGCCCATAAATGCTATAAAATACAGGCAAGTGGCTGAAGCCAAAATGTATTAGTAACCAAGTAGTGTCTCCTTGAAATAACACTCCTGGTTATATGGACAAGTGGTAATCTGGTGTGTTTGCATATCTCAGAAGGCTCCAGGGCAAATATTAATGATGACATGGATGGAAATGTAAAATGAGGTCAGTGGAGAAAAGCTTACAACCAAAAATAATAAATAAATATCCACCAACACTGTAAGAGGGTTCCCCTTTCTCTGCATCCTCAACAACATATGTAGCTTCCTGTGTTGTTAATTTTAGCCATTCTGCCAGGTGTGAGTTGATATCACATTGTACTTTTGATTTGTATTTCCCTGATGATGAGCAATGTTGATCACCTTTTCATGTGTCCTTTGGCCATCTGGATGTCTTCTTTGGAAAAATGTCCAGTTATATCTTCTTCACATTTTCAAACTGGATACCATTTTCCCATTTTAAATCTGTTTTGTGAGTATTGAGTTTTACGAGTTCTTTCTATATTTTGGATACTAATTCTTTATTATATGCCATTTGCAAATATCTTCTCCCATTCAAAAGTTGCCTTTTAGATTTGTTGATTGTGTCCTTTGCTATGCAGAACCCTTCTATCTTGATGAAGTCCCGATAGCTCATTTTTGGTTTTGTTTCCCTTGCCTAAGGAGATGTATCTAGTAAGAAAATGCTACAAGCAACGTCAAAAAAGTCACTGCCTGTGTTTCCTCTGGGATTTTCTTATTATTATTATTTTAGAAAGATAGTGTGCAAGTGGAGGAGAGGGGCATAGGGCAAGAGAATCTTAAGTAGGCTCCACATCCAACATGGAGCCTAATATTGGGCTCAGTCCCATTATGCTGGGATCATGATCTGAGCCAAAATCAAGAGTTGGACACTCCACTGACTAAACCATCCAAGTGCCCCTCTCCTCTAGAATCTTGATGGTTCCCTTTCTCACATTTAGGTCTTTCATCCATTATCAATTTATTTATTGTGTATGGTGTGAGAAAATGGTCCATTTCCATTCTTTTGCATGTTGCCATCCAGTATTCCCAACACCATTTGTTGAAGAAACTCTTTTTTCCATGCAAACTGGTGCAGCTACTCTGGAAAACAGTATGGAATTTCCTCAAAAAGTTAAACATAGGACTACTCTGCAATCTAAAAGTTGCACTACTAGGGATTTACCCAAAGGATACAAAATTCTAATTCAAAGGGATACATGCACCTTGATGTTTACAGCAGCATTATCAACAGTAGCCAAATTATAGAAAAAGCCCAAATGTACATCAGCTGATGAATGGATACAGAAGATATATAAATAAAATGGATATATATATATATATATATATATAATGGAATGTTACTCAGCCATAAAAAAAAGAATGAAATCTCCCCGTTTGCAATGATGTGGGTGGAGGTAGAGTGTATTATGCTAAGTGAAAAAGTGGGTCAGAGAAAGACAAATGTCATATGATTTCATTTGTATGTGGAGTTTAAGAAACAAAACAGATGAACATGGTGACAAATGTCATATGATTTCATTCATGTGTGGAATTTAAGAAACAAAACTGATGAACATGGGGGAAAAAAGAAAGATGCAAATTATAAAACAGACTCTTAACTATAGAGAACAAACTGAGGGTTGTTGGAATGAAGGTGGGCAAGGGAATGGGCTAAATGGGTGATAGGTATTAAGGAGGACACTTATGATGAGCTCTGGTTGTTGCATATAAGTGAAGAATCACTAAATCCTACACTTGAAACTAATATTACATTGTATGTTAACTAACTGGAATTTAAAGAAAAACTTGGAAGAAAAAACATAAGAAGCAGATTATAGATTTTATGCAGGCTCCTACAAGAGGTTTCCTTAAACTAAAAGAGTAACTTTAGTAACTTCAGCTGACCTAAGCACCACACAGAAGACTATGCTACAGAAATCTTTACACTCATAATTCTCAACTAACTTGATGGGAAAGAGTAGGAAAAAATATCTATATGATCATGTTACAATGAAATTTTTGGTCTTTCAGGGTAAAGAAATTTTCTAAAGAGAAAGGGAAATTTTCTGAAGTACAATCTATTTAATACAGATTTACTTAGGCTGAAGACAATCAAACTTACATAGCCAGTTCCTTGCTGTTTTTAAAGGAATTGAGCCTTAGGGCCAACCATATTTTCCTTACCTCATATATCATACTAAATTTGTTCAGGAAATTAAGCTATAATATACCATCCTTCTCATAATTAGAAATATTTTTCTTGACTATCTAATTTGAAGAAATCTCATATAATATGAAAAAGATTTAGGAAAATAATGATATATGCCTTTTAAGGACAGTGGCTCAATAACTTACCAAAGCCTGTCGGAGGCCGCGCCGGCTCCGACAGGTCCAGGGGTCCCTGAAGGATGGACGGTGTCGGCGAAAGAGAGTGAGAGAGCCCCGAGATCCTTTCTGATCACCAGGCAGGCATCTCTGTCCTGTCGGTTTTGGTGTCTTTATTTATAGGTCAAAAGTTAACATGGCATCAGGAAATGGAATGTTTACAATAGATAGCTCTTTGTGATAAGGTGTTTTTGGAAAATGTACAGAAACAGGTTTTACAGAAGTCTTCTTGCAGAACTGCCCCAATTATAGTGAGGTTGAGTAACTAAGAAAATAACAAGGTGTTCACATTTTAATAACACTAAGATTAAGTCATAGGTTTGTAGATACTCTTATCCATCCTCATCACAGCTGCCAGGGTAAGGGAAGGTGTTTGTGGAAAGTAGGCCTTAGGGAAGGGGCTGCTATACACCATCAGTTAGCAAAGGTATATGTACTAACTTATCTTCTGCCCTTATCTGTTCCTTCTCTCTAAGTTAGGCTCTTTGTCTCCGGCCAAGACTTGATTTTCCAGTTATATGCTTTATTGCACCAGAGAGCCAACCATACCTTTAAAGAGTTTAGCTTATTTCCCAATACGTAGAATAGCCTCTACGAGTGCATTTACCTTTGTGTCTGCTTTTATGATTTCTTGAATAGCTAGGGCATGAAAGACATTTTAGGTTAGTTGATTTACATGTTGAGCTGTATGAACATCCCGGACTAACGCAACGGTAGAAACAGAATTGTACGTGTAAAGGTCAATCTTTTATGACTAGGGGTCATTAGTCTGTTCATAGCTCAAGGGAAAGTATGGAGGAAAACAGGACCTTCTGGAGACACAATGTCTGTTCCCATAATCAAAAGAAATTGTTCCCACAATAAGTTCCTTCACAAGTTGCAATCATCATACCAGGGCCAGAATAAGGGGACAAATCATTCCCGATATTGATCAACAAGGTACCCTAGGGGTCAGTGCTCAAGCAGAAATAATTGAGTGGGGGTGGATATCGGTCGTCATCTGATTGGCAAGAGACCGTGCAAACTTGCTTTAACCTCACCAGGAGTTTTTTCGACTAGTGGGCTCAGAATGGCTCCCAACAAAAGCCTTACTGGAGGTGAATCAATTTCAGCATCCCATCATCTGATGCTTTGGCAAAAAAAAAAAAAAATTATATGAAAAAGCTATTTAAAGATTATAAATAAATGGCTTACCAACTGATTCATTAACAGAGATAGGATTTCATGCATTCACTATCCTTCATGTTAGTCACCTTAGCAACCAGCAACATACTTAATATTAGAAATTTCTTCTTCAGAAGCTCCCTTACAATTTTGTTATCCTTCAAAGTGTCATCCTTTTAGGTATATTTCATTTTTTCCATTTGTTTAAATTATTTAGTAAAGATATGTATATTTATTTGAGAGATGTTAAGCAAAACTCTTTTTACAGAGGTGGAGGAATATTTGTGTGACATAAGAGAAAGAACTTTAAGTATTCCAATAGCTTTCACATCATTTTCTAATAAATTATGATTATTGAATCACGTAATATCTTCTTACCTTTTTTATATCACGAGCTGCACTTAAAATTACACACAAAATGCTTGGATTCAACACAAAGAAGTAGATGCCAATCCAACAAAAAGTGAAAATATTAAGGAACTACCCAACTGCTTAAATCAGCAGATTTCTCTGGGTTCTCTAGAGGTTGTTTTATTTATTTATTTATTTATTTATTTAAAATGTCTTTCTAACGTTTGTTTATTTTTGAGAGACAGAAAGCACATGGAGGAGGGGCAGAGAGCGAGAGAGACACAGATTCTAAATTAGGATTCCAGCCTCCGAGCTGTCAGCACAGAGCCCGATGCTGGGCTCAAACCATAAGCAGTGAGATCATAACCATGAGATCATAACTTGAGCCAAAGTCGGAAGCTTAACCGACTGAGACACCCAGGCACCCCATTAGACTCTGCAGTTGGACTTACTGGTGCAAATGCCTATTCTGCCACTTACTAGCCTTGTGACCTTGAGCAGATTATAAACTTCTTTTCACCCAAGTTTTTATAAGTTAGAGGATTAATGTGAATATTAAATAACTTAATTAATTTAGAACACTCACATGATTTGAATTTACTGAATTAATTGTTACTACTAGGGCTATTATGGTCATTATTTTTTAAGGGCTTTTCGGGGGGTTTGTATTTCTCTGAACATATTTTTAAGACTTTATTGGCTTCCTCCTGAGCTGCCCTTATTTTCAAATATTGAAGGAATAAATGGAAAAGAAATCTAGAAGTAACACATGACAACATTGTCACATTCCAAACATTCACTTTATAAGATACAGTAATGCAGACACCTTGGAACATGACAGAGGGTTGCTATTGCTTTTCTCCTTTTACTAAAAGACAAAACAGAATAAAACATTGAAATGCAACACGCCTGTTTGCTAGTATTTGTGTAATTAATCAGTTTCTGACATTGCTGATGTATAGATATAACTAGCGTGGCTGAAATCACATCAGAATCACATCTGGTACAGCTGTGAGTTGGAAAGAAGTTACTTAGGACCCCAATTCCATGTATCCATGAGTGTGTTAACACATGATCTTCCTTCATAAAGTAGTTATCTCCCATGTTATGTGATGGTCTATATTTCTTCTTTTGAAAACTGGTAAACCTATAATTAATCATCCACTTGAAAATTGATATGCATTCTTTCTTCTCTTGCAAAAATAAAAATAATATGGGTTTAAGGATAGACAATAAAATATTATCAAAAAGAATGGAAAATTAATTTTGGAGTGGACTATATCAAGATACCATGATGAAAATGATCTATAGTCTTAATTCAGAGTGTCTTTATCTAACAGATTTCTTAAAGAATATACCCTAAATTCACCGGTTTTTCTGGTCCCATGCTGTTTAGTTCAGAGTTTTATTAAATACATATTCAGATTGTTATTAATTCTCAAGTTCTCTGTGCTTCTCTAAGATAAGTAATTTGTGTCACGGGGGTTTATTATTGAATTCTCATTTATATTAAAAACAGATTCCAACTCTGTTTTAATTACAGTTCAATATCATACAAAATCTGTCTTTTCCATTATATTTTCTATTAACGTAATAAATTGTTCTGATGGTGCTGAACAATCAGCAAAACAAACTTGGATATGATAAATATATCAGATACGGAATGCTGCACTGAATGTCTCTTAATGGCAAAACATATGTTTGAAATTGGTTTTGGAACTCCTACCTGATAACAAAAAAAATTTTTTTTAAACACTGACCTGTTGGGGCACCTTGGAGGCTCAGTTGGTTAAGCATCTGACTTTGGCTCAGGTCATGATCTCACAGTCCATGGGTTCGAGCCTTGTGTCGGGCTCTATGCTGACAGCTCAGAGCCTGCAACTTGGTTCAGGTTCTGTGTCTACCTTTCTCTCAGCCCCTCCATCACATTTACTTTCTCTCTCTCTGTTTCTCAAAAATAAAAAGACATTTTAAAAAGCTGACCTATTTATTAAAACACAAGGCTTGAGGACAGAAAGAAGTATTCTAAAAGTAGTTTATGTCTAGTAAAGATCGAGAATATGTAAACATATTATATATTAACTATACTCACAAATGTTGTATGTTTCATGAGTTACTCCGTAATTAATGTTAATCTGTTTCCACTAGCTTTATGCAATATGTGAAATCATAATAAAGATGAGACATAGCAACAACAGCCTCTTTTGGCAAATAAGTTTCTTCAGTTCAGCATCAGTACGGTAAATAAATTTGGATGTATAATAATGGTTTCTGGCTTAGAACATACAGCAAATCTACCATCCTCTCTCATGCTCTTCCTGCGGTATGTGTTGACATTTAATCTACCAAAGGTGGGGTTTAGGCCCTCTGCACTTGAGTCTGGGTGGAGCTGTGCCCACAGTGTACATTATACTATATGACTTCTGTGGTTCAATCATGAAAGTTGATAAAGCTTCTGCTTGGTCATCTTAAGATGCTCGCTCAGAGAACCCAGCCCTACTGTGAAGAAACCCAGGCCCCATGGAGGGTCTATGTCTAGGTTTTCAGGATACATCCAGCTGAGTTCCCAGACTACAGCCAGCATTACTCAACCTGTAGTCATGAGAGTAAAGAAGACTTCAAGCAGACCAGTTCCATCTACTGTCTGACTGCAACTCCATGAGTAACTTTGATCAAGAATCAAATAAGCAAACTTCAGACACTTAAAAGATGTTAAGAAAGTGATTTTGTCTTAAGCCACCAGGTTTGGTGATATTTGTTATGTACCAATAGATAATTCCAACAGGACATAATGGCTTTCATTCCTAAACTTAACTATTTTAGCTTGACCTCTAGTTGAATGTGTTTAGTTAACTTCCTTAAACATATGGCTTTTCTTAAAAAATAAAACTTAGAGAAAATATAACCTCATATTTATAATGTAACATATATAGAAGTCTTAGATACAATCTTCCAAAATTCCCTAATAAAATACAAAATTTCAAAATAAATTTGAAAACTTAGGACATCAAAGAAACTAAATATATAGGTCATTTGAAATATCAATCAGTATCTGGTATAACTCTGCTAAAGATGCAAAATAAGCCAGCAAAACAAAAAGTAAGGAGATGGTTATGACATATTCTACTTTTTATCTTTATTCAGAGGATCTTTTTTATTTGGACTTTTAGTTTACATTCAAATTTACTTCATGTATCAAATATTATCAGTATTATGTCTATGTGCTTCATCCCCGGGATTTATATAGCTGTAGTTTCTTTTTCATTGCTTTTTATCCCATTTAATAATGTAGTTACTGCGATTAAACGTTTGTGTTGTTTCCAGGTTGAAGCTTTTATGACTATTATTTCTATAACATTCCTTTAATGTCTTTTGCTACACTCATAAGTGTATACCAATGAGTGGATTACTGCGTCATATTTTCATGCTGCTAAGTGGCTTTGCAATGCAGTTATAAAAATTTATATTCCTGTTTGCAGCACATGGAAGTTTCAGTTGGTCCAAATCCTGACAATACATAATATTATCAGTCATTTTAATTTTTGCTATTCCAGTAGTGATACCTCATTCAACATTTAATTTTTATCCGCCCGATAACTAACTATTATTTGGCCATGTGGATATCCTCTTTCATAAAGTCCAGTTTTAATAATGTATTCATTTTTAATTGAGCTATCTGCTTTTTCTTGATGATCTTTTACTGGGTTTGTTAATACATAGTATATACATGCTGGATCTGATATATAAATGGCAAGTGTCTTCTTCCACATGTGACTTGTCTTTTCAGCTTTTTTACACTAACTCTGAATATTAGAAATTCTTAATTTTAATTAACCTACTTCATCAATATTTTTCACAATTAATACTTTTTGTTTCCTAAGAAATCTTTGATTACCCCAAATTTATTTAGATATTCTCTCATGTTAATTTCTAAAGATTTTGATGTGATGCCTTTCAAATTTTTAAAACAACATGCTAGATACTATCTAATACATATATGAGAGAGCTCAAGAATATGAAGAGAAGTTTATTAGGAAAATGTCAGTGGTCTGACTGAGATATTATCATCACAAATGAGGATGATAACAAAGGAGACAAAGGAAGTGGACTGAAATGAAATTGATTCTTGATGTGAAAGAGATTTGCTGCTTGATTTTAAGCTGGAATTAGAGACAAGGAATAGTTGATAAAGATATGTGTGGGGTTTTTTTGGTTCAAGAGATTGTGACCGAAGATTGTGAGATAAACAAGTTGTAGTTTTGATAAGCAATGAGTCTTTTGTAGGATATTTTGAGCTTCATTAGCAAATACCAAATAGGTTATTACATGTACAAGACTGGAACTCGTGGAATAGGCGAGACTTGAAACATAATTTATAAGTTACCAGCACTTAGGAGGTATGGAAAAGAGACAGGACTGAGTCGTATGGCTTTCCAACATCTAGAATCCCCCCAAAAGGAGGAATATTGAGTGAGAAGTGTCTATTGGTTTAAGGTAAAGCAGGAGAACATATCGTTACAAAAATTTAGAGAAAAAAGTGTTTTTAAAAGGCAAACAATTACATGTGGAATGATCTTAAAAAATGGCTTAAAAGAGAAGGAAATATCTATTGAGTTGGTAACAAGATGATGGTAACAGAACTTGAGAAGTTTTCATTGATTAGTGGGAACAGAAAACAAATTAGAAAAAGTGAAGGCTCTGTAGGACTTGAGGATAACTAAGAAAACAAAAACAAAAAAACAAAACAAAAAAAGTCAAATACAGGCTATTCTTTACAAAAGATTACTTTTCTTACTTTTTTTTTCTTTTTTGAGAAGTGGGTTAGAGTCATGTGGTAGAACCTGAAAAGACTGTGCTTAAAGATTGCTTTTGATTGATGTATTTTTAAATGTTTATTTTTTTCATTTTGAGGGGGTGTAGGGACAGAGAGGGGAAGAGAGAATCTCAAGCAGGCTCCATGCTGTCAGCAAAGAGTCTGACTCGGGGCTCCATCGCAGGACACATGAGATCATGCCCTGAGCTGAAATGAAGAGTCAGACACTTAACCGATTGAGCCCCACAACTACCTCAAAAGACTGTTTTTTAAATGAAGGCAAAAAAAAAAAAAGGGGGGGGGCGCCTGGGTGGCTCAGTTGGTTAAGCATTTGACTTCGGCTCAGGTCATGGTCTCCTGGTCTGTGGGTTCAAGCCCTGCATGGGGCTCTGCGCTGACAGCTTAAAACCTGGAGACTGCTTCAGATCTTGTGTCTCCCTCTTTCTCTGCCCCTTTCCTGTTCATGCTCTGTCTCTCTCTGTCTCTCAAAAATAAATAAACATTAAAAAATTTTTTTAATGAAGTAAAAAATGGATAAATTCTTACCTGCTTACATACATACATATATACATAAGAACAAAGTTAGGCAGTGGGATTGATCAAATTGAATGAAAGAGGTTAATGATCGTGAATAAAGCAGAACTGTAGCAGAGTCCTTGAGAAAGAGAAAGGTCTAGCATCCAAAACACAAGATAAAGTATTGGCCTTTGAGAAGAACAGAGGCTCTTCTTTCATTGTAACAGGAAAGACAATAGATAATTTAGTTATTGATTCAAGTTTCTGTGCTGACTCATGGATGGAGAAATGAGGTATTTTCTACCTAGCTCCCCGCCCCCCCACCTTCCATGAATACTAATACAAGGCCATTGCCTTAAAATGAGTTAGGAAAAGGGAGTGTTTGAGTCTCAAGGATGAGAGGAAAACAGTTGTCACCTGGAAGAGGGAGAGAGTGATTTTACTGGGCAATCAGACATTCAGGTTGTGTTTTGAGATTTGTTTTGAAGTAAATTTAAACTTAAATTAAACAAACAAACAAACTGGGACGCCTGGGTGGCTCAGTCGGTTAATCGTTGGACTTTGGCTCAGGCCATGATCTCATGGTTCATGGGTTCCAGCCCCACATCAGGCTCTGTGCTGACAGCTCAGAGACTGTTTCAGATTCTGTGTCTCCTTCTCTTTCTGCCCCTCTCTGCTCATGCTCTGTCTCTGTCTCAAAAATAAATAACCATTAAAAAATTTTTTTAAATAAAACTAAACATCCCAGTTTGGTAATATTTACTATAATGTCTAATTACTTGGGTTTATGAACAGATAATGAATAAATAAAATGATTAGTTCTACAGACTTTCAGATTTGCTAGATAAAAACAAAATGAGAGGCACATTGGGAATGAGAATGGCTTGCAAAAACTAGCTGTCATAATAAGCCATGAGGATAGACTGATTGGAAATAGAGCAAAACATGATTGGTCAGTGGAATATGATCTTGATAAAGTAAAGATATAAAATTACATTTTGTCATGATATATAATTGCCGGGAGCTGCACTGGCCTCTCTAGATGGCAGTCACAGCAAGGAAACTGGTATCTCCTTCTGCTACTACTGGCTCATGTTGTAAATGAGGTTGCTGGTATTGACTAGGTCTCACAATATTCCAGATTAGACCGATATTCCCCACACAGATTGCTCATAAGGAAAGGCATGTCCTTGCCTTCTTTCCAAAGATGATTGTCAAAAGGCTCTTCCTAAGGGTCTTGCAGATCCAAGATTTACATAATAAAGGGGGCTTGAGTCTGGCCCTGAGGCAAAGAGCCTAATTTAGAGTTAAGGGCAAATATCTACCCCCACCCATTTGTTTCTGCCTGGAGCATTTTCTGGCCTTGTATATGCTGATTGCTCCCTGGGAAGGAACCTATTGAGGAACTTCTTCTTTTTGTGATTATGAGAGCAAAGGTATCTCCTGAAAGAACTGTTTTTGACCCCTGCTCACAGAGAAGTAATTTCACCCTCTTGTGCTAAAAACATTTTCTGGAATGCTAAAGAAGCCTTCCTTCCCCATAAGATAAGCATCTAAATCCCCTACCTCAATGGCTATTGATAAAGGTTATGCATGAGTCTTCTACAAATCTATGTTCTGGGAAATTCTTACATATCAAAGAAGTTTGTTGTCAGAAATCATTGTCTAAGGCAAATGCCACTTCTGTGCCATCTCCAAAAACCCTTAAAGTTGAGCCCCAGTCAGAGCAGAGATGGCTGCCTGGTGACCAGAAAGAATCTCGGGGCTCTCTCACTCTCTCTCGCCGACACCGTCCATCCTTCAGGGACCCCCGGACATGCCGGATTCGGCCTCCGACATATGATATTAGGAAAAACCTTGTATCTAAAATTTCAATTGCATATGTATATAAATATATACACACACATACATATACATATATTCTTTGTATGTCTTTAAATTTTGAATTTTTTAAAGTGTACATATATGGTTACTTAAGAAAAAATAAACTTTGTAAATCATTCCAATAATTCCAATCAATAAAATACAAAATATTCATACAAGATAATACGAGGCAGCAATTAAAATTAAAATATTTACTAAGTACATGTCTTGTACTATACTATTATATAAAATATCCCTGTACAAAATTGCATAAGAATGTTCCAATATAATGATAACTAATCAGCATACAAAATATTATTTTAAACATTTTATACAAATTAATTTAAATTAATTAATATAATTAATAACATTATTAAATTAATATAATTAATTTAAATTAAATTTAATTAATTTAAAGCCACACGAGGTACATACAATTATGATTCCCACTGCATTGCTTAGGAAATTGGGCCTCTGAGAAGCTGCATCCTCTGCCTAAGATCACTTAGCTGTAAGTGGTAAAGGCCAGATTTGAGCAGAAGATTGAGGATCCTGGTCCATTACCGCTACATGGTTTGTATGTAGAGGGAGAATTTTGGAAAAGTTCACTATAAAAACTAGGAACAACGCTTGCTTCTTTTTGTTTGATAACATTTAAAAATTGTTATTTATCTGTATTTTCTAAATTTTATAATATGAAAGCATTATATGATGGCAAATGAAAATAAAAATATAAATTAGTGTTTTTTCATAAGCAAACAGTAGTCATACAGACAGAAAATGCTTTGTTGGATACAGCATGGTTCAGAGGCTCAGACTGAGGAAAGAAATAACCTCTTCATTATACTGAAAACTACAGTCCTGCTATCTGTGTTTTAAGTGATCAGGTGCATGTGTACAGTCATCCATTAGATCAATATTTAAAATTACATAGCACAGAATAAAAATCTATCCGGTTATGAATTAATCGAATATGTGCTATCCACTACCCACTACCTTGAATTGAAGGATTAATCCGAGTAAATGCACTTAGTCCCAAAACAAATTTGTCATAGGTAAATATCAGTAAAATTTGTTATATTCATCTTTGCTTTTGTCTCAATTTTCACTAACTTGTTCTTTTATCTTCATTTAACATGAACTTACAATTTTAATAAATTGTAATTTACCTGTAGCCATCCAATTATAGATCCAAAAAGGGAAGTGATATTTTAAGTATGCATATTATAAATAAACCTATATATTGAACCATTACCAAAACACCCACAGTGATAATAGGTCTTGAATTGGACAACTTCCTTATTTACTTATGACACATTTTTAGTCACATGTTAAAATAATTTACTCAAAAGCTAGGAAAAAATAGGACAGAGTAGACAAATCACAAGTCTTCTGAGTTCTGAGTTGTAACTAGGTGAACATGTAGTTCATTAGACAATATAGGAAAATATTGATAGTAAAAGTGGTGTCATAAAAGTGATTCCAGGACAACATAAATCTAAACTCTGTTGGGGAATCTGTGTTATGTATGCTTCTTACTTATAATCCTCCTTTGCCTCAAACCTGATATATATTATACATTTATTTGTCTTCTTTGCCCCAATTTTCACATCTGAAAATTGAAAAATTGCCAATGGAGCAGATAAATATCCTACATATTTAATATTCATTTATTATTCACTCAGTGAATGTTTTTTACATACATACTGTACATACTGTATGAATACATACCAGTTTTATAAATGTGGGGATAATAGTGCAATAATAAATAATATATAAAATATCACTCAAGAAGAATATATTTCCTGAGAGATCAGCTATGTACACAAGTAGTTCCATACATGGCAAAGAGTGGAGAATGCCGTAATTGGGTTAAGAGGATGACCTGCAACTTTTTTTCACTGACCATTCTAGAACCTGGATTATATTCTTTCTCTTACCAACAGATGCTATCAAAATCAAAGGTGACTTCTACAACCTCATCTAAAAGGTCCATGATTTCAACTGCTTAGGCAAAGTTTAGTCAGTGAGAACATTTCAAACCTTGCCTGAATCTCAACATCTAAAACCTCAAATTCCAGAATGCCAATAGCTGGTTAACAGTAATCTCACATTATTGTGTAAGTGTGATTGAAGCAAAGAGAGGCTAAAATAATGGAATTTCCTTTTCAGACTAATTGAGGACCTAACAAAAACATAAATAATCATTATGAGAGAAAGTAGATTCTAGAGATGGTGTGTATTGAAAAATTAACCAACCATAGCAACCATGTAGTGACAATGAAGTGGTCAAACATGAACTTGGTTACCTGAGTGGCAACAGTGCTCCTAAGAGAGAAGCTAGAAACAGATATGTAAAGTAAAATTACAGTATAGATTATTAAAAAAGAAAGAGTTCATTTACACTAAATATTTTAATCATTAAAAAATAAATAAATGGATAATATCGCTATTTTAAATAAATTCATCTTTTAATTTTTTCATATCTTATAATTTTTAAAGCAATATTGATTGAATACTTGGTTACTTCTAAAGGTTACCTAAATTTCTTTTTACTTAATTTGATGTTAATAACTGTTATTAGAAAAATACTGGGGTGCCTTTGTGGCTCAGTTGGTTGAGTGTCTGACTTTGGCTCAGGTTATGATCTCACAATTGGTGGGTTCAAGCCTTGATCCGGGCTCTGTACAAACAGCTCAGAGACTGGAGCCTACTTTGGATTCTGTCTCTCTCTTTCTCTCTCTCTCTGCTCCTCCCCCACTGTGCTCTGCCATTCTCTCTCTTTCAAAAATAATTAAACATAGAAAATTTGAAAAAAATGAAAAATACTTACCATCATATGTTGGCACATTTCCTCAGTTTTTCCTCCAATTTAATTATTATAGTCATTGATTTACATGAATTGCCATTATTGATGCTCATTGTCTAAACTGAGTGGTTAGGGGGAAGGAAAGTGAGAGGGATATGAAGCATGGTTTCAATTAAACCAATTGAACTGGGTTTATGCATCTGTGAATATATAGTAGATGAAAAGCTGGAAGAAATACTTTTCATGAGTCAGGTAATAATATTTTAGTCATAAGAAGTACTTCAAAATATCTTAAGATGAGATGTAAGCCATTCTGCAGCTTTTGCACTGACCTAAGTAACACTTGGGCACTTTGAGAACTGGAAACTGTGTACCCAACTGTAGTCACTATGTTTACTGTGGCCAATGCCATACTAATGGCAGACAAACATGGAAAGAAGGTTTTGGCAAATAACTTCAAGGAGATTTTCTATAACGAGTGGTAATGGAGCTGAGAGAGAAAAAGGGAAATGTGCCACATGAAAACTATAAGTAAGAGTGTGTATAAGATACCATCATGGAGACTCTCAGGTATAACTGATGGACATTTTAACAAGGACTATTTCTAGAAATAAAGTAAGTGGGGGATTGAGCCATAATGTCTCACCTGCAAAAAAGAAGAATAGTCTAACTGGAGACCATATCCTGATGAAGTTTTAAATATATTGGTTATATGTAAATAACCACAATCTGTTTTTTAAAAGTATCTTTATTAACTCTTTGTTGATTAAATTAAAATAAAGAAGTCATGTAAGGTTGTCTCCATAAAGAGCAAATCAAGGCCAAAACAGAATAAGAATACAGTTTGAACCACAGATAGTCTTTTAATCATCCGACTTCATATTTCCTCAATCACTGTGTATGTGGGCCTGTAATTAGTGTGTATTTGTAAAAAAACTTACAGGTCCATCTCTGGAGTCTCAAACTCATTCATAGACAATGTCCAAAATACATATTCTTATTCTTGAGAGCATAGCATAAGGTATACAGCCTTGACTTTGAATCTTAACAATAACTTTGTGTCCCAGGTGAGGAAATGAGATATATCAACTTGATATTTCTACTTTGTTTTACTACTTTACAACTCACATCTTCCCTAACATTTCTAGAATCATAACAATTTCAAAGCCTGTGATAGAAATAAATACAGGTTTTATTTACATTTTATTTTTTGATCATCAATCCTCTTCCAACATTTTTAAATGCCCTACACTTATGTCTCTTTAGGGGAAAAGAAGATTTTCTAATCATAGCAATACAAATGTGGAAACAGATAAAAAGAGATAAAAATTGCTCAAGGTCATTGGCAGAGGTGCGATTAAGAGCAAGCAACCACAGAATATAGAACATTACACAGATGCTCAAATTGTAAACAATATGGATAGTTGCAAAATGAAAAAAAATGGCTTCAAAAATCATTGTGGTCTAATGAGAAAGCAAAAGAGCACATTATAAAGTTGCATAAATATAAATAAGGAGAAGAAATCTACATATACTCCCTGATTGTTATTACAGCTCTTCCCCTGAAACTCAGTTAGTTATAGAACAGCATGGTGTAAAGCAGGCTGACTTTTTTCAGACAGTGTGAGGATCTAAGGCTGTGCTCTTACAGATTTGGAATCAAGTAAATAGGACCTAAAACAGCATGAAAAAGGCATATGAAAGTAATACACCTCTATTATGATGTATATTATGAACTAGGATATACGAAAAAATGTACATAGACGTCAGCTACTGACATTATACACACATACACACACACAATTGTAAGTGCATATAACAACTCTGAACTCAGTGAGGCCTGGAACGTTATGACATATATTTATTTCCATGGCTTTTTGCTATGTTAAGGAGAAAGGAATTGTGCTTATTCTTTACCAAAATTGTACAGAATAAGTCATACATGTTATTTCAATTAAGACTCACAAAAGCGTTATAAAATAATTATTATTCTCCACTAAAAAAGAAGGAAAGAGTCAACAGTAGAGTATCAGTGAAATCACAGACCTTGCAGGAAATACATCAAGGATTAAAATTTATATTTGTCATGCTCTTTACAACAACTCACTGTTTTGAGGAGACCTCTGAAATGTTACCATTCATCATGAGTGGAAAGTGGGACTGGGGAGGAGATGGAGGAGAGAAGGAATGAGAGAAAACAAGAAAGAAAAAGAATTGGGGGGGGAGTGGAGATTTTGAGATCCTTATGAAACAAACTGAGCTTTTAATAACAATGTGCCTCTATACTGTCCAGTAGCCAGAAAAGAGTTGGCATGCCTCCCCCCTGGTCTAAATTACCACCAGGAAAGTAATTTGGCACTAGGGCAATCATTGTAGAAAATCTGCATCCACAATGCAACTGCTAATATAATAGTCCCATGGGTGAAAATAAAGAAAGAAAGGTTCAGAATGAGGACTGTTTTCAGCCTGTGCCAAATCCTAACTTAAAATTCACTTCAAATAGAGTAGCGTTATTTCCTTTTTATTTCATTTCTCTCCCAGTACTGCTTTGAATATTGGATTTTCTTGTGATAAGGGTTCCAAGTTAATGATCAAAGTGCACTTCATGAACCGAAATGATTTTAACTCAGCTTTTCAGAGTTACTCTTCCTAAAATGTTCCCTGGGGAGTCAAATTTTCCTGACTCAAGATATTTCTATTCAAGGTCTAAAACCACTTTTAAGGGTAATAGCTAAGTAAACACTGTTATATTTTGGTTGATTGAATCCACATGAACTATTTTTCATTAAATGGCAAAATCTAATTCTGGGGGGAAAGGTCTTGTTAATTGTTTTCATAAAGATGTGCCCCAGGGCAGCATTTAGTTTTTCACTGACCACGGGTTTCAGAAAGCTTTTCAATTCTGCCAAATCATTGCTTGCTTATATTATTCAATGAAAATGGAAAACATAAAAATGACTTTTTATATGAGCATTTATTAGGTATATTTTTCCTTGTAGCTAAAAACTTCTTCCCAGTATAAACATTTACTTGTATTCGGTAAATGAAAAAAGACATGAAAGCAAATAGACTCATATGAATGGAACATCTGCCAATAAAGCAGTAAACAGTTTCAGGTCATGTCTCTTTAGGAAATAAATAAGTAAGTAAATAAGTAAATAAATAAATGAATAAATGCTGGTCATTGTGAACTCCTGCTCAGTTGTCCCAAGGCTGGAAAGAGAGTGTGGCTTGGAAGAAAGAATGCTCTTCCTTGGATAAATGTTCTAATCACCATCGGTACTTCAGACTCTTACATATACAATAAATGTTTTTTTTAAAAAATGAGTTGCAAGAAATAAGGAATGAACCATTGTCCCCTGTGACCAAGCAAGATTCTTTTTCATGGCTGAAGATCTAGGGCAAGGATACCAAACAAGCAAATTGATTATCCACTTCAGGAATGTCAAAGTTTCATCCACATATGCACCCTCAGAGTCACAGCAGAGAACTGAGTGAAATAATATCTTCACGACGTTTTCTCCTGACCAAAGGATAGGTTTTTGTAGTGTTACATCACTTTTATAAACTGCTTGTGTTTTTACTACGGTCTAGAAGCTTCCTGTTACAGAATGGATCGATCTTACTTCAGCTTATAAAATTACTCCAAAATGGACTTGATTCCTTCAACCTTTCTACTTAAAATGTCACGAAACCTTGCACGTCCAGGGCTGAATATACTTTTCCTTGGGTACATGTTACTTGCATACTTTATTATGTTTCCTAATTGAGAAAAATTATCAGCGGCTGACCTGAGTGCTTCTACTAATAAAAACTAAACTGGAGGATTCTAGTGACTTTTCTTCTCTGGTAAATGTCCTTCAAATATTAAAGTAGAAAATTTCCTGAAGTTTCAGTGGTAATGTAGTCAGATGGTTATGTCTACATTCTAGAGTCAGCCACAGAGACTAAGAAATAAATTATTCACTTCATAAAATAAATAGCACATTTGAATACCATATTAGTAATGTTATCATATTTTATGATTTCCTTTAATTGCAAAGGCACTTTAACTAAATGTCAAAATATAAAATTTCAAAACCAGCCTATCATGCTTTATATGAAGGATTTTTCTAATTTATTACTTACTTTTTTGTAAGTATAGTTGAATTCCCCTTTCATGAAGGCTGTCTTATTTTTGAGTTAAAAGTAACAATTTATTCAATAACAATTTATTGACAGACTGTTATATTGATTTGCTAATGAATACCATGTGTTCGTAAGGAGCAGAACATGCAGTGTTACTTTAGAAACGATGTCAGTACTAGAAACAATTATAGCTGTTAATCATTGTGTAAGTCTAAATAGTGAGTGTTTAGTATTAGGCAAATTACATAAATTATTTTACACATACATGTAACTGTGTAAAATTGATAATATTCTCATTTTTAAAAGTGTGTATCAGAAAAACTAAGCTTCTTGCACAATTAGTAAATAGAATATTAAATCCAAACATAAGTCTGTCATGGCCTCTCCAAAATACATGTATCTTTCTTTCTACTCTAATATCAAAAACAGAAATTTTGAATCCACTGAAATAGCCTCTTTAGTGGAGGAAAAGTGGAATTGTCAAGAAAACTGAGTTCAGCCATCAGAAATTGAAATATCATAAGAATAAGTCAAAGATTAATGAGATCGGTTACCTATATGTAATGGATGAGAATGAGAAATGGAAGGTAAGAGGGTGGCACATTTCCAAACTTATCTTTTTGGTACAATCCTGATTTTAAAAACATGTTAATGTTTCACATACTTAAAGAGAAAAAAATTAAAATCAGAAAGTTTGAAAGAAAACCTTAAAGTTGAATAAAAACAGAAACAAGTTAACTTGTAAGTTAGATTGTATTTTAAGAAAATAATACAAGTATGCTGAAGATGGCGGGGGGGGAAGAAGATGCCCATGTAAATTTTGGACCCATTATTTGGACTATACCTATTTGGACTATATGATAAAAGCAGTATATGCATATATTGTACATATATACACAGACTTAGTAGACATCTTTTCTACAGAGAAGTATTTTTCTATAATCTAGATATTAATTTTTCTATACATTTTAGGACTAAGCAAATATGTAGATGTGTTGTGGCTGATGAGAACCACCTTTGTCAGAGAAGGTAGTTGTAATGGGGAAAGGAAAAGGATAGAATAAACCATGTGGTGTTGAGTTCTAGGTTCTAATCCATATGGGTGGTTAGATATATGGAAGTAGAAACAGATGTGTATGGTGTGTGTGTGTGTGTGTGTGTGTGTGTATTACATAATTTTCCAGTTCTATCGGCTAAAAACCCATAAACAATGAACACACAGTACCCATATCTTGGCTTCAAAATATAATTCTCCACAAAAAGGAAGCTATGAAAAAATGCATGAATCCAGAGATATGGCTGAAAAATAACAAGATAATTCTAGAATGCACTGATGTGTCAGAAAACAGGTAAATATTAAAAGAAATGATAGGAATAGGTCAAAAGGAGCAAGAGTCAGCTTGGTGGGGCTTAAACTAGAGAAATCTGGGACCATTTGAGTCTCAAAATAAATAGTGACAGTGAAGGATTATAATCTATTTAATAATATAATTCCAAGGATCCACACTGACAAAAATAAATAAGAGAGATGATTGTGATGATGATGCTGATAACGATGATGATGATGATCATAATGATAGGTAAATAATGGATGAGAGATAGAGGAGAGACAGATAAAGGGGAACTCTTCTTTATAACAAAAAAGCAACTAATAAATATAGTCAGAGTGATAGAATTAGAAAATCCCAATTTGTCAACCATAGTAATAATAATTGATTCATGCATGAGTCATCATAGATGCTAAAACTTGTGGTAGAAATTTTGAGAAATATTAAGATATTAGCATGTCTTTCAGAATATAGAAAATCTCCCCACAGGATGTTTATTAATTAAAAAGTATAAAATCGTAACTTCATGATGTAGATATTTGGCAGACAGCAATTTTAACCAAGTATTAAATTAATATTGCCATTATTTTAACACACTACCATTTTCTGCCTACTCACACAAGGGACCAAGTAGGATAAAGATAACTTTTGTTATCATTCTGCACCCAGGGTGCATAACCTGAATCTAATCATGAGGAAACATCACATAAACCCAAATTGAGGGACCTTCTGCAAAATAACTAGTCTGAATTCCTTGAACATTTGAATATGACACTGTCCAAATGCAAAGAAAGTTTCAGGAACTGTATCAGATTAAAGGAAACCAAAGACATGACAAATAAAGGTCTTTCATAACCCTAGTTTACTTTTTCTATAAAATATATTATTTAAACGATTGACAAAATCTGTATATGGATTTAATACAGGTACTGTATCAGTATTAAATCTCCTGACTTGGATAATCTCACTGTGGTTATGGAATAGAATGCCTGTGTTTTTTTGGAAAATAAACACTGAGCCATGTAGGGGTAAGGGGCTACATGTCTACAACTTACTATCTAGTGACTCAGGAAAATAATTATATATACACATAAAGGTGCATAAAGAGATACACAATTTTAAGCCTGAACTGACATTAATATATATTTTTATTAATTTAAATTAATATAACTTTGAAGTTAGCAGTAATGGGCTTGAAATTTCTCATCGTAAAACTGTATGATGATCTCAAAGAAAGCTTGTGACTGTAACATTCTCTAATTTAATGAAACAATTTATCAAAATAAATCTTCATGCTAGCATACATTCCAACAAGTGTGATGCTTAAAGCTGAATTCCAAAGTTATCTTTATGCCAAACCAGCTGTAATCTAGCAGGATCTTTGAATTTAAGAAACTCATTTTTCATAATAATAAGATACATGCTGGGTTTGAATGCCATTATACAAAACATGTTTATCTTCTGCCTTGTTAAGTGTTTAATACTGAATTCATGACAATTCACTCACTTAATTTTTCGAATTGCCACAGTATTGCAATATCTCATTTAGTGATTGTCATTAGTTTTAAAAAAATGCAAGTGATATGCATTTTGTAAGAAATTTTACCTACCACAGTGAGACTCGTTCCACTGAACTTATCTTCGCAGGCTTTGGGTGTGCTGGTTTCTTATACCCTTTCTGCATGTTTTCAGGTTTGCTTCAGGATTCCGAGTTTTGAAATACTTTGAAGACAAAATTCATGTGTCTCTCAATATTTCTGTTCAAAGTGAATTGACTTTATGTGAAACTATAATTGTTGGCATTAATTGTAATTTAAAAAAAAGATGTAGACATTTTCTATCTCTTGAGGAGGGAATTAGATAAATGAAAACACCAACTGTGGAAAAATTGATACACCTATTGTAGAGTCATAAATTTGCTGGTACAGAATTAATATAACAGTAAATAATAGACTAATGGGTACATCTTACTGCATAAAGCCTCCTTGTGATTACATGCATTTCACTTTTTTTACCTGAAAGTGAAAACATTTAGAGTGTTAAAAAACAAAATTCAACTGAATAAATATTACAGGTCTTATTGGTTATAGTCAATAATTCATACCTGGGACAGAATCCAACCTAGCAAATAGAAAAGAGCTCCGAGAAACTGTACAAAATGAAAGACTTTTAGAGGCAGAAAAGAGTGGGAACAACTAAATTATGCTGGACAGAAAAGGTGACTTTCCTTTAGGGGATGGAAGGGGTCTATCAGGAAGCTTCCCTCACTGGTGCTGATTAGGCAATTCCTAATTGGCTACTTTAACATTCCTTTTACGGGAGAGCCAAAACTGTAACTAAGTTAATTCTCAGTTTGGTGATGTGGGGCTTCGCATAAGCAATTCCATTTGGGGCCTATTGTCTTGTTTTTAACAAGAGTTTAAAATTGGCTCTTTGGGGAACAGGATGAAATTCCTTATATTGAGACTTTGGGGGAAAAATATCTACATAGTTCCAGTAACTAAATGCCTTTATCTTTTTTTCCAACTTAACATGTATCTTTACCTGTTTTAATGCAAAGTGGCAATACTACTACTATGTGAGAATACTATATTGGTATGTTTCCTTATGACAAATGAAACTGACCAAAATATAGAAATTCAGGATGGGGACTGAGAGAGCAAACACCCTCAATTCTTCCATTCTTGGATAAAGTTAATGCACATTACTTTCCGTAAGTTACCCATCCCCTTCATGCTTCATTTTG
The DNA here is from genome assembly GCF_008692635.1 of Crocuta crocuta. NCBI lineage: Eukaryota > Metazoa > Chordata > Mammalia > Carnivora > Hyaenidae > Crocuta > Crocuta crocuta. Next base: position 169,828 of record NW_027530618.1, read on the forward strand.
ATTGGTCTCAGATCACAAAATAAATAATTTTGCATGGTATATTTGTTTTAAAGCTCAATATTTGTGCAAAGTCCTTTAGAAGCCATAGCCCAGCAGTATCCTAGATGATATCCAAAACATTGAAAAACAGAAGAGGACATTTCTGAGGCATTAGTGTGCTAGCGAAGAGAGTAGGGAAGTAGACAGTAGCAGAAACTTAGAGTAATAGACAGATCAAAACAGAGGAGGATCCAAAGAAGTAAGTTTTACACTGGTATGCCCCCACCTTCCTTTCTCATGACTTTGTACCAGTTTTAATTTTCTCAGGACCTGTAACTTTTTTAACATTAACAACTTCCTCTACCTTAGTATCTCATTCCCTTAAAACCAGTAGAAAGCTGCATTGAGAGGCGCCTGGGTGGCTCAGTAGATTGAGCATCTGACTCTTGACTTCGGCTCACAGTATAATCCAGGGCTCTGCGCAGGGCACTGAGCCTATTTAAGATACTCTCTCTTCCTCTACCCCTCCCCCTCTAAATAAATAAATAAATAAATAAATAAATAAATAAATAAATGAAATAAAGCTTAATTGGAATTTGTATGAACAAAACCAACATGGAAACCCTTAATATTGTGTATGTGGCCAGAAGATGTTATGCAATATCTTCTCAATAAAATCTCATTGCTCAGCCACACCAGCCCCACTGGATGACAGTCACAGGGAGGAAATGGCAGCTTTTGCACAGCTCTTGCCATGAGAAGCAAAACTGGTATCTCTTTCTGCTACTACTGGTTCATGTTGGAAATGAGCCTGCAAGTATTGACCAGGCCTCACAATATTCCAAATCAGACCCATGTACCCCACACAGATTCCTCATAATGAAAAGCATATTCCTGCCTTTTCAAAAGAGATTTTAGATGAAAGCATTGTGGATGATTGTCAGAAGGCTCTTCCTATGGGCCTTGCAGATCCAAGACTTAGATAATAAAAGGGGTTAAGAACACAAGAGTTACAATTGAGCCTGGCCTTGACACAAAGAGCCTAATTTAGAGTTAAGGACAGATATCCACCCCCCACCCAATTGTTTCTGCTTGGAGCACTAGTCTCCTAAGGCATCTTGTGATCAGTATTCTGAGTGACTTATTCTGGCCTTGAGTACATTGATTACACCCTGTGAAGGAACCTATTGTAGGAACTACTTCTTTTGTGATTATGGGAGCAAACATTATGTTTCCTGAAGGACCTGTTTTTCCTAATACTTCTCCTTAAGCAAACAAGCTATTGACCCCTGCTCACTAAGAACTAACTTCACCCTTTTTATGCTGAAAACTTCACCCTTTTTATGTCTTGTATGCTAAAGATACCTCCCTTTCCCATAGGATAAGCATCTAAATCCCCTACCTCAATCACTATTGGTAAAGGTTATGCAGGAGTCTTCTACAAATCTATGTTCTGGGAAATTCTTACATATCAAAGAAGTTTGTCATCAGAAATCATTGTCTAACATAAATGCCACTTCTGTGCCATCCCCCAAACACTTCATTATAAAATAAAGTTGAGCNATGTTTCCTGAAGGACCTGTTTTTCCTAATACTTCTCCTTAAGCAAACAAGCTATTGACCCCTGCTCACTAAGAACTAACTTCACCCTTTTTATGCTGAAAACTTCACCCTTTTTATGTCTTGTATGCTAAAGATACCTCCCTTTCCCATAGGATAAGCATCTAAATCCCCTACCTCAATCACTATTGGTAAAGGTTATGCAGGAGTCTTCTACAAATCTATGTTCTGGGAAATTCTTACATATCAAAGAAGTTTGTCATCAGAAATCATTGTCTAACATAAATGCCACTTCTGTGCCATCCCCCAAACACTTCATTATAAAATAAAGTTGAGCCACAGTCAGAGCAGAGATGCCTGCCTGGTGACCAGAAAGATTCTCTTGTGGTTCTCTCATCCCTCCCTCGCCGACACTGTCCATCCTTCAGGGACCCCTGGACCTGGCCGGAGCCAGCCTCCAGCAACTCATCTGACCTGCAAACCTGGAAACTGGCTCTTATTAAAATATCAGTCAATTTTTGGGTCCATTATACCAGGATTTGTGTCCTCCAGAGTTAAAGACAAGACCACAGCCCCCAAATGGAGTTTTTTTATGATAAGCTCCACATCACCAAGCCGACTGTTAACTTAATTACAGTTTTGTCCATCCCCCAAATGGAATCTCAAACTATTTAATCAGGTGTTTCCTGATTAGCACCAGTTAGATCTGCCTGATAGACCACTTCCACCCTAAAAGAAAGTAGCCTTGCAGTAACCAACAGCTTTACTGCCTCATGTAATTTCCTTGTCCCTCTCCCTTCTGCCTATAAAAGTTTCAGTTTGCACAGCCCTGTTGGGCTCCTTTCTATGTGCTAGATTGATCTGAATCAAATTTTGCTCAAGTTAACTCTTAAAAACTTTAATATGCATCTGTTTATCTTTTAACACAAGAGAAATAGAAGTTGTAGAATATATACATTTGGAAAGAGAGAGAAAGAGACAGAGAGAATGAGAAAAAGATTTATTTTAAGGAATTATTTCATGTGATTGTGGGAACTAGTAAGTTCAATATTTGCAGTGCAAGCTGGCAGGATGAAAATCAGGAAGTATTTCAATTATAGGAATTGATTCCTTTTTCCTCAGGAAATGCCTGTCTTTTCACTAAGGTCCACAACTGAATGAAAGACACCTGCCCATATTATCATAGGTAATCCACTTAAACTGTCTATAAATGCCAATCACAGTAACAAAATATATTCATAGCAGTGTCTAGGCTTGGCTGGACAACTGGACAACACAACTTTGCCAAATTGATAAATAAAATTTACCATCACAATGTAGTTGGATGCTCTTCTTAACCAAGTCCTGCCAAAGATCTATCATGAACCCACTGACAAATCCTTTGTCCTTGACCAAACTTTAGCATGTGTCCTATGATCTGTTCTTTGACTAGGCTTCAGCCTTGTCCTATAAAGACCTGAACAAAACACTAGTATAGTTTCTACTAACTCAAAGCCATGTCACTAAAATGACCCTAAATCTCCTTATAAGCACCTGCGTGAGAAAACTCAAGCTACTTTTTTCCAATGACTGAAGATAGGACCCTTGTCTCTCTCTCAGTCTTTGTGGAAGAGTAGGAGCCTAACTTGGGTGAACACCAGTTAGCAAATCCACATGGGTTTCATAGAGATTAACTTCCCATTTCCCACCTGTAATTTTTCACTTCCGTGACTCTATTGAGCACCTGTTGACCCTGTTGGCTCTTTCTTCATAGTCCCTTTAAAATGCTCAGTCATCTCTGTGCAGATCAGAGCTCAGTTCACCTTAGACTCTTTTCCCTAATGTAATAACCCATTACTGATTAAAATCTTTCCTTACCATGCTAACAAGTGTCTGGTTTTGTTCATCTCTGACACCATTCATTTTTCCAAAATACAAAGAAACATGAAAAAACAACAGCAGGAATGTATTAATTACTTATAATATATTATAACAGTATATTATATTAATTAATGTTAATAGCCAATCAATAAATTAATATAATATGCAAACCTCTGATGCCATGATAAAACCAGAGAAAATTAGACTTTACAAGACAGTGTAATTAAACAAGCAGGTCATTAGACTTAGATGTCTCAGATACCATGTCATCCTATATAAGTGAATCAAAATCGAAGCCTGTGAAAGCACTTACAAAATTAAAGCCTAAGGACGACCAATCACAAACAGTCAATTAGTGTTTTAGGCTGCAGCCAATCAATAATTTATTTTCTTTGCTTCCTCACTTCCAGTTTGGCTCTGTCCAATTCCTATCAATTTTTGTTCAATTAAACTCAAGATGCTTAATATGCTTCAGTTTATCTTTTAGCAACGGAACACTAAAAGTGGAAGTGTTGCTAAATGATTGCTGATTTTTTAAAAAAATATTAAGGAAAAGGAATGTTTTAGATATAAATATATAGAAATGTACACATAAATAATACATATTGTATTATATTATTTATATCATATATAAATATAAATATATTATTTTCCACAGAAATCTGAGAAATGACTACAAACTCACTTCTCTGAATGTGACATTTTGCCATTGGTCACCCTAATCCTATGGTTGAAAGAATGTCTCTTGCAAGATTACTGAAGTCTTCCATAACTAAGGCAAAGATGTTTCCTTCTTCAAAGCATATTCTTCTATTCACAAATAGTTCTACCTGGACTTTATTTCAGTGAATAGTATTGTACTTCCATTTTCAATTCCCATTATAGAATATCTACTATCTTGTTTTTCCTTTTTATTCTAGTCTTATATGAATTAAGACATAACAATATATATCTTCTTACACAATAAGAGCTATTTCTTCTCCTGATAGGAATCACTACTCAACCTAGTTCAGTTCATAGGTACAATACAGAATTCTATCTTTCATTTCCAACCACTCCTGGATCCATAACACAGAGCAGATTCTGCCTCTACGTGTCATTACTCATTATTCATTACTCATACCAGCTTAGACCAAATACCCATTACATCTCTGTTTATTGAAAAAAAATTTTTGAATATTGTTTCTTTACCTTCCTAATCAATTAATTACTATTTTCAGTTACACTTGTTTTTGATATAATATGTAGTATATAAATTACTACTGTTAATATATTTGTTACTAATATAATAATGTTAATATATGTTAATACATATGTCAGTTTCAGTTCATTCAGAATTTGTTTATCTATAATTGCTGAGGAAGTATTCCTGCCTGTATAAACTTCCATGTGTTTGGAAGAATGGAACATAAGAAGTTAGACATTTTGAAAGACTGAGCATATACTCAAAGATAGATGAACAAAAGAATACTGCTTTAAATCACAAAGTACTAACTCACCTTTAAAGAGGTTACTTCTCAGTCTTGCATATCATTTTCTATCTTCTGTCAATGGGAATAGAAATGACAGAACAATTACATAAATTTGTTTAAATAAAGGAATTTTTAAAAAACATGTGAGTTGTATTAGAGTACATTATACTTGTCAGAAGAGGATATCAAGCTCTCTAAAATCACAGTCTCAAAAGATCCTAATTCATACATCTGGTACTTAATTCTCTTCCCCTCCCATCTCCCTAAGAAATAATTTAAAATATTTAAAAATAATGAAAACCTATTTGTCATCTTATAAATCCATTTGGCTAGAGTTATAGACATGTACAAGTAAAAGGAAGCCCACATGATTTCATTTCATTGTTATAATGTAAGATGTAGACAAGAATTAAAAAGATGTTAAACATTAGTGCCTTCCTTCAGTTCAGTTAAATCCAGTTTTCCTTTTGCTAATAAAAAAGTCTATTGTTTCTAAGGCAAAGATAGGAAAACATAATCAGATGTAAGTATTTGGCATGTTGTCATTAAAAAAGAAAGAAAAAGGCCAGCCTCGGTAGTGCTAATGTTTTCGTATGACTAAGAATTTATATAATAGTAGGATTTTACAAAAGTTGCTCCCCATTTTTGTAATTGTCATCTTAAAGGTTTTTAATCACTTATTTTCAAGCTAACTGGAATTCTTATAAGACAGAGGGGGTGGAAATTGCTTTAAATTGCTTTTAAGTGTTTCATGCAACAATAGCCATTTCAAAGCAAATTTTAAGGAAAGATTTAGATTAGGAAACCAGGATTTTAGATTCTAAACCAAACATTGGTGATTGTAAGTCTTAGCTTTATAAGGCTCATATTTCTATCTCTGTAACAGAAGAGGCCTGAATGGTCAAATCCATTAAGTTTTCAATGACTCCAACATTCTATGATTTTTCACTGTATCAAATAAAGGATTCATGTTTGAGGTATTTTAATGGTTCTAAAAAACTAGGAAACAATAACTAAATTTTTTTTAAAAAAAGAGTTTATCTGAAATGGTTACCTTTTCTTGATTATTATCCTACTCAAGACTAAAGCAATTCTAATGAGATTAAAAATAATAATAGCAATGGGATGCCTGGGTGGCTTAGTTTGTTAAGCGTCCGACTTTCGCTTAGGTCATGATCTCGCGGTTCGTGGGTTCGAGCCCCGCGTCGGGCTCTGTGCTGACTGCCAGCTCAGAGCCTGGAGCCTGTTTCAGTCTGTGACTCCCTCTCTCTCTGACCCTCCCCTGCTCACGCTGTCTCTCTCTCTGTCTCCTAGAAATAAATAAACATTTAGAAAAAAAAATAGCATTATATAACAACAAATGCCAAATATAGCACTAGTAAACTTAAAGAGAATTTCTCAACCCTCAGGGCAGCTGAAAGTCATACCAGGATATTTAAAAGTGAACAAAAAACCAGAAATATAGTATGAAACAAAAAGTATGGGGAGGAAATCCAAATATAGAACCAACTTAATTTTTTTTACATTTATTTATTTTTGAGAGACAAAGTGAGACAGAGCATGAGTTGGGGAGGGGCAGAGAAAGAAGGAGACACAGACTCTGAAGCAGGCTCCAGGCTCTGGGCTGTCAGCACAGAGCCTGACATGAGTCTGGAACCCACAAACTGTGAGATCATGACCTGAGCTGAAGTCAGATGCTCAACTGACTGAGCCACCCAGGTGCCCCTAAAACAAACTCAAATGATAACAAAGAAAACTAGGATATGAGCAATAATATTATTTCAAACTGGAGAGTGCTTTGTTTTATAGGTTTATAAGTTTGACCACAAGAAAATAATGGAAATATTTAAATTAAATTTGAGACTTTTTTTGAAAATAAAGGGATTTAAATAAAGTTTTATTAGAACTCATATACATTTCCAGAGAGATTAAGAAAATAGCTTTTATTTCCTGCCCTTCAACATTCCCACAGCAACCTAATACAGTGTAGTCATTTTCTGATAAGAAAGATCTCATATTAAAATCAATTTAGAAACAACTGTCAAGATGGATTCAGATGACAATGATTAAGTTCAACATTTTGAATGTGATTTTTAGATAAGCCCTTTGGAACACATAGTTTTGGGTCAAATAGAACCCAAGATCATATTTAGTAGGGCTCCTGGGTCCTTTCCTCAATTTTCAAATTAGAGAAACATTACAATCAACAGGTATAACACTTTCTAATTCATTTGATTGAGCTGAACAGACAAATGGAAAAAGCAAGATTCACTCCTTCCCACTATATGGGATTATACTTATTTAAAGAGTAAAATTATTTCCCTATGACTGAACAAATTCAACCTATTAAATTGGATTGAAATAATAAAATGTTCTCCCTGTTATCAAGCTATCAAAAAAAGTAATCATTTGCTGAATCAAACTTCAATTGCAAAAACATAATCCTTATATATGAACCAAGTATGATTAATGATGTTTAGTTTTAGCATCTTGGACGATCATTAGACATGAACTTTTATACTCATGAGTGGCCCAAACTCAAAATATCTAAGAGTTAACGATCATTATTAGAAAGCTAATTTCGATGGGTTTCCGTTCCTGGAATATTTTCATTCAGATATGGCTAGAGGAGCTTGGTTCTCAGTTTATAAGTGAATGCAATTGCATCACTCTTTTACCTTCTGTTCAAGAAAACTGTATTTGGATAATCTAAGCTTTCTATAGTAAATACAGTAATTCCATTATCTTTAAAAAATAATTTAAGTTTTACTTTTAAGTTCTAAGGAATAAAAGATTTATACATGTTAAAATTATAATTTGTTTATAAGCAGGGAATTCCAAGATATTTATGTTTCCAGTTGGTTCCTGAGCTACTGGTTTACCATCTCTTTTATGCATATGTATATTCCCTTCCTGCTAGCATCAAGCAGCCTGGTTTCCTGGCAATTTTAAAGTTGCTTTTTTGTTTGTTTTTTGTTTGTTTCTTTTTGTTTTTGTTTTTGAGACAGAGAGACAGCGTGAGTGGGGCCGGGGCAAAGAGAAAGGAAGGGAGGGAGAAAGAATCTCAACAGGCTCTGCACTGTCAGCACAGACCCCAATGCAGGTCTCAAACTGACAAACCATGAGATCGTGACCCGAGCTGAAATCTAGGATCAGAAACCTAGCAGACTCAGCCACCTGGGCACGCCACATCCCCCCAACATTTTCATCTAATGACCCAAATCAACCAGTGGGTCATGAGACAGAGATAGATTTATTACTAGAGATGGAGCCAAGACAGAATTCTCAAGCATTTTTGTCCCCTTCTTAATGTGGAAAAGTGTGTAAAATTGTAAAGATTTTTATATTTGGTGCAGTAAACCTAGCCTGTTAGAAATTACACTGATGGAATGCTAAAAAAAAATAGGATGAGTGACATATTTACTGATTCCATAAGTATTTCCTGAACGTCTACTTTGTGATAATGCTGAATTAAGATGAATAAAGTAGACAAAATCTCAGAATTTCATAAAAAAGGAATAAAGCACTTTTCTTCTTCCTGAGAAACTTAACTTATAAAATAGGGAGTAGAAACTTGCTGACAGAAAACAGTTGGAACAAATAGCTAGGCAATGGGTAATCCAACAAAGAAGATGTAATTATAAGGGATATAGTTACAAACTGCATAAGTTCAAGGAAAAATAGATCAGTATGTATTCAAGGAGTTGGAAAAAATATTCTGGAAAGGCAGAAGCAGAAAACAGAACATTACATGTTTAAATAAAAAATAAATAGGCAGGCATTTATAAGCATAAGGGAAACTCTAAGACTGGAAAAAGAGAACAAATTTGGAACAAATATGTAATTGATAAGGTGTCTTCTCAGAATATGACAATTTTACATGTTTAATTAGGTATATGAATATGATAGAGGGATCAGCACCAGATAATTAGATTCCTTAGAGTTAAAAGCACATGCAATAAATAGCAGTTAATAAAAAATAATAATATACTATTCATTTGTAAACAATAACTTTCATTTTGATTTTTTCATAATGATTCAGCCTATTAATATAGTAGTATTTAGTATAGTAGAGTGATTTACTAAATTCACTTGACATCTACAAATTGAGTTCTCCCATGTCCTGGTATGCTGTTTGGTACAGTCAGCACATATACAAATCAACTGTCTCAGTCTTCGTCATGCTTTCAGCCAAGGATAAAGAGTGGTACATTGAAAGACGTATATAAATATGGAAGTTAATTTCATGAGTTAATGCTTTACATTTCAAAAGCTTTTCATAGATATCAATTTGCAATTTAAAAAAAAAAGATGATCAATCTCAATTTCTGATTCAGAAAATGTGATCATCACAAAAATGGACTAGAATCAGGCTCCAAACACTGTTTTCTGAATTATAGGAGTGGCTACAATTAGTATGCATGCCATATGTTAATCTCTAGATGGTCAAGAGCTTTGGAACACATTGTCTATATGTACTATATAAATAAACCTGTTTAACTTTGTCTAATATCCTTCTTTCTTAGTAACACAAGTTGAAAATATTTAGAAGAGACAAAGATCTTGTCCCTTTTAAGATGCCACAAAATGACCATGAATGAACAAAGAGCACTGAAGGCAGAAAAATTAGTTTTTCTAATTAAAAAGGTCAGAAATATTTCAAAATAAATAAATCCAGAATACTAAAAGTGAGAAGAAAGAGAAACTAGCCATTTTTTCCACTTTATACCCTAAACAGAACCCTGATTAATAAAGAACAGATTTTGACATCAATGGTGATTTAAATAGCAAATGAGAAAAAAAATAATAATACTAGTCTCTGTTAAAAGAAGGGGAATGTAAGAATAGTATATTTTACACTAGGAACTTATAAATAATGACTGAAATTAACTATGCGATGTTAGTTCCACAATAGATATTGTAGATAGATAGATAGATAATCACACAGTTTGTTTTACATATTTTTTAATGATTGAATGACTTGTGACTGAATTTAGCACTCAGCGAGACTATAGTATTGCCAATTACCAATGAGAAAAAATACTAGTAATACTGATTATAATGGTGTGAGGTATAGAGTTTATAAATGCAAAGTATCATTCAGAGTATCTGTTGTCTTGCAAATTGTAGCTAATAAAGTAACAAATTTATGTTATTGATCTTAAGCATGTACTTTTAAAAGAATATATTTTACATGATATAAAGCAATTATTAATCATATAATACCTGTTTATGGAACAATTTGTCTATGATAGACACTGTAATAGTTTGTATTAGTATCCTATTGCCACTGTAAAAACATTATCACAAACCCATTATCTTATAATTCTAGAGATCAGGATTCTAAGATGAGTTTCACATAAAACCCAAAATGATTCTGTGATTTTACATAAAATCAAGGTATCAGCATAACTACATTCTTTCTGGATACTCCAAAGAAAAATCTGTTTCCCTGTCTTTTCCAGCTTTTGGATGCTACATTCCTTGGATCACGACCTCTTCTTGCATCTTGAAAACACATCACACCAACCTCTCCTTCTGTCTTCCTCTCTCCTTTTTCTCTACTATGATCTGCTCACCTCCTTTATATAATGACTCTTGCAATTACACAGGTCCTGTCCCCCTAATCCAAAATAGTCTCCCCATCTCAAAATCCTTAATTTAAATCACATCCTCAAATTTCCTTTTTCCATGTAAGGAACTATATTCTCAGAATCTGGGATTAGAATGCGGACATCTTTAGGGACGTTATTCTTTCCTCCACACACACGGTCTTAAATATATATATGTACATATATATGTAGAATATATATAAAATATGTGTATTCTAATTACATATTCAAAACATCACAGTGAAGTGGGAGTTACTGACCCTGTTTTGCAAGTGGACAAATGGAGGCATCATGTAACAAACGACAGGCTTCATCTCTATTCTGTCTAGCCAAAGCCCTATCTTTTCATTTGAAAATCCTTTTTCCAGTATTCCTTGTTGAGAAACAATTTACTCTTTGTAAGGAATATAAAGAAAGATCCCACGTTTCAACCCTCCCCTTGCCTTTGTGGGTAATATATTAGGATGACGAATATGAATGGCCAGTCTAGCCTCTGAATGACCGTTTCTTCTATTATTCCCGCAACAGTCCCTCAGAATGTAGCAGATGCTCCTGGTGAAGCACATGGCAACAGCAACTGTCAACTCAGGGACTTCCAGAAGCTGACAATTACTTCCTTTGCTAGTAACTTCCTAGTAACTGCTCCTGGTGGCATCTTTTAAGCCCTCCTGTGTCTTTCATGTTCCCTGAGCCTCTTCTATGGCAAAACGTTTTAAAGTTGCTGTTTCAGGAACTGCTCCACTGTTGCTCAGAGAACAATTCAGGCTGAGCCCTCTGGTGGTAGCCACAGAGCAATGCAGCTCTTTTGAAAAACTTGTTTGGGGCAACCTAGATAATACACCATCTGATAACACATCTCAAGTGAGCCCTCAGTTCCATTTAACTGTTCCACTTATGATATTAAGTGGAACATAGACCTTAAAAGACTTTGGAGGCTTGGAGTAAACCTTGGAATTATTCCCCCCATGACTTCTCTTTGTCACAATAGTGCAGGGGTGTAATTATGCAAAAGAGCCAGGTTAAACAAGGGTGTTCCATTATTCGCCAGAGGCCATGTTTCAATTAAACTCTAAGAGTAATGTGAATTGTGTGTGTGTCTATAAATACAAATAAGCACATATAATCGCATGCACGTACATGTGTATTTGGCATATATATACACACATATTATCTATAAATATGCATAATATTATATATGGATGAGTATACATTAAGGGATATATATTGGCTTGATGCCATTAACCTCATTTGAAGTGAATCTAGCTTTGCCATCCTGTAATTTATGTAAGTAGTGCCCTCTCCAGGAATATTTTCCTGAGCCTTTCTCTCAACACGACAGAAGTGCTCTGTTCATAGTCCTATCACTGCACTTGTTAAAATTGCCCCCTTTAGTCAGTCTGCTTGACTTAAATTACACGGTAAGCAACTTGAGGGGATAGACTATCCATTATTCATCTTCATAATTCCTGAAACATGATAGAAGATCAACAATAATTGGCTGACTTAAACAGGCATTCACTCAGACAGCAGTGATCTGGGTCCAGGAAAACTGCAGATTGCCCTGGTGTGAGGTGCCCTGGAGAACCTGGTCTTCTATACCTTTACCAGTGACAGGTCCATCACAACAGTGTTCAGAGCTCTGCCCTTTCACTCACTGCTGCCCACCTCTAGTCTCAACCTTCCATTTCTTCTTTTGTATTACCTTCATATTACTTATGCCAGTTTAGGATTGTTCATGTGTTAGGCTATAAATGGAAGAAGACAGTATGAAAAAAAAAATCAGAGGAATATTATGAAAAAAAATCCAGAAAACATGTTAAGCAGACAAATTTTTTCCCTAGCCCTGAAGATTTTAAAAAGGAAAAACAAAACAAAAACCAAAAAAAAAAAAGCAAAATGAATGCAAACAGCCATAGAAGCAAGCAAGCAAACCACCCAACCTAATTCTGCATTCTTCCAATTTGGAGAAATTGCAACTTCAGAACCATGCAGGCCAAATTAGGACTCACACAGATTCCATTATGTAAGTTCACTGATTGCTTGGTTCAACTCACTTGAGGCACCAGAATCTTGCCCACAGTGTTAGTTTGGTTGATTAGTCAGGTAGCTTTCTTCAATAATACCTCAAGGGGTTGTGACTTTTGGCAAGAATAGAGCTAATTCCAGCTTAATTGCCATATAAAGTTTTCCCTCTAGGACAGAAGCCACTGACTTTTCCCTCTCCACAAGCTCCTTAAGAATTGGAACTCTGTTTTACACACCTTTGTGTTTGCCATAGCGTGATAAAACGCCTACGTTCTATTGATTCCTATTTGCATCAAGGCTGTGATTCCCTCATTTGTTCTAAGAATTCCATTGTATGTGGAGTCTCCACATATTAGAGAAAAACACTATAAAATTTCCAAAGACCTGGCCTTACCCATATTGCTTTCCAAACCTAACAAAATTCAGAATGGATTGGACATCTTTGGTTGTGGTTGGTTTTCTAAAACGGGATTTTATCTGAAGGCTCTTTCTGATTAGCATGGGCAAAGTTCAAGTGTGAAAGCAATCTTGCCTGTCCAAAGACAATTCTATAAGACATACAGAAATGTTTTACTAATGATTCATTGTTTCAGATAGGCTGCCTTTCATCTTAAAACAACCCATTAGGTTAGGAGAGAACTGAATTAAACAGAAAAGGACTATGCTTCAAAGAAATGTTGGGTAGAATTTCAAGCCTTGAAGAGTTTACAATACCCTTTCACCCCCGCATATACAAATGTAAATAAAAACAAAATATTAAAGCCTAGAGCAAGTGTAAAGAAGTATAACAAAATTCTAGCAACTCGCCTCCTTATTTTGACTCTTGCAAGACTTTTAAAAAATATGAAATAGAAAATTACCTAAAATAACTTCTCCTTTGAGAAGTACTCTCTGCAACTACCAACTGGGTTATCTGATATTACAAATATAGATGAGAAAAAAAATGAGTTATTTCATTGTTGTATAAAGCCTGGCAGTGAGCTGAATCTGAGCTTGTGCTTGACCATCCCCTAAATATAAAATACAAATCTAATTTCACTTCTCATTTCACATACTTCTCTGCTTTAAGATATCTTGCAAGTCTTCTTAGTTCACACTTCCTATCCCCCTCCTATTGTAGCATTGGCTTCTAGGATTTGGCATAATTCTTGAAAAATATACTGAGTGTCATCCACCACGTTACGGAGACATTACATACTATGGAATTCTTAACAGCAATTGATGAAATTAAAGCCTTGCTATGTCTAAGTGTTTACTCAGGTTCTGAGTAGAATGTTGTGCTTCAGATTTTCAGCACCCCAAAAAGTAGCCCATTATAATGATTAAACAACATAATGGCTTGTAGTGCATGACCTTGATTTCCAGCCCACACACCAAGCCATGCTGCACAGGAGGTTTGCTTTGCTCTAGCAATAGGCTTAGTGGTTTTAGTCATGATCCTAGTCAAGAAAGTGGCAGCAAAATCTCAACAGCCCCATTCCTAACCATATATTCCCACAACGGTCTCTTTTTCCTACTATTAAGATGAACTTGCCTTCCTTGGGTGAGGGAAAGGATAAAAGGTAGTGTAGGAGTTTAAAAAATCACCCAAAAGTAATGGAGGCGTGCTGTAAGAGCAAAGAGTGCATTTGAAGTTTACACTCCCTGAAGATTACATTTGAGGCTTTTACACAGCACTCTGTAAAGATTCACCTCAGAAATTATTAAATAGCATGAACTTATGTAGACAGGACGATCATAGGAACACTAGATATGGGAATGATGTGCCTGTAAGTCAGCCAATACCAATTATAGAAATTAATTCCATTATTTATTAAGCCACTAACTTCTGTCTGATTCATGAAGCTTTTGGGTCTTCAAATGTATAAGACACATTTATATGAAATGTTGTTTCTGCATTCCCAATTTCATTCCACAAATACCCTCTAAAAGCTATTACATTTTACTACATTATTTATTAAGCAATTGAGTTCAGTCTTCTTTTGCCACATCATCTTACATTCTAATGACATGTTATTCTGTCCGAGGCATCTTATATTTGATCCACTTTGTATGCACAGCTTATTACATTTATAGATTGACATTTGCATATCTGATCAATTACAAACCGTCAACACACAGTGCAATACGATACCTTAGTTTAATTCAATTTCACTTTCAATTGGTTCCATCTTTAAATATTAATTTAGGTAAATGTGAGCGCACAATAGTGTAATTACTTCAAGCAAGAACAGATTTAATCTATTTTTAAAATTATAGAAGTAAGATTTATGTGCCTACTTTCAAACTATAAAAAATGTAGTGAAAATTGTCCTGCATTCAACATTTTACTTTTTGTACTTCCAAATTGCTACACACACACACACACACACACACACAAAACAGAAAATGATGGTTTTAAATAAAGTTTCATAGAAGCATGTGGTGACCTTCTACCCATTCTAACCAATTAAAACACAATCAAACTTCTGTCTGAAATTATTTATACCAGGGTTTGAAAGATTCTTGCAAAAGTGGTCTGGAGTTCAATTTACTAACTCAATAAGTCTAGCCCCCAGCACAAAAGGGAGTCAACATTATAATATTGTACAATTTTGCATATAAGTAAAAATTAGAGATCTTATACACCTGGATTTCACTCTCACATGACAATTCGCTAGAGTGAAGTGGCAGGATGTGACTTTTTTTAAAAGGATGAGGCACTGGGGCACCTGGGTGGCTCAGTCAGTTAAGCGCCTGACTGCGGCTCAGGTCATGATAACACACACAGTTTGTGTGTTTGAGTCCCGCGTGGAGCTCTGTGCTGACAGCTAGCTCAGAGCCTGGAGCCTGCTTCAGATTCTGTGTCTCCCTCTCTCTCTCTGACCCTCTCCTGCTTACGCTGTCTCTTTCTCTCTCTTTCTCTCTCTCTCAGAAAAAAAAAAAAAAGGATGAGGCACAGTCACTGCAATATGCTAGGTCCAATTGCATCTTCTAACACCCATACATGCCTAATAAATAAATAATAGTTACACCTGCCTGATTGGGGGCATTACTGTTTTCTCTTCTTCCTCTGTCATGTTTATATTGTAGAAAAACACAAATGCAAAATATACTTGGTTGGAGGAGGGAGGCAGTGGGCATTTGCATCAGTGCTACCTGGGATGTTATCTTGGAAACACACATAATGAAAAAACCTCCAGAAAGGTACCCGTCACTCTGTTCATTTCCATTTAGAAATTAAAACCCCATATTTGTTCTTCAGTATCCTTCACTGTTTCTACCTGTACCCTCACCTCCTCTGACTGTCCCTCCTCCTTTCTTCAGCTCAGGCTAACATGGGATATGGTATTAAAAAATAATATTCAGGAAATACTGGGAAACACAGCTAAAGAAATTTCTTAAGGTTGTTAATTTTCCCTGTAATAGGAAGTGAACAGAAACAAAAAACAATACATTAGGGAAAAAACCTGATTTTTCTGAATTATTTTGCCAATTCCCCAATTGTTACATATTGAAGTGATTGGGGAGGATGTTGCTTATATTGTGTTTTCCATTAAATATCTATGAGACTCTGAGTAAATCACACAGATTCTCAGGCTTTTCATTTTCTGCTAAAAAGTGTCTAATATAGTGACTAAGAGCACTGACTGAGGAGTTGGAATGCTGGCTGTACCATTAGTTTTGAGACTTTGTGCAACGCACCTGAAGTTTCCAGGCCTTGGCCTCTGTACTCCGTCCAGTGGAGATGATAACAATAGCATTTTCTTCATAGAGAATTAAACGAGCTACTATCGGAAAGCACTTGGATCTGTGTTTGGCATATATTAAGCACTATGTAATGTTCTGTAAACAAATAAAACTGTTGATGAATTCTATAGATTATATCTAAATAAGGTACAAATTCTAAAGTTCTGCACTACTTTGACTTAATATTCTGTGATTTGAAATATCAATAAGTTAGATAAAATACCTCTTTAACTGTGTAATAATAAAGAGGTTACCCCCAATATTAATGCTGATTTTAGTTTTATAAAATTACCTTGGCTTAATATTTTTTAAATTCTGTATACAGTTTTTTAATTATTATATATTTTTGAGAGAGAGAAAGACAGAGAGAGAGACAGAGAGCAGGGGAGAGAGGCAGAAGGAGAGAGAAAGGATCTTAAGCAGATTTTATCCTCAGCATGGAGCCCAAAGTGGGGCTTGATCCCATGATCCTGGGATCATGACCTGAGCTGAAATCAAGAGTTGGGTGCTAACTGATTGAGCCACCCAGGTGGCCTTGTACATAATTTTTCATAGTAAAAAAAAAACAAAAAAACAAAAAAACAAAGAAAGATAGAAGCTCATATATGGATATTCACTGTTCAAGGTCACATCAGTTCCTTAGGTTATAGTGAAGTTTCAGTTGTTTTTGAAAAAAAAATACACAACTTGGTGTGTGACATATTGGAAATGTTATGACATAGTTATACTGAGAATGTATGTCGATCATCAGGAAGCAAAATCTCACATCAGGTAAACTGTTCTGAAAATTTTTCCCCCCAATTTAAATCTACTATCAATTTTTCTCCATGTATACTTAGAAAAGTTACTAATTATGTGGTGTTCTATCTGGAGATCCCACCTTTATTTTTTTATGTCTTTATTTTATTTTGAGAGACAGAGACACAGAGTGAGTGAGGGTGGGGGAGAGAGAGAGGGAGACACAGAATCTGAAGCAGGCTGCAGGCTCTGAGCTGTCAGAATTGAGTCTGAGAAGGGTTTGAACCCATGGACTGTGAGATCATGACCTGAGCCAAAGTCAGACACTTAACCGACTGAGCCACCCAGGCACCCCTGGAGATTCCAACTTTAAAGACACTGTTACTTTTTTAAAACTATTCTTATGCTGTTTATACTTAACATGGTTTTAATATACTTAATTAAATATTAAAATCATTCTCTCCAGAAAGTTTTAATTTGTTGTTTAATTCCAAGGTGATAAAATGTCTAAAATTGTTGAAATGTCTTAGTAAAACTAGTGACCTAATTTCATATGGAAATGCAATTTCGAACCAGTATAGTTCTATGCTAGAATATTTTAATTTTTCCTGTTTCCAAGGAAAATGTATTTTAAACTACACTTCATGAGTCATTGAGAATTACTACCAAATGGGACTTAATTCAAAAAGAAAAGAAATTATATAGATGCATACCATGATGGAGGAGGAAGGAAACGTAGAATACATCTGGTCCAATGCCCTCATTTAAAGAAGAAATTTAAAACCAGACAGGTTAAGTTGTTAAAAATTTATTCGATGAGGCAGAGTCACAGCCAAAACTGGATACAAGTCTTCCTACTCACTGACCATTTGTCACTGTTTAATGTGAGCTGGAATGTTAAATAACTCCTGAACCCAAAAACTTAAATGATGTTTGCACACTAAGTATATCAGGTGATTTTTTTTTTGCTTCTTTAAAACACTGAAACTCATTAACATTTATGACTTCTCACTGGAAAGGGACTCATAAGTTTTTCTTTTCAAGTTAAAGAATTGTACTGACCCGTAAGTTCAAAGTGTTGGCTGCAGCTAGATTTTAGCACTAAATATTTTATATTCAGATATATCAGTAAATAATTCTAAGATAAATTTAGAATTGTGGGCAGGATGTATCCTTTCCTCTTACCCAGCAGTCCAAAAATAATGTTTATCTCATTCAATACAGAAATTATTCTTATCTCTCTTATTGTATTTCGGGATGTTCGAAAGTGATCTTTTCCTCCCTTTTTCTCTCTCTCCCACACACAGAGGAAAAACATTTATAAGCATACTCATTGTTAAATAACATATTTTCATCCTACAGAAATTAAATTCAACATGAAGGAGACACAGGCATTAGGCATTTTTCACCATCAGTAATCATTGCTGAATAATAACTTAAAATTATAACTGCAGACAGCTCTCAAGAATTTTAAGTGACCCACTAATTTAACCACCTGCTTTAGCCACTGTAAGGTTCCCCCCATATTCCTTACTATATATATGTTTGTTTCTGAATGTATCTCCCTGTATCACATGCTAAGAGAAGAGAATCTTTAGAAAAATCTAAATCCATATTATTTGTTTTGTTTTATTCCAGGATAGTGTATGTACTTTAAGACTTGAACTCCTTTATGGGGGCCAAGTGTATTTTTTTTTTAATTTTTAAATCTTTTATTTATTTCTAGGAGAGAGAGAGAGAGAGAGAGAGAAAGAGAGAGAGAGACAGCGTGAGCAGGGGAGGGTTAGATAGAGAGGGAGTCACAGACTCTGAAACAGGCTCCAGGCTCTGAGCTGGCAGTCAGCACAGAGCCCGACGTGGGGCTCGAACCCACGAACCGCGAGATCATGACCTAAGCGAAAGTCGGACGCTTAACCGACTAAGCCACCCAGGCGCCCCCAAGTGTATTTTCCATTAAAAGTTGATGTATACTTATTTATGTCCCTTAATTTAAACACTTTAGTTAAATTTTTGTAATGCTGTACTTTAAAAATAGTGGGATTTCTTTCTGTGAATTTACCTCTAAATACAACTGGCCAAATTTCATGAATTTTGATGAAGGTAACTTTCATTTAAATTTTTTTTTAAGATTTCATTTTTATAACATTGGTCTAATCATTCATTAATTAGACATTAAGAAACTGACTTCCATTCATCATTCAAAAAAAGTTTTGTATCCATAGTATTTAAGAACCATTCTCTTAGATGAACATAAAATGTGGTGAACGAACATTGCCAAAGCAAAATAATAAATCTACTTTAATAGAATTTAACACTATGATAGGCAAATAGATAAGATAAAAAATAAGACAAATTAGTACACAAGGAAGGAAGTGATAGTACTAAGAATAAAAATAAAGTAGGAAAAAAAGGTGTAAGAACTGACAGGAAACATTGTTGGTGATGGGGTAGTTTCAGATAGGCTGTCTAGTGAGGCAACATCTGAACAGAGGCCCATCTAAAGTGAGGAAATTAGAAATGTGTCTCCCAGGTGCAATGAATGCTGTCATCAGTCCCTTGAACAGGGAAACTGAGCCCCTCTGAGCCAAGTATCCAGACCCAGCCCAGACCGTAGTCCCTTTGTGAAACCCTAATCAAAGAACCAAAGTACTGAATTCTACTCCTGAAACCCAATATTGTGTTTCACATTAACTAACTCGACTTTAAATAAAGATTTGGAAAAAAACAACAACAAAGTAAGTCATGCCTGGGCTCCTCACTCATCGTGGTAGGTGTGAGGTAAATGTGTGGGCATTTTAATCTGTTACATAGTGTTTGGAAACTAGTATTCATTGTAATAGCTGAAAGTGGGGGGCTGCCGTAAGAAATACCTCAAAATGTGAGGGTGGAGCACATCTTGGGCAGGAGGCAGTCTGGGATTTTGAGGAGCACTATAGAGAAACTCTAAATTTCCTTGAACAAACGGTTAGTAAAATGAGAACATTAAGGACACTGCTGACGAAGGCTCAAGAATCAAATGAGGAATATGTTTCTGGAAACTGGACGAAGGGGTGTTCTTGTTTTACAGTGACAGAAAGCTATGCAAAGTTGTCTCTTGCATTTATGTGGAAAAGAAAATTTAAAGGGATAACTTTATTTATCTAGCTAAGGAAACTTCCAAGCAAACTGTTGAAATTACCGCCTGGTTGTTTCACATTATTTAGTAAAATGTGAAAGAAGAGACATCAATAGAGGGAATATCAGGAGGGAAGGAAGGAAGAAGGAAGGAAGGAAGGAAAAAAGTGGGAGTGAGAGAAATGAAACCAAATCTTGATGGTTTTGAAATACTGAGTTGTTTCAGATTACAAAGAATGGTAAAATTAAGAAATGTCTTTCAAAAGTATGGCATGAGGGAAAACTGAGAGCATCACTATATAACCTTTTGCTATTACCTCAGAAAGACTAAAAGCTCAGTCACACAAAGGGTCCTTAAATAAATAATGTTCCTGGTGATCCTCTCAATCAGCCTAAGAAGACTGAAAGTCTTCTTCAGATATCTGAACAGGAGGTAGAGAGTAATTATCTCAAAAATTTCCATATTTGTGACTTGTGTCTAATAGACTGAACCCTACTGAAATCCATAAGGTCCTTCAGGAAATTATTGCAGTAGATATATAGCCAGCTTGGACTGAAAGAGACAGGAAATACCAAAGGAGGTAGTTGAACCTCAAGAATTCTACTGACTGTTTCTTAGTTCATTGAGGCAATTATAACAAAAATACCATAAGCCAGGTGGCTTATAAATAACAAAACATTTGTTTGCCATAATTTTAGAGGCTGGGAAGGACAAGATCAAGGTTCCAGATTAAGTATCTGGTGAGAGCCCACTTCCTGGTTCATAGATGACAAATTTTTGCTATGTCCTAACAAGGCAGAAGGGGCAAGGGAGCTCTCTAGGGCCTCATTTATAAGGGCACTAATCCCACTCATGGGGGTTTCCCCTCATGACCCAAGTGCTGCCCAAAGGCCCCATCTCCCACTACAATCAGGGGTCAGAATTTCAACATAGAGCTATGGAGACACACAAGTTTTCAGTCCTTAATAGGCAGGAAACAGACTAATAAACTAAATAACTGCAAGCAGCTATCTTTCAAGAAAAAGAGAATAAAACCAGGAAGCCAAGAGAGTCAAGTAAAGAGCCACAAATAATTATTCTTTAGCTTTGAAATCTAACCAGAAAAATCCTAACATTTTCCCAGAAACATCAGGATTCCTTTTAAACAAGGACTTATTTTTGCCTCTTATGTCTCACTTTTTTTTAACTTTTTTTCAGTTTTGAGAGACAGAGAGACCCAGAGTGCGAGCCGGAGAGGGGCAGAAAAAGAGGAAAACACAGAATTCAAAGCAGGCTCCAGGCACCACAGAGCCTGTCGTGGGGCTTGAACTCAGGAACTGAGAAATCATGACCTGAGCTGAAGTCAGCCACTTAACTAACTGAGCCACCCATGCACTGCATTTGTCACTTCTTAAACTGAACATTTATAGCTTATATCCTGTACTTGACCTAGCATTGCATGGAACTGAGGCCAGTACTCTGTCTTGTGTTTCATAGGCCCACAAATGGAAAGAGTTTTTGTCCCAGGAGCTGTATATAAGGGATTACACCCAGAGAGTTCATCTGCTCCAGGACCTGACTTAGATGATGAGATTCCGAACTTTGATTCTGAAGCATAATGTGATGAGGTTTGGAGGAACCTTGGGAGGGAGTGCATGTACTTTGCATTTGGCCAGATTATGATTAAGCTCACATCAGGACAAATGGCTCTGGATCTCTACCCTGCACATTCATCCCTTCCTCTTCTACCCCCCTGAAGTATCTAGAAAACCACTGAGCAAGATTATTTCCGACTCTTTTCACCTCTAATGTCTGCTTTTATTTTTTAGAAAGACACATGGGTATTCCAAAACAAACAAACAAACAAGCACACAAACAAAAACTTTATCAAAAAGCATGACTCATGTTCTTATCAGAAGTACTGGGTTTAATTCCGAACTGTAATATCATTGTTATTAATTTATTTAAACCTTAAAACCCCAGTATTATCTACACATGGAAAGACAAAAACTCATCTTGGAGTGCCTGAATGGCTCAGTTGGTTAAGCGTCTGATTTTGGTTTATGATCATGACCTCGAGGTTCATGATTTTGAGCCCTATGTTGGTCTCTCTGCTGTCAGTGCAGAGCCCACTTGGGATAGTCTGTCACCCTCTCTTTCCCTCTCCCCCATTCTCTCTATCTCTCTTTCTTTCTCTATTTCTCAAAAATAGATAAACAGAAACAAAAAGACAAAAATTCATGTAGAGTGCTTAACTCAAAGAAAGACTAGTGTATAGTAAGTGCTATATTTTAGATATTATAATCATCGTTATTACTAAGTGATAAGCTCTATACATTATTTATTCTGGAAATGGAGTAGAAATATCTAATTGTGAAAAATAAGCACAATATAAAATGAATATTAAGCCAGACTAATTCAGAAACTAGAAAATATGGTTTCATAATAATTCATGTCATTAAAAAAAAAAAACCTCTCTTGGGGCCCCTGGGTGGCTCAGTTGGTTAAGCGTCCAACTTTGTCAGGTCATGATCTCACAGTCCATGGGTTCAAGCCCCACATTGGGCTCTGTGCTGACAGCTCAGAGCCTGGAGCCTGCTTCGGATTCCGTGTCTCCCTCTCTCTCTGCCTTTCCACTGCTCACACTCTGTCACTCTCTCCCTCTCTCTCTCTCTGAAGTAAATTAACATTAAAAAAAAAAGATCTCTCCTTAAATAACTCAAACTACTCCTGAAAAATCTAATGTTTTCTTAGGTAAAGATAGTGGTAAAGAAGGAAACTTATTTGTGCAGCATTTCATGCTTTTATACTTCTCTGTTTTGAAAATATTTTTCCAACCTGCATGGCACATACCAAATCCTCCTTCTCCCTTGAGAACTTCCCTCACCACTGGAGAAGCTGTTTTTAACTAACTCTCAACCTATTATACTTTCCTCCTCTAGGCATTTATCACTTGCTATATTTTAATAGAGTCCTCAGTGCAGCCTCCCATTCTCTGTACAGAGTTTTGTGAATGGCAGGTACACTACACAGATGTTTATCAACTTGTTCTACATTCTGCCATAGTGACTCAAGCCGAGGGATTTTTCTCTGTATTGTTTCAATGCAAATAATAATTGTTTAATAAGAAGAGGATGTAATTTCTATCATCTACTTGTCCCACTCCCCAAATCACACAGTACCATAGCTTTGAAGAGTATATTATAACTTCTCTGTAATTCTCTTGCATCATTGGTAAAATGATATTATGTCTTATCTTTTCAAATAAGAAACCTTGAACCAAAAGATCTGTTCAAGTCCGTTGCAAATCTTAGATCTTTGTTAAGTGAAGCCTTTCTGAACTTCACATTGAAGATATATCTCCTGAAGTAGAAAGTAATTCCTTTGCATCATTCACAAGGGAATTATAAAGATTTGTGAAAAACACAAGCGACCTTCCTTTAATTCTTAAAAGGATTTCCAGATGGCTTTGTTATAGAAAGATTTTTTTAGTAAAAAAAAATTGCTTGAAATAACAAAGCACAATTATGTGATTGGACATGAAAGAAAAGCCCAACACACTCTGAATTTAATTTGAAAGTGAAAAGGAGGGCTTGAAATAAAGAAGTTGGGAATACAAAGACAGAAAAAGGCATACTCATGCATAGAATCAAGGTGTACCATGGCTGAATCCCAAATGGGAGGACTAGTTGAAAAATTAACAAATCTCTCTAAGGACAGATGACAGAAGTATTTTTAGGGATGTGTACGGCATGCTAGACCACACTGCTTTTCACTAGCTCATTATTTTTGTGTGTGATGGTCTTTGATTTGGTTAGACGAATGAGACTTAAGGTATTTTTTGGCTAATGAAGAATTTTTCAGTGTTACAATAAAGAGGAATAGGAATAAGAGGAATTTAGAGGATTCTCATTATTATCAGTGTATTAGTATTAATATTTTATCTTTATAGTCCCCTTCTGCCATCAGCCAGAAAGTATCCTCTGCTTTTAAAGACCTTGTGCAACTATAGTAGGTCTGCCCAGATCATCTCCCTATCTTGAAGTCAATCATGCCACATAATATAACTTAATCACAGTAGTCAAATTTCACCAGTTCCTGCCACAGACTACTGTGAGGATCACTCTTGGAATTCTGCTTACTAAAATAGGAAATATAGTTCAATGTTAGTACAGATTTATAAGCTTTCATTCAATGTGAAAAGGAGACCCTCAGTTCCCCTTATTATATATTTACTGCTTCATTTAATAGAGAACATAAGAATAATGTAAACGTATACATTTTCCCAGATACTTCCACATTTGCCCCTCACAGATGACCTAAGTAATTCTTATTATACCTATTTTCTAGAGAAAATAGAAGTGAAGCACAGAGATTTTAAGGGATGTCTCCTCAAGTTCTACCAGTGGCAAATTCTACATTCAAAGAAAAGACTGATTCTAAATCCATTATGTTTTACTTTACACAGGATTATTTATCATAGATAATTTATTGTTGCCCAAATCATCAAACATGATTGCTTTCACTATTGACAGAGTGAGTGTGTTCTAGTGTCCTGTGGTGTGGTTTCTAATGTAAATATGTGAGTTCTAGAAAATGTGAATATTAAATTTGGTTTACAGTCCAAGATGAAGTGAGTCACATTTCCCTGCATCTCTGAATGAATGATGGTGTTGAATGTTAGGGCTGAGAATATAGGAAGAGGACTCCCAATTCAGGACTCTTCATGGCCAGATGACCTGTCTCTCTTTAGGAGGCTCCCCAAATGCTTACATTTGGAAATTAGGCTTTCCCCTTTGCTAAATGTCTGGAAGCCTATTCTGACCTACTTAGGTTTCTAAATAGATGTCTCTGCATTATATATCAGCAGCTGCATTGAAGACAGAAAAACACCACTTAAACTCTAACATGCCCATTGCCAAATCTATTTCATTTCCCAAGAATTGTGCCTGTCTCTTTCCTTTTGTGTAAGTTAGTTGGCTGTTATAATGTAGCTTCATTACCAGAAAACTAAGTAAATGAGGTATCATTATATGCAGATCCAGAAGAACATTGAAATAATTTAAGACAATATAATCCTTTCTTCAAGATCATATTTTTTAACAAAAATTTTACCTTCTGGCATTTTTCTGCTGAGTTAAAAAAATCGACAACTCTAGTAACTAGTTGGCCTTAATATATTGCTTGTAAAAACTTGTACAAGGAATCTCAATCTCGAAGATGGTCCCTAGGAGAATTCTGCTTGAATAGGATTTAGATGTAAATAGTTCATGCATTGTTGATTTTTGAGTGTTGGTCTTCTGAGAAAGACAATGTACTTTATGAATTATGTACTTTAGTCTTGGTGACCTTGAAATTTCTCACAGAGGATATCTGTTTTTCACATTCTGAATGTGAATACATAGTACCTTTACTAAGAGTTCAAAGTGTCAAAGTGAAGAGGTCTATAGGAATTACTTATTATAATATTTTCAAATAGAAAGGTTAACTGTAACAAAGAACAATAGAGACAAAAAATGAAGGACAATTAAAAAATAAAATATATGATAAAAAGATAATTGGACAGGTATATAATAGACAACTGTTGCTAACTTTCTGCTATTTCAGCTTTCTGAAATTACTTAGAGTTTACATGGTGAAAAGATTTAAAGACATTTTTCTTCAATTTTGACATTTGGATAAGAAAAGCAAAAGCAGATACTTAGAGAGATGAACTGATTTAATAGAAAATTTCCTCCAACGGTGACTTAGAGCATACATACTTTGCTTGTATAAGTACCACATTTGAGTCTAAGAACCTAGACTTATTTCCTCAAATAAAACCGAATAGAGTGGTAAAAGACGTGTGCACCTGCTTATAACATGTTCAACTTTAAAACAATGAGAGTTATGATTGGTACCTTAGACTAAATAAGAACACAGAATCTTATTCATTCAAGGAATTTTTAGTGGATTTCTGACCTTTAATTTTTTCCAAAGAGTCAGATGGGTTTTCCTGAAAGACAGTAGGTTAAAAGTTGTCATCACAGTCTTCCTTTATGCATTTCCACTTATACATAAAGAAGATTTCAGGTATATCATTCTACATTATCATTGACTCATCTTATTATTAGCAAGACATGTTTATCAAGGATTATTAGATGGTAATCACATCTCAACAAGTTTTACTCTGAAATTTGAAATTTTAATGATTCTGTTTAGTTTTTAAACCAGCTAAAGTGCTGGTATATTAAACCAAGTTTCCTTAAAGTCACAAAATAATAACATACAGTAAAATTGTGGTAGCAACATTGGATTTTATTTAAAATGAAAATAACTTATTATGGGGGTACTCCTGGGTGGTTCAGTAGGTTAAGCAGCCCACTCAGTTGGTGAAGTGTCCAGCTCTTGATTTCGGCTCAAGTCATGATCTCATGATTCATGAGATCAAACCCCACACCAGGCTCTGTGTTGACAGTGCAGAGCCTGCTTGGGATTGTCTCTCCCCCTCTCTCTCTGCCTCTCCCTAACTCATATGTTGTTTCTCTCACTCTCAAAATAAAGAAATAAACATGAATAAAATGTAAAAAGAAAAGAACTTACTTTTATTGACTTGAGCATACATGAAAAATGTGTAACACTAATTCTGGAACTTTATTAAAACATTGTTTTTGGTTTCTGCTCATGTACATACACAGTATTTTTCAGAAATTATTATAGATGAATATACAGCTTTAATCAGCTTTGTTATTGAATGGCTAGTTACTTCACTTGGTACCGATCAAATACTATGCAATACTTAGTTTTAATTTTTGTTTTTAAATTTCATTTAGTTTGAAGCACCATATAAATGACACCAATGGCTGGAGTTTGTCATACTCATTTGGTTTCTTACAAATACAAACAGAAATGCCCTCCCTGGAAATTTGTTGCTTTCAAAATTATATTTGAATGAATTCTATTATGTTAAAAACATATTCAATAATATATTGAACTTCTTTCATCTTAAGCTGGAAGAGATCTGTGTCAAGGAAATTATATTTTTTTCAACAACGAAAACCCACTAGATCAATAGACAGACATTCTTTCTGGTAATAAATCTACTCCAAGGTAGATATGTGACTTTACACAAGTTATTTAATTTTTCTAAAAATCAGTTCCTCACTTAGAAAATTAAGCTAACTAACCAGGATCTCAAAGGGCCTGGTATCACCAGGATAAGCAAGATTATGCTCATATAATGGGGAAAACAATGTCGAGATCTCATTGGCACTTTCTTTTTTCAACTCACACAAATTCTTCTGAAGATCCAGACAACTCTCTAACCCTCTGAGGCTGCTGTCCACCACACAGCTACTTGGTGACTGGAAGTAAGCAAGCCTCCTGTCCCTATATAATCTGGAATATGTAGCTTTCTTGGATGAGCCAAGAAAATACAGGTGGGTCACATGTAAGGAAGTATATGCTTTAGAATGTGAATCTCCTTAACCAAATTCTAGACAGGATTTTCTGAGTTCTTTTTCAACGAGGTCCCATCCATTGGTCTTGTCCTCAAGATCCTAGTGGTAGCAATAAAACTGCTCAGGTCAGATTACTGAGATTCCCCCACCCCCAGTAACTAATCCCACTTAATATCTGATCAAGTTCCTCATCTTTCACTATTATAGACTGCATATTTATGACTCACCTAAAATTCTTATGTTGAAACCCAATCGTCATTGTGATGGTATTAGGAACAGCTGCTTATGGGAGGTGATTAGGTCAGGAGGGCAGACCTACAGTGAGAAGAATCAGTGTCTTCCTAAGGGACCCCAGAGAGCTCCCTTGCGCTTTCACAATGTGAAATTAGCAATGACAGGTTACCTTCCGTGAAGTGGAAAGTGGTCCCTTATCAGGCATCAGATCTGCTGGCATCATCATCTTGGAGTCCTTCACTCCCAGAACTAGAAGTAAATTTCTGTGGTCTGTAAGCTATTCAGTTTACAGTACATTGTCATAATAGCCTAAATGAACTAAGATACCCACCATCCCCCAGGTAATATATATTTGCCTTGGTCTGAAGTTGTAATTCTGCTTTCAGAAAGCATTCTTTTAGGTCAATTTGGCAAGAATTTTCCTGCCCTCTTAATAATTTTCTATCTACTGGCCCGCTTCACCTAAATTCTGCTCCTTGACTATAAATCCCACTTTTCCTTATTATATTTGGTATTGAGCTTTCTTCAAAACTGAGGTATTTTTTCTTCTGTTTGTAATAGTACCTGAGTAAAATCTGCCTTTACCACTTTAACTACTATCCAGCTCTGGTTTTCCTTAAGAGATGGAAGTGATACATGACTCTTCCCCACACATTTCTTTGGTCACAGCTGGTCACCAGTCACACTTATTCAAAGAGGCATGTAGAAAGAAGATGAAGAACAGTAGAAATCTTTGTGAGAACTGATCATGTCTATTATATTCCTTTGTAGCTCTGACTTCCTATAATTCCTTTAGGCCTTGAAATCTCCCAGGGGGAAAAACAGGGTTATGATAATTTTACTGGTAATAAAACCTTGAAACTTCCAGCATTTTAAACATAATTAAATACGTTTCTCAGTGTATATTCACACACACACAAATTATAGTTAGATATGATAGGCATCATTCGTTTATCACAAATTAACAAACTTAGGCACAGAGTAATGAAGTATTAAATAGCATCTAAAATTTGTATCCATCTGCTCAAAGGCAGAGCAAAGTCTAGAATCTAATTTCCTGAATCCTAATCCAGAATTCTTTCCCACAAGACTATGTCAAATGCAAGTGTAAATAACTAGAAACTCCTAGGAGAACCCGGTGTCAATGAAAATCAGCTTGGGAGAGTGTTTCAGCATTTGAAGGAAAATAAGTAGTTTCATTTATTTATATTAAACATATGAGCATCCCAAAACAGTTGTGTTCTATTCCCTATATGCTTTTATCTCAAGTTCAAGGCAACAAGAAGAGAGCCGGTTTTCCCCCACCATAGTCACACCCCACGCCCAGTAAAAATACATTTTTCCTAAATACTGTTCAAAATATCACAAAGAAGCCTCTTCACCACTCTGTGAAAAGGTGTTAAGCATCCCTGGATAACTGTAACTTCTAAAATACTAGCACACGTAGGTCTTCAGCTGACATCTGCACTAATATCCTCATCTGCAGATAAGCTACAGAGATTTAAGGAGAGGGATTTGTTTTTCAACTACTATGCTACAGGTCCATACTGATGAAACATAAACTGGGCTTAAATATAACCTAAAATGGTTGCAACACTAAGTATGATTGAAAAGGCTACAAAGGATCTATCTGGGGAGTTGGTCTTAGAAATCTTCCAAAAACAAAGTTCATATAGTTTAATTATTTAAAGTAACCTCTTGCCACTAATCTTCTCCCACCTTGATAAATGTTCTGTATTTCTCCCAGTCATTGCAAACGAACAGATACAATTGCATAACACCCTTGCTGGAAGACCTCCATAAGTCTCTGTTACTTTTGATAGAAAGTACAAATTCTGCAGTATTTAGTTTTGCAAACTGTCTTCCAATTTCTTCTCTACACTCATTGGCAATTCTACAGCCCATGCCACAATCACACCAAAGTCATTCATTTCTGCATACACGATGGGATTTCACAGCTCTGGGCCTTTGCTATTGCTCCCTTCTATCCAATTCCCCTGCCTCCTCATCCATAGGAGGCCTATCATTTCACATCCCTCATCTCAAATGACACCCTTTCAGGGAAGACTCCCATCTGGAGAGGATCTGTGCCCTCCTTCAGCATACATCACATCACTATTAAAATGTTTACCAAACTCTACTGCAATTGTTTCTGCTTCATCCTAGGCCCCTTGAGAACAGGCAGAACATTCCATGCATTTTCTTTTCTCAGGGATACCAGAGTATCTGAATCTGATAGCCGTGCAATGTATTTTGTAGAAGAATGAAAACATCAATGAATAAATCTCCTTGCATTGGCATCACATTTTATAAGCCACAAAGCACTTTGCACATTGTGTCAGGCCAACCACATTGCGTCTGTCTATTTATAATTCTTATACACACGGTTGGCCATAAGTGGGGGAGGGCTCCTCTTGAAAACTCCATGACTGAAGAAAACTGCTGGTAATTGGAAAATGGGAAACATTTAACCAACTCTCTTCACACATCTGTGCCTCCTGGTGACTTATCCAGTTGTGTATGTCTCTACTTCTGAATGGCATGACCACAGCGACGCAGCGGTAATCTAAACTAGCAGCTAGACACATTTTCTCAAACTGTAGAAAATGAGGATTTCAAGGCTACACACAAATTTCCCTTTGTAAGGTGTTTCACTCATTATGTTCACTGACCTTATTTCCACTGTGTTAGTTTATATTGCTCTCTGCTTGAGGAGTTTAATGAGTGTGTGAATTCCACTGGGCATTCTGATTACAATATCCCTGCATATGTGTACCTTTTTATGAGAAAACAGATTAACATGCATCTAAAAAAAAAAGTGGCTTTTTGGGTCTTCCATCTGAATTTTACAGTTTTGCTTCAATTATGTGTTTCTCAATGCAAATTATAATATTTGTGACAAATAAGCTAGTATGTCAAGAATAAATTCATGTATTTTATTTTAGCCCAGCTAGAAGTAGAAAGAACATGAGATTTTGAGTGAAACTAGTTCCACCTCCACTACTTACATTTTGCTTGACATTGGGTAAGTCTCTAACTGCACTTAGCCTCAAGTTCTGCTAAATGTAGATACTAATTAGATTCAGATTCTGTCAGAACCAAGAGAGGGGATAGATGTAAATGTGCCTTTTTATATTCTAGGATGTATATAAATTTCATAGAACAAAATTATATATGCACATTATCATTGGTTTTTGCTAAATCATATTCAAGTATTGACCTGATGCCTCTGAAAGTACTCAAGGAGTATAAGTAGATATGACCCCCTAGTTCTGGCTCTTTAGTCAGAGGTATTAATGGGTGACATTGGGCAGCTCACCATAACCTCAACCAAATCTGCTTCCTACTTTTCCTATTAACAGATTCTGAGAAAGATCCTTGTTTTGGAGTTACTGGATACGAATATATTACCACTGGTCAATATAATGCTTTCTTTCTCTTTTTTGTCTCCCCCCCTCCTTTCTTCTATGACTCAAATGTCAACACAATTTTGCCTGTGCCTGCAATCTACTCTTTGTCATTTATTCTGAAGAGTCTGTGAATACCTCCATGATATTTCAGTGGAGAAATCATAAATATGGTGCTGACCTAAATCTAAACTCTAAATCAGGAGATCTGAAATCTATTATAAGGATCAGCATTTAAGTGCTGGACATTCCCAAGTTTCTATCATTTACTAAAAACCCTCTACTGGCATTCAAGAGCTAAAATATTCAATTGCCCACACATTACAATTTTAAAATATATATGCAGACTTCAGGTTTCTTCAGCAGCATGTGAGGAGCTCAGAAGTCACCACTCCAGCCTGATGACACTAAAAAGCTGAGCCAACTGAAAAAAAAATCAACACTTCTTCTGAGATCTGTCAGAGAAGTGACATCATAAGGCAAAGTGCTGCACAAAAAATTAGACAGACAGAGCAACTTACTCCAGCAGAAACCCTTGGGGAGAAACTTCTCAACACCCAAGGGATGGGTAGAATAACCTGAATTATAATTAACAAATTCCTGGTGGCTTATCATAGACAAATATGAGAGTTAAAAACTCTAGGAGGACCCAGTAAGTTTCTCCATGCTTTTCTGAGTTTTCTTCCAGGAGTTCTACTGGGTCCTCACAGTGACTATCAAAAAATTTCTTTATGCTTTTGGCAGGGATAGGGTAAAAGTATATATTTTAAAATATTCCAGAATATTCTTCTTCTTTTTAATTTTTTAAAATTTTTTCTTTTTTTATAAAACATTTCTTTCTTCTTCTTCTTCTTCTTCTTCTTCTTCTTCTTCTTCTTCTTCTTCTTCTTCTTCTTTTTTACAAATAGTTTATTGTCAAGTTGGTTTCCATATAACACCCAGTGCTCATCCCCACAAGTGCCCCCCCTCCGTGCCCTTCCCCCCTCCCCCCCACGCCCATGAGTCCTCAGTTTTTGTCAGCATTCAAGAGTCTCTCATAGTTTGCCTCTCCCCCTTTCCCCCATCATTTCCCCCCTTCTTCTCCCCTTTTCTAAACAATTCCTGCCCTCAGTTGAAACTATTTTACCAGAGTTTAACTTGCTGGGGTTTTATCAGAGCCTAACCTACCTGGAGGGAGGACAAAACACAACACTTCCCCACTCTAGCCATCCTTTCCCACATAAAGAGAAGAGAAAACTGGTTAACCAAAAGGTTGAGATCTAATTATGGGACTATAGGAGGCTTCTCCCCCACACCTCATCACCATATTACTAAATGCCAATTTGTAGCAATTCCTTTCACTCCCCTGATTATGTCTACCATTTAAAAACAATGACAACATTGAGAGTCATATTAAAAGGCAAAGAAGAAAAATGTTTGAAGAAACTAAACAAGTATCAGACTTAGAATTATCAGAGCAGAACATTTTTTTAAAAATTATGATTTTATGCAAAGGGCCTAAATTCAAACAAAAGCCCACAAAATGTAAGAACAGATGGATAATGTAAGCAGAGAGTAGAAATTCTAAGAAAGAGTAAAATAGAAGTATTAAAACCCCAAAACACTGTAACAGAAAGGAAGAATGCTTTGATAGCTCACAAATAGACTGGATATGGCTAAGGAAAGAATTTCTGAACTTGAGGATATAATGAAAGAAATTGCTAAAACTGAATCACAAAGAGAAAAAAAGACTGGAAAAAAAAACCCCAGAATATACCAGAAATGCAATTATAAAAAGTGTAATATATGTGTAATGATAATTCATGATGGTGAGGACAAAAGGGAAAAAAAAGAACTATTTGAAACAATAATCACTGATAGTTTTCCCAAATTAATGTCAGACACTAAGCTACACATATAAGAAATTCAGAGAACACCAATTAGGTTAAAACAAAACACTACCTAGGCATAGCACGTTCAAACTACAGAAAATCAAATACACAGAAAAAGTCCTGAAAGTAGAAAGAGGAAAAAGACAGCTTGCTTGGAGAGAAACAGACAAGAATTATATCTGAATTTTCCTCAGAAGCTATGCAAGCAAGAAGAGAGTGAAGCATGTAAAACGTTGAGAGAAAAAATACCAATCTAGAATTTTGTACTTGTGAGATTACCATCCAAAAGTAAAGGGAAATAAAGACTTTCTCAGACACGCAAAAACTAAATGAATTTGTTGTCAATAGGTTTGCTTTGAAAGGAGTGTTATTCAGAGAGAAGGGTAATGATATATATAAGAATCTTCAATAGCTGTAGCTTCAATGGTGTCAAAGCTTTGTAGCTTTTATATTGTAAATGTATTAGCATCCAGAGTCCTTTGTAATCGGGATTATCCTACTTCTTGCTTTATCTCCACCACTCTTCCAGTAGCTTCTTCCCAGTGAAACTCTCACTTCCTGATTTCACAAGAACTCCTCTAACAGTGCTTTATCTCCATTGCTTTCCTTCATTTTGTAAGTCTATTTTGAGAAAGATAGTCCATGTGCAAATGAGGGAGGGGCAGAAAGAAGGAGGGAGGGAAAGAATCCTAAGCAGGCCCTGTGCTGTCAGTACAGAGCACAGCGTGGAGCTGGATCTCAGGAACCGCAAGACCATGACCTGAGCCAAAACCAAAAATCAGACACTTAACCGACTGAGTTACACAGGCACCTCTCTATATTTTTATTTTATAGCAAGACATAAGTAATTAGAGTACAGGTATCTAAATTATTTTTGAACTATTCATTCATTTATCAAAAACGATATATCAATTTTATGCCAAGAATTATTCTAGGCACTGGAAGTATAGCTGTAAACAAAGACAAAATCCTTTTCCTGATGGGGCTTATATTCTAATGAGTGAGATAGATAATAAACAATAAATGTAGGATATATAATACAATGTTAGATACAATTGCCATGAACTCAAATGGAGCAGGGAAAAAGAGAAAAGTCTGTAAGAGAAGATAAGTCTGGAAAGATCTTTCTAGAGAGGTTACAGCCTTCCTAGAGGAAAAGAGTTACAGACAACACAATCAAAACTTTGGGGCGCCTGGGTGGCTCAGTCGGTGAAGCGTACAACTTCGACTCAGGTCGTGATCTCACGGTTTGTGGGTTTGAGCCCCACATCAAGCCCTGTGCTGACAGCTAGTTCAGAGCCTGGAGCCTGCTTCAGATTCTGTATCTCCCTCTCTTTCTGACCCTCCCCTGCTCACACTGACTCTCTCTCTCAGAAATAAATGAAAACATTAAAAAATTAAACAACAACAACAACAACAACAACAACAAAACTTTGTGCCAGGAGCACTATTGGGCTTTTTAGGAAAACCAGAGGCCAGTGTGACTGCATGGGAGAATTAGGGTTATGTGATAGGAAATTAATTCAGAAAGATATAGAGGAGACTTTAAGGACTTGTATCATTAACACTTTTTTTCCTTATAAAAACTTTCAGTCTAAGAACTAAAAGTGCTGTCATATTGTGTACTAGATTCAAACATTTAGTCAACTACTCAATTTCAGGCTCTATAATTGTAGTTATGGAGTGTTGAAAAAGTCAGTAGCAAAGATCTTTTAATAGAATAATTTAGAAAGCCTAGAGGTATTCTCCAAAATTTGGAAGACAATGGCAATTTTACTTGCATGTTTGACAACCAAATGCATCTTCCGCATATGGTAGTGGAGATGTGGGGATTTGTCAGTGGCACCAATTGAGGGCTGTTTGATAGCAGTCTTTGAGTAATATTG
Organism: Crocuta crocuta; assembly: GCF_008692635.1. Classification (NCBI taxonomy): domain Eukaryota; kingdom Metazoa; phylum Chordata; class Mammalia; order Carnivora; family Hyaenidae; genus Crocuta; species Crocuta crocuta. Next base: position 204,734 of record NW_027530618.1, read on the forward strand.
AAAACATCCCTTCCTCAGGCACCTGGGTGGCTCAGTCAGTTAAGCGTCTGACTTTGGCTCAGGTCATGATCTCACAGTTTGTTGGTTTGAGCCCTGCATCAGGCTTTGTGCTAACAGCTCAGAGCCTGGAGCCTGTTTCAGAATCTGTATCTCCCTCTCTCTCTGACCATCCCCTGCTCACGTTCTCTCTCTCTCTCTCTCCCTCTCTCTCAGAAATAAATAAAACATTAAAAATAATTTAAAAAAGAAAGAAAGAAAGAAAACATCCCTGTCTAAGAGGATTTCTTGCTAGGACTAAGAAAATCTCATTAAAAAGAAGCTTAAGGTGTCTCATCATGTGTAAAATAGGTATAGGTCAGTGTTTGGGTTGGAGGAAGTCAGAAGGAAACATTGCTCACATCAAGGAACTGAAAGCAGAGGTTCCTAGGGGTATTTGAGGATAAGAGAATTTCCGAAGAATGCCATAAAGTTTATTTTCCATGGGAGAAAGAAAGAGCATCATAATGCCAGATTAGTACTGCTCCAGTGCAAAAACAACTCTCAGAATGAGAGTAAAATATAATTCTATTTATGTATTTATTTAGGCTCCCACACTCCCTGTAAAATGTATTCATGGGGGTAATCTCCATGCCTTGAATAGAAACTTTGGAAAGCTTCCTGACCTCTTAAGTAATAGACAATCCTATTCCCTCTTCACAATGCAAATAGGGTCTCCATTCAAAATTAGATTATCTTTTTGAAGACAGTATCCATCATTATTTAATTATAAGGAATCTCCCAGTAAACACATCTTCTTCCCTCTGCCCTGAAATTGGCAGTTCTTGGCATTTGAGTATGGAGTATAATGTCTCTGCCTTCTCCCTGGTTACATCAGCTCTCTCAGTAGCTGAGGAAGGGATAAAGTGTGGATTGCATGGCTATCTGCTCTCTGGATCAGGTTTGTTCAGAAATCCCCATCTCTGGGCACCTCTTACCCTTGTCAAGGTCAGATGTATCACTCTTAGTCCTCCATAATTCAGCATTCACCACCAGCTTCCTGATTCTGTGGTTTCTCCATTTGACTTTTTTAGACAGGACTCTACACAATCGTATGTCAACTTCCTCTCTTGTAGGCTCACCTCCCACACACATTTCCTGGCTGAGCTCATATATTTCTTGGTTCAACAAATTCTGGGAGGATGTACCCATCTCTATCAACTTATCTTTTGGCTTTATGTGTTCTCAGAGGCTGTCAATACTCAATCTGTGGTGACCTTCCATTTTCAGGTTCTCTGAAGCAAATTAAAAAGATATCTTAGAGAAGACACTTAAACTTGGGATACTTGATAAAAATACCAAAATTGGTATCAGCGGAATCAGCATCTCAAATAAGAAGTGAAGCATCTAAAATTTTTAATATACTTCCCTGAGATTACTGTAATTCACACCAGAATTTGAGATTAGATTTCTCACAGCTTTTACTTTTTCTTTTCTTTTTTTTTAAATCAGTCATGCCTTCAAGTGTCAACAATTTTAAGTCACATATCACCAATTGTTAAAATCCATTTTAGTGAAAGTGGGACACACATTTTGCTATAAATTTTTCCTAACATTACAGCTTTCCTCCATAAGTTGTTTTGCTTTAGGAGAGTTAATAGATGCAATCAAATGTAAAAATGGTATTTTTGTTAAAAAGGGAAAGGCATGATGATGTTTATTTGCAATGTCCTTAAGAGCTTCCCAGGTGGTGGCGCCTGGGTGCCTCAGTTGGTGAGGCATCCAACTCTTGATTTCAGCTCCGGCTCAGGTCATGATCTCAAGGTTCATAGGTTTTAGCCCCACGTCAGGCTCAGTACTGATGGTGCAGAAACTGCTTGGGATTCTTTCTTTCCCTCTCTCTCTGCCCCTCACTCTCACTTTCTCTCTCTCTCTCTCTCAAAAAAAAAAAAAAAAAAAAAGTGCTTCCCAGGTGAGATCTGAAACCAGCCACTGGTAGTGGAGGGCAGGGAGAGACCAGAGAAAGAGACAAGCCACCCCTGGTTGGTAGGTACAGATTTGATAAGCAAGGGAACTTAAATACTGAGGCTTGTTTTGGGTAGCCATAGGGCAAGATCTACACACCCACTTATCAATTCTTAAAAGTTTATATGGAGGTCTTAACTAGGTTTAGTCACAAATACCATCCAGATGGTCTCATCATCATATTACTATCTCAAGGCTATGTCCTTGGACAGTTGCTAGGAGTGGACAAGGTGAGCATAACCAACATTCCAAGGTCAGGGAAGGGGATGAAGAGACTCCAATTATCTGGGTGCCACTCATGGGTTAACCAGAGGTCGGTCATATCTTCTTGACCTCCCCCAACATATGACTCCTGAATAATATGATGCCATAGCTTTCTATGGCTTTCATTAAATTGTCCCTCAATTTTACTGATGGTTACAGTGGTACCCCTGTGGAAAATACCTTTTCCAAGGTTAGGCAAACTGCTCTCTGAACAGCTGGACGTAAGTAAAGATATCCAAAACACTTCTGAGAAGGATGAGATGTATTTGTGGATTTCCGTTACTAATCAAAGGAAATTCAGATAGGATATTATCTTGCCGGAAACTATATATAATTGAGAATGTAGTCACTATTACTTCTCAATATATATTTATTCCATAAATTATATATGTGGGCATAAACAAAAAGGATAAATATAAAGATCTATTAAGCTACATTCTGACGAGATCGGGTGAGTTCAGAGTGGTATGGCTGTAGACTATTAAGCTACATTCTGAAATAGTATTTAAATTTCTCACTATAAAAAAATAATGTGAACAAACTGGATATTCTGTTTCCTGATACTGAGCAATTTCTGTAACTAGTCACATAGGCAAGTAATTAAGGCAAGAGAAAACAGCATCACTACCATAAAATTACCTGCTTCCAGTGGGTAAGGGACTGGCTTGTTGTAGCTTGCTACAATATTTGTTGTTTTCTCAAAAAGAGCATTTGGACCTGGATTCCTCATTTGTGATGCAAACCCACTGCATAAGTAGTGTCCATCTGGGCTCATTGTCTCGCCCTGCTGGGACTTGTGGGCAAATAAAACCAATGCAAATATGCTGATACTTATATTGCCTGCTATGCTGTGAGTAAGAAATTCCCTTGTCTCTGATCCAGAGGTCTTGTATTATCTCTAAGAATACATGAAACTGCAAGCTAATTTTTTAGTTTAACAGGGCAAAATCTCAGACACTTTATAGTTCTTGATATATTTCTTACCAGTCTTAACATTTGGGCTCTTTTCAGACTGAGATGGAAAATTTTGAGTTTGCTTCTCAGTAAATCCAAAGAAAACCCCACATACTCTCATAAAGCTTCTAAGCACTGTATTAACTTTCTATTATTGCTGTAGCAAATTACCACCAACCTATTGTGGCTTAAAAGCTTATACATTTATTATCTTATAGTTCAGGAAGTCAAAAGTCCAAAATTAGTCTCAGTTGGCTAAAGTCAAGACATTGGCACTTTGGAAGCTTTTGAAGAGAATTTGTTTCTTTGCCAATTCCAGTTCCTGGGAGTATCTGCCATCCTTGGCTCATGGCCCCTTCCTCAGAGTGGAGTCGCTCCAACCTCTGATTCTGTAGCCATTGTTTCTTCTTCTGACCATCTGCCTTTCTTTTAAGAGGATCCTTGTGATAGCATTGAACCCACTTGGATAATCCAGGATAACCCACTTGTTTCAAGGTCCATAACTTGATCACATTGCCAAGTCCCTTTACCATGTATGATATCATCTTCACCGGTTTTATAGATTAGGACATGGCCATGATTGAGAAGCCATTATTTGGTCTGCCACAAGGGACTTAAGGATGCTAACAAGCCCGGCAGAGGTTCAAAGCTGATCATATAGGGAGTGACTTTATGGGAAGTTTTAGGAGATTCACAGACTTTGATGAATCTCCAGGGTGCCTGAAGATCCAAATATAAGAAGTAAATCTTTATAAACAGGGGTTCCTAGAGCACAATTCTGATTTAGCTGCACCACAATCACACACGAAGGCAATTATGACTTTCTAATTATGGCAATAGTGCTGGAATAGACATGTAATCAAAAGCAAAGGATCTGAATTCTGCCCACGTTTTTATCTGTGTGTCTTTGAAAAAACTATGTGAACTAACCTAATTGATTCTTTAATTAAAAGGTATCAATGCATTTATATGGTTGAATTTTATAAGAATTAACTGGGTGAAAACACATTATTAATTATAATGTCATACACATATATAATTTGTCATGGCACTTAAGTTTTTATTTTATTTATTTTTAAAAAAAATTTTAAAATGCTTTATTTCTGAAAGAGAAAGAGAGACAGTGTGAGCAGGGGAGGGTCAGAGAGATAGGGAGATACAGCATCTGAAACAGCCTCCAGGCTCTGAGCTAACTGTCCGCACAGGGCCCCAGGCGGGACTCCATCCCAAGAAATGTGAGATCATGACCTGAGCCACCCACGCGCCTCTTAAGTATTATATTTTAAAGTATTATAATTTAGTTTATGTGAATTATTTCTATTCTACATTATATCCTTATAGAAAGAGCCAATATTGTAAATTCCAGTCAATAGCTAACTGGATAGCCCTTTCAAATATATTCTTTAATTTAAAAGTGATTGAAGTCTCTGTTTATTCATATTTGTACTGTGGTAGCAATTTTTCTTTTTTTGAAAAAAAAGTTCTATATTGAATTTTAATAAAATTGCTTTACAGGGCATTGAGAATATATTTAGAAGAGAGTAAAATAAAGCATTAGACACAAATAATATTTGTAGACTCCTCATATACTATAGACTGAATATTTGTGTCTCCCCTAAAATTCATATGTTGAAATCCTAAGCCCTGGTGTGATGGTATAGGAGGTGGGGCCTATAGGTAGTGGTGATTAGGTCATGAGGGCAGAATCCTCAGAAATGGAATTAGTCCCCTTATGAAAGAGACCCTGAAAGAGACCCCAAAATGCTTTCTGACCCCTTCCACCATGTGAGCACATTACAGAAGTATGGCTATCTACGAACCAGAAATTAAGTCTCACTAGACACCAAATCTGTCAATGTCTTGATCTTGGATTTCCCAGCCTTTGGAATTGTGAGAAACAAATTTCTATTGTTTATAAGCCACCCAGTCGATGGTATTTTGTTATAGCAGCCTGAATGAACTAAGACAACATACTTGAATAAGAACACATATTCTATTGCCCCACATGAAAATAAATGAAAGAATGATTACCAGTGTATGGAGCTTTATAAGAAACCTCTGAATTTATATGTTACTTTAGAAAATTTAAAAATTACTTCCTTCTTAGGCTCATAATTTATGTTTTTTTCCCCATGTCTACCTAGATAATTCTTATACAAAGAAATTCACCACCAGTGGAAATATTGATTTTTTTTTTAAGATGCATCTAATCCAACAATGGAAGATTGATATAATACCATTAATAGTAATTAGGTTTATATACATATCACACATGCTGATATAATCAAATAGATAGTACATACATTATTCCTTTTTAAATTCTGAGTATCCCCTTTATTATTTTACAGATAAAGCAGTTTCAACTCACAGTAGTTAAGTAACCTCCTCTATATCATCAAACCTACAGAAAATAGAAAATTTTTAAAATTTTTAAAAAGACTTTTCAGAAGAATGTAAAGAAATATGCATGGAGGAAGCTTCCTGAGGAGGCTGCATTTCAATAGATCATAAGAGATATAAGGGATTTTGATCAGTAGGAAACTGATAGACTTTTGGCAAAGATACTGAAATGTATTATAAAATATCCCATAGTTTCTCAGAATTGAAGTAGGAGATACACATGAAACATTTTTAAAATAGAAAGTAATTTGCAAAAAGAATTAATTACATAGTTTGTTGTGGAAAAGGTATTATAGTTATATGCAATCATTGAATTTCAACTTTTCAGTGGGCTATGCCAAATAAGTATATATTATGTTCTTTTTTTTAAATAAATATCAAAAATAAAAATGCCAGAGAGTTTTCAATGTATGATCCATTTAAGACACTAACAAGGGTAACTAGCTCATTGAATAAGCTGGAGAAAATGGAGTATGAGCAAAAACTATTTTCTTTTTTACCATTGCTTTTTAAACTTATTCTGTCAGCTGTTTAGTTATTAACCTTGAATGAAATCTGAATCAAACCCCACAGTCTTCATGATCACCTTTAACTATGAATAAAAAACCTTATTTGTTTGGACATTAAAAGCTCAGGAAAATCCAATACTCAATTTCTTCTACTCCCAACTTGGGCCTGACTCATGTCTAAAAGTTTATGGTAGGGAGGGGGTATTTCCTGTATTAATTTGTCTTCCTCACATTGTTTCCTCCCTGTTCATTCGCTGTCATTTCTCTGTTATCCAAGGTTGATCTTTGTTTATTTTTAAAATTATTTTCTTAAAGCATAATTAACATGCAGTGTTATATTATTTTCAGGTTTATAATATGATTCAACAATTCTGTATATTATTCATCAAAGTAAGTGTACTTTTGGTCATTTTAATCTATTTAACCCCTTGCTCCACCTCAAGTAGCTAGAACAGTCTTGAGAAAGAGCAAAGCTGAAGGTATCACAATCCCAGGTTTCAAGTTATACTACAAAGCTGTAGCAGTCAAAACAGTATGGTACTGTGAGTTTATCTTAAGCTCTCATTATTGAATTTTCAATGGTCAATGTAAATAATAAACATTTTCATACTAACACATTATACTATGACGTTTGTATTTTATGTGAGGATTATGCTTCAAGTCAACAGTCAGTAAACTATGACCCACAAGTCAATTGGCCCCACTGCCTGTTCTTATAAATGTTTTATTGAGACAAACCTACACCTATTCCTTTATGTAACTCTCTATGGCTGTTTTGTACAATAGCGGACTTGAATAGTTGGGACAGATACCATAGAGATACTCAATGCAGAAAACACAAAAGACTCCACCAAAAAATTGTGTTTTCTACATAGAGTATCATGTCATCTGAATATATTAAAGTTTGACTTCTTCCTTGCTGATAAGGATGACTTTTATTTCTTTTTGTTATTGATTGCTGAGGCTAAGACTTCCAGTACTATGTTAAGTAACAATGGTGAGAGTGGACATCCCAGTCTTGTTCCTGACTGTAGGGGAAAGGATCTCAGTTTTTTCCTATTGAGGATGATATTAGCTGTCCACAGATTGTTTATCCTGGAAATGCCTTATCTTTCTGTTCAGGTCTTTGGGTAAGACATTCTTTCATGATTCTCGCCTCACAGAGGCTACATGTACCCTCCCGTACTCACTTGCTTTGGACTTCCTTGATGAAATGTAATGTGCTCCAACTCTGTTTCTGCACTTGTCCTGCTTTTGAAGCTGCTCCAGGCTCACTCCTGCTTTCAGTGTTTTTCTATATGCAAGTAAAGTTGTAGTTCTATGCCCACCAAACTCTGTAAAATCTGTCAAATAATACAAATTCAAGTAGCGAGAGAACAGAGAAATCAATGCCACTTACGGAAATCAGGATTCTCAGAGAGAGTGGTATGTGAAATTGATTGAACTTGTACAAAAGAGAGTGAATAGCAAAGGCATGCTAGGTCAGAAAGTTTTCACTGAGTTTAAGAGTTCAAGCTTTACAGTTAGGTAGCCTTAGGTTTGAATTTAATTTCTGGGATATATTATCTGGTTGATTTTGAACCAGACACTTCCATTGTTTTGGCCTCCCTATCTTTCCTATAAAAGGAGACCACTATTATATATTTCTTAAAGTTATTATTAATATTAAATTATTAAAGGTATGAAAGGACTTTATACCTAGTTTATTATAAATAGTCAATAAATCATAGCTTAAAATAAAATATGGTAGAATATGATTCTGNACTGTTATATTCTAGGCACTCTCATACTACTTTGTACATTACATTTTAATCATCTGGGTGGTCATTGATCTTCTTTAAAAAATTACAGACTCTTTAAATCAGATACGGTATCTTACTAATCCTTCTATGCCCAGTCCATGACACATAGAAGTCTTTAAAAGGAATTTCCTTAATGAAATATATTAAGGTATTATGAAATAATTGTTCTTAAAAAATAAATATTGGCATGGTTATCAAATAGGTGTTGAGAAAGATGATTAAATAATGAAAGTGGTGAATTGGCAAGAGTGGTTTAGTGTTTGAATGCAGAACAAATTCAATGAGATGAAGATGAGAAATTAGGAAATTATTTCTCTAGAGGCACTTGGATGGCTCAGTCAGCTAAGCATCTGACTCTTGATTTTAGCTCAGGTTATGGTCTCACAGTTCGTGAGTTCAAGTCCCGTATCAGACTGTAGGCTGAGCATGGAGCCTCTTTGGGGTTTTCTCTCTCTCCTTCTCTCTCTCCCTCTCCCTCTGTCTCTGTCTCTGTCTTTCTGTCACACACACACACACACACACACACACACACACACAGTAAATAAACATAACTTTAAAAAAAAAAAAGAAAATTGTATCTCTAGATGTAATTCAGTGACAAGATCCCAGACTAAGTGGCTGTATTGGGTATAAATAGTCATCCAAGAGTTACTGTGGAGGGAGAATGGATGGCCATGTATAACCAAATGAATATAGAATATAAAGGAAAAATTCAAATGTGAAGCCCTACTCCTAAAGTGAAGAAAAGAGGATAATAGTATTATGGACATAAATAGGAATGAAGAAGCAAATTGATTTAGGAATAAAAAAATCAAATATTGATATTTGGATCTTGAGGCAACATCCAGGCATTTAAGTATAAACTTCTTTTTCCAAATTTGGAAATATAAAAGTAGAGGACTAATCAAAATAAAAATCAACATGCACAGTTATTACTGAAAAAGTGACAGCTATAATGTGAGCATAGATTAATTGAGGAGAATTATACAAAGTACATTTTCAAAAGCAGGAAATCAACACTGAGCTTGGAGTTTTGGTTAGACTTAGAGACTAGAAATACTACCATTTATTGAGTGTGTGGTGTGTGCCAGCTAAAGAGAGAAACTGGGCTTTGGAGAAGGTAAGGAATTTGCCTAAAATCACACGATAGTAAATGTTACCAAAAGGAAGATATAGGAATCGTCCTTACTCTGTCTCACAGTCTTCTCTTCCTGACTTATAACAAAGGCAACCTATGTGGAATAGACTAAAGAAGGATGGTAAATCCAAGCTTTAATGAAGATAACTGTTTTACAAGTAGATTACTAAATGTATAGGTTGGCATAGGAAGAAAAAGTTAAGGATGTCAAATATAAAATGTGACCAAATGACCCAGCTGCCCCAACTGTCCTTGAATGTCTATTCTTGGAAAACTGTGCCACTCTGCTTCTGACCATCAGTAAGTAACACTTATGTTACCCATGTCTTTACTAATGATGGAAATTTTTAGGTCTTATAAACAGTCTTCTCCAGCAGTACTTCTAACAAATTTGTCTTGAAAGATTTCCATAGCCCTGCACACTGAAGGTCTCCTGTCACTGACAAGATAATGACAGGGGCAATTTTAAACTCTTAAAAGATTGCTGTATTTGATCTTTCCCAGTGCTGATTTCAGCAAAAGAAGAGGAAATGTTCATTATGTCAGAAAGAATGTAAAACACAAAATATGATGCCAGTTTCTGAGACTTTTCCATCCAAATCTCTCCTACCAAATGACAGAAATATGTCAAAATTATAGTCAGGGAAAACGAAGTAAGTGTTGGTTGATCTCAAGCTAAGAAAGTAGTTACTGTTAACAAGCTTTGCAATTTTACAAATCCCCATTTATGTATAACAGTACATGATTTTATATTAGCCAGAAAAGATGACAAGGAAAGGGGTAATATTCACTGCAATAAAAATGATCTTTGCTTATATGAGGCAGGTTTTATTCTTTGATTTTCAATTTGATTCAATGCTCAACCTAATGAAAATGCTACAGCAAATAAAATGCATTTCCACTGTACAATCATTTGTGATTTTGTTTAGACTAGCTGTGAATAACTCCAGTTTTTCTTAAATGAAGTTATTTAGTTGTCTAGTATCAAACTGCTTGTAATGTTGCAAACAACAGAAGAGAAGAGGTTAATTTAGAACAACGTTAAGGGGGAAAAAAGTTCAACAAGGGAAAATGCAAGGTTTAGTCAAAATAGACAATTGGGAACAAATAGCAAGGAGCAAAATATACTAATTGAAAACCAGGCATGATATTTTTCCATTTCTTTTTTATTGCACTGATTTTTAAAAAATAGTTAATTAGCACACATCATCAGATCTGCTCCACACTGGGAGCTTAACCTTGCAATTTTGTCATTTTTCAGAGAAGTAGGGTGTTTAATGAAAGCACCATTAAGTTATAAATGCATAATATATATAACATTTCTTTGTAAATTTTGCGTATTGCCAGCATTTATCTATCACTTCATGTTTACCAAGAGTTTTATTCCTGTTCAAAGATCTATTTCTCAAAATCATCTGTAAATGTTTTTGTTGGAAGACTATTAGAACACACAATGGTGACACTTTTTAAACTTTCTTTAACAGTTTATATAACCCAGTTTCTCTCAATTGTATAGAAAAGTTACATAGAACTTCAATTCTATATAGATTATACAGAACTCCATGATTCAACAGTTAATTGTCTATTGCCTACTATGCAAATGTACATGCTAGGTCCCTTATCTTTCCAAGGACTTTTTTTAAACTTTATTTATTTATTTAGAGAGAGAACCAGCAGGGGAGGGGCAGAGAGAGGGAGAGAGAGAATGAGAGAGAGAGAGGTGGGGAGACAAACGAGCCAAAGCAAGCTCTGTGCTGAGAGCAGAGAGCCCCATGTGGGGCTCCAACTCACAAGCCATGAGATCATGACCTTGCCAAAGTCTACCTGAGCCAAAGTCGAATGCTTAACCAATTAAGCCAGCCAGGTACCCCTTTTCAAGGATTTTTATCACCTTTAGGAGGAACCAGAATTCTCATCATGTGTGTTCCAATAACACAAGGCAGTTGAAACTTAGCTTGAAGTTGAAACTTGAAGTTGAAACTTCAAGGCAGTTGAAGTCACTGAGAAAATTTTGAGCGTGGTAGTGAATGCCAGGGAGTGTTACACCTACATTGATGCAATATTTCTTCATGTACACTCCCTGGCATTCACTACCACACTCAAAATTTTCTCAACCCATAACCTTCCAGGGAAGAAATAACTGCATGCAGACACTCACAGTAATAAAAGATGGCATAAGTTGTTTGTGTATTATGGATTGTGCTAAGCTTGTTTATCAAGTACTCACCCTTTGGAGGTTGATAATAACTTCATAAGGCAACTGGTAGAATGACTTCCCATTTTCAGAAGAGAAAACTGACTTTGGGAGAGTCTAATTAATTTGCCAAACATTATATAACTAAATGAGATGAAGATGGCATTCACACTCACATAGCCTGAATGCAGTTTTTTGTTTGTTTGTTTGTCTAGTGAAATATACTTGCTCCCCATCACATTGGGGACTTGGAATGCCCTCACCTAGTGACTATTTAGACAAGTGCTCTTTTAGCTTAGCCATTCTTCTAGCACCCTAACTACAATAAAGAAGACAAGTGGAGCCTGGATTACTCCATTAGGTAGAAAAAATCATTTCCCACCTACATCTCTCTTTAGGGATTTATCTCATGTTGGCTCATGAAACACCTGAGCCAACACAAATAAATAAATAAGTAAAGGAATGGAATAATCCAAGCAGAACTGTTTAAGCTTCACCCAGCTTCTGTATATAGCAGGAGGGCAGCTGTTCCTGTGATGGCCAGATTCTCTGGGGATGCCTTGGCTGTGACTGCCCATATGATTATGATTGCAGATTGCAGTTTGGCGAAGAGAAAGCATATTCTGACCAGGGCAAGTGAAGGAGAGAGGGTCGTGCATTCACAGTTTTGGGAAATGATTTTAGAGTTGGAAGGGCTCTTAAAGATTACTATCCCTTTACAGCAACAGGGTTTGACCCAATTTAGGAAGATCATTATGCATCTCATCACAGCTGAACGAAGAGAAAGCCTTTGTTAAATGAGCTGGTCAGAATATTCTATTTTAGCTGTAATGTCTTGTCCTTTGTGGTCTAAATTGCTAGATGTTGCAGACTTTGGGATTTTTGGCGAGTAAAGGGACAATATAATACGTAGAAGGGTACAGGTTGATAATAATATAAACACAACACTGACTCAGGTATATCATATCCATTGGTGTTGGGTCTTATTTTCTTTTGCTTCAATCGCTGATTCATTCTTACCTTCTGAATCAGTCCAATCTAGGTACCTCGCCAACCCTCACAGATGTGGCAGCATTATGTCAAGCTCGATTACCACTCTGCTGCATCAGTATGGATCACATATACTGACAAACTAACAAAGTTGTAGTTTTCATTCTTGCCATTTGGCCCTTGCCAAATTTCACTCCCTTGCCAGGATTTAGCTCCTGCCATTTTCATCCAGTCTTTCAAATCAGGCTTGTGTTTTGGCTTTCTTATTCTTCATACATTTTTCTACAAAAAGTTTGAGTCCTGCCTTAAGCCCCAGGCAATTGACTAGCTCATCCACCAGGGGACTTCTGGAAGTTGAACTTTTGGATTCTGACTTCCACATCATTGCTGGTGATGCTGATTTAGCTTCGATGGGTCTATTACATCATGACTCTCACATTATAAATAATATTGTTTCCACAATATTCTGCTTGTCATACTTGAGCACTTCAACAGTGGTACAAGGTCCAATTGGTCAATAGTTCCCCCTTTTGACCTGGACTTCTGTTCACACGTTTTTGAGGACTTCCATAATAGCAGATTGCTTTCTGATGCCCAGTCAAACGTTCTCTTTTTTCTTTTCCTGATCTTCTATCATTTAGGTTTCAATAGGTCTTTCAGTTTTTCTTCTTAAAAATTGATGAGTCAATTTTTTATTCTTCTTCTTAACTACAAAGAGCTTGTTTTGAACATCATTCTGGACATGAAAGAAGGATTCAGGCTCAGAAAAAAATCAAATAAAACATGTTATATCAAGGTGCAATACCCACAAAAACTATGACAGCAATGCTTTTATTTTGAAATATTTTTCTAGTATTTTGGAATAATCTCCTTTTTCTCTAAAGAAAAATCTTTGATCTTACTGACTAAGAGGTTTTAATACATAGCTTTTAAGCCCATGGTTTTATACAGAAAATAATCTATTTAGAAATAAAAGTGGCATTAGGAAAGTGGTTGAAGAGGCTTGCCTGAACTTTCCATCGTGCATCAGTCTTTGTACACTTAAAGAAATGAACTGTCTTTAAATAGTCTAATGGCTTTTAGAGGCACTCCAATAAAACAACACTTTCTTTCAGTTATTTGATGCACTAAATGTATTTCTGCTCCAGTAGTTTCATGTTAAGTGTGCCTTTCTCTTAAATTGTTTTTCTATTTGCATATATATCTTTATAGCTATAGATATACAGTATATTTTGCACAATTAAAAGAAAAGGATTTTAAATTTAGAAAGTTCAAGTGTATGAAGTGTAGCTCCCAGCAACCATTTAATATATTTTCCCAAACTGCTTTTCTAATTCAGGGCTTTTGTTTATGGGCCTTTGTTGTTAGTACTTGAATTCTATGTTTATATGGGTTAATCTCAGAAGTTCATTTATGTTTGTCATTAATAGTTAATATTTAATGAATATTTTATTAATGGCTAATACTATATTTACATGTATTAATTTATTTAAGATGCCCAAGAAACCATTAGAGTGGGTGCTATTATTATTCTCATTTGACAGATGAAAAAAGAAAAGAGCAGTTCAATAGTGCACAGTAGCATCAGGAGATCAGCAAACTGCAGTCCAGAGTTTGTGCAGATGAGAGAGCCACATATTAAAACCAGTCCACAGGGGAACTTGGGTGGCTCAGTCTGTTAAGCATCCAACTTCGGCTCAGGTTATGATCAGGTTATGTGTTTCATGGGATTGAGCCCCACATTGGGCTCTGTGCTGACAGCTGAGAGCCTGGAGCCTGTTTCTGAGTCTGTGTCTCCTCTCTCTCTGCTCCTCCCCTTCTTGTGCTCTCTTTCTCTCTCTCTCTCTCTCAAAAATGAATAAACATTAACCAAAAATTTTAAAAAATGGTTATCAGGTCAGACCTCATAGTATCAACTTCTGCTCTATCCTATCTTATTTGATCAGAGAATCTTAGTAGCTCACCCAACACCTCTTAAGTAGGATCTTAACCCAACTCTTTTAACTCCAATTGCAGTATTATGTCTATTTTACCATCAGAAAATAGGCATCTCCTGATATGGTTGTAAAAATGGACATTGTAAAATATTTTTGTCAAGAAGGATATTGATATACTTTTCTTAACACTTCCCCCATCACCACCACTACTGATATGCCCAATTGAAGAAACTACTCGGGAAATATTGTGTTAATCTAGAACATCTGCATTTGTAAAAATATATCTGAATTGGGACAGAGGGGAGAAAGTTCTTTTTCTGCCTAGTTATATGTTCTGGATTGGTCTCTCCTTGCTTGTATATAATGTGGACACTTAGAGCAAATGAGCAGAGATCCTAGGTTTCAGGTCTAGTTAAAAGCAGAAGATGAATGTGAAAATCAATGAATGTCTTTCTTATTTACTTAAAAAAAAAAGAAATAGAGCATGACTCTTGGTACTCAGAGCAAAATCCAACTCCAGAAATCTATGCTGTCACATTTGAGACAATAGCTATGATAATCCTTTTATATATTTACATTTCTAGTGTGTATTAGGCATTGCATCAAGCACTGGGGCTAAAAGGGGGAAGAGAGAAACAGGATATTGAATTTATTATGCTTTTGCCAGTAAGGTATAAAGGAGAATATACTCCCAGTTTGAAGTGAGACCACACTGTCCCCTGGCAGAGAACAGGAAGAAACTCTGAACACTTAACGCATTAGACCTCTTTACAGACTATACTTGCTGACCTTTGCTGGTTCCTTTTCTTCTCATCAACCATGTGTTGGATTTAGCACTTGGATAATCCATGGCCTTAAATCTCCTAACTTTTCTCTAACATATACCTTTTATCTCCTCTGTGCTCCAGACTCATCTCTCCATTCTCAAATCTAATACCACCAAATCTGCATCCCTAACTTACTCCCTGTTCCCCAAATTTGATCCACATATTCTCCATTCATATGACAGAAAATCTATTTTTTTCCAATTTCTTAGTTAAAAGCAAAACAAAACCCTGAGATTTATCCATGAATTCCCTCATCATACACATTCAGCTGGGAAATTCTGTTCATTGAACTTTTACAATAGATCCAGAATGTGAAAGTTTCCCACTTTGTTCACTTCAAATTGGGTCCTGGTCCCGGCTGCCTTCTTTACGGCTAGGATGACTGCACTATTTATCTAATCAACTGCCTTGCTTCCACACCTTTTCTTTCTCCACACTCTACTCTCAACATGCTACAGTGGTCTTTCATTTGGAAATCAGACATGTTCCACTGCTCTGCTCAAATCCTGTGATTGACTCCCCATTTCTCCCAGAGTAGATAATAAGTTCCCTAAAATGGCCTACAAGGTCCAGTATGATCTGGGCAACATTACACATCTAACCTCATCTGCTACCACTTCCTTCCTCATTCATTCCACCATGGTGATCTTCTTGCGACTTTCAGAACATGTCAGGAAAGCTCTTACCTAATGGATTTTTCACTACTTATTCCCTGTGCCTTAAATGTTCTTCCTTCCCCAGATAAAAGTATGGTTTGCTCCCTCACTGTCTTCAGTCTTAATCAAAGTCATCTTTCACTCAAGCCTGCCCCAACTACCTCATACTAAGTTACCATCACTCTCTTCATGTCCCAAAGCACTCTTCATATTTTTGCCCTTCTTTTCTTTACTGTACTTATCATACTCTAACAGATGGTACGTGGTAATTACTGTTCTAAGCATGCTATGTATATAAATTAATTTAATCCATACAAGAACTCTACCAGGTATGAAACTATAATCCTCACTCTAAAAAAAAATGAGAACATTGTGACACACAAAAAATTAAGAATCCTAATGAATTTTAGTTGCTAGTGAGTGGCTCAGTTGAAATTTAAAATAGTTTGATTTGAGTTTCAATTCTCTTAATTATTATCCTGTGCAACTTTAAAAAGCAATAAGGAGTTTACCAAACTGTAAGAGTAGTACGTGCAGGATTACCATGGGGACACCCAGGAAAGACACCTGAAGAAAGAAGGTTTCAGCTTGAAGTTTAAGAATTGGCAAAGATGTTTTCCAAAGGAGGAATAATTCACTTTTTAAAGATACAGTGGTGTTAGTGGGAAAATAAAGTGAACAAAGCATCATAAGAAGAAGAAACAAAATAGAGACAGACAGAATGTTTGGCCTCTATGAAGGATTATATGAAATGATAGTATTACTTGACCATGAGAAGCCAAGTCATGAGAAACCATTTATGCCATCTATATGGCAGACAGTGTGAGAACACTGAGGAATACAAGGCAGAGTTGTTCTGAGCAGGCCCTGAGAAAGGTTTCCATGTGAAAGCATAGGAGAGGAGACCAGTGGGGATGGAAGAAAAGAACAATAGAGGCTGGGGTACAAGTCAGGGAGTGTGAATATGCCTAATCTCACAAGGGAATCATACATAACTGGCTTTGGAGCAAAAAATTGCAAGTAAAAGAGCTAGATTAATATATTTCCTAAAATTTTTAGGGAAGCTTTATTAAATTAAAGGTCCATTCCTAAATACACACAAACTGTATAGACTTTAGCATGTTAGGATATTCCCTAGGCAAGGGAAAAATGCCTGTGTGTGAAGAAAATCTTATCTTCTTATAGCCATATCTTTTTAAGTGCCGTACTACTCAAGTTTTCTGTTTCTGGCTAATGTGTAATGAACATATTGAAGGCAAATAAGCTAAAATAACAAGTCAACAGAAATCTGGAAGTCTATAAGAAAGAAGTTTGCCTTTAGTCTCTAAGAGTTGAAGAAACCTAATTTGGTAGTGAAAAGACTATTTATGAAATGTTTAACAATTTATGAATGATTCTTTATTAGTAGAATGTGGTAATATCTGTCTATCCACACACTGTTTTATTATGAAGATCAAAGGATAAAAAGGATATTAAGAAAAAGCTTTTTTAAGAAAAAGCAAGGAAATAAATTGTCTCTTCTCAAGTCTCCAAAAGGAACATAGTCCTTGTTCTCTCTCTCTCTTTCTTTCTCTCTCTCTCTGTCTTTAATATTTATTTTTATTTTTGACAGAGAGTGTGAGCAGCAGAGGGGCAGGGGAAGTGGATGGCAAGATGATCTGAAGCATGTTGGGTGCTGACAGCAGAGAGCCTGATGAGGAGCTTGAATGCTCGAGCTTTCGAACCATGAGATCTCAACCTGAGCTGAAGTTGGACGCTCAACCAACTGAGCCACCCAGGGCTCCCCAGAAGGAATATAGCCTTGACAATAC
Organism: Crocuta crocuta; assembly: GCF_008692635.1. Lineage (NCBI taxonomy): Eukaryota > Metazoa > Chordata > Mammalia > Carnivora > Hyaenidae > Crocuta > Crocuta crocuta. The sequence goes on from NW_027530618.1 coordinate 222,217, forward strand.
CATTTTTTCTAGCCCACGGAGACCCATTTTGGATACCTGACCTCCAAACCTTCCAGATAATAAATTCCTGTTGTTTTAAGCCACCAAAGTTGTGCTATTATAGCTGCAACAGAAAGCTAATAACCATAAGGATAACAGGATTTCCTGCATGTAGATTTTGCACTGCTGAATTTAAACTTAGACTTTTAGAAAACAAACTTTGACAATGTATTGGTATAAAGATATATAAAATATTTTTATATTTATATCCTAGACTGAAGAAATGATTGCAGAGGATTATAATGTCTGCAGACACAATGCAGTATTGAATTGGTGAGTCAATCTGTGTGGAATTTACCAAACTCTTAAATCTGTGTTTTAAGGTTGTTGTTGTTAGTAGTGGTAGTAGTAGTAGTATTTTAATGAAGAAGGAATACTTCTGGGAAAGAAAACTTATCTTTTCTGTTCCTTAAGGTCCTAGAGAGAAAAATACATGTATCACACTTGTGAAGTAAAAACAAATATACATTTGCAATGAATCATTGTAAAGGATGCAAAAGCCCAGTTTTCTCTGGTGAGCAAAGAGAATTGCATATTGTGACAAAAGAGAAACCGTCAATGTTCAAAGACCCAGTATATTTTTCTGGCTGTTTATGAGCCAATAAAAGACCCAACCGTGATGAGTTTTGTTGTTATTATCAGGATGCTCAAAGAAAATTAACACTTCCAAGCACAATGACTTTGTCATAAATGGGGAGGCAGAAGAGGAGGGGGAAGAGAGATGGGAGGGAGAGAGAGACTGAACAAGACAATGGGTTCTGGCACCATCTGTCAGTGTGCTAATAGTTGCTTCTATAGCAGCAGCAGGTTTAAGTCAAGAAAATCAGGCATTTGGATGATTTAACATCACTTCAGCTGTTGTCATTTGCGTTTTACTTTTGCTCATTATCTTTATTAGGTAAAAGCATTGAATATCATGTTGCTTATTCAAAGCAATTATTGAGTGAGGGAAAAACCAAAATCTGCACATAATATTTTAGAGACCAGTAAATGACAAATGCAAAGGGAAAAGATGCTAAAATAGTAACATACTTTTATTTTTGGTATATTTTAGAATTAAGATTTTGGAAATAGAGTTGACACAGAATTGGGATTGTTATGCCAAATGACTGTCTCTTTTTTCCACACATCTAACATGAAATATGCTTCAATAATGATCAAATTAAAAAATGTTCAAGGCGTGTCCTCAGTTCACCCATCCTTTATATCCTTGACTTTTTCCTAATATGACCTTGACACTCTAGCTAGGATGCATCAGGGAATGCTTCATGTCGGGCTTATTTCCATGCCTATCTATAGTTTCCATCTCCAAGATAAACATGAATTCAAATCCAGATTTTCTTTAACAGCCTATATGAAAATCACTGCCTCTGTGAAATTACTTTGGCGTGAATGATGAGTAGGTGTTAAATAATGGGATGTTTAATAGTGCTACTAACAGTTGTTAAATGATGTTAAATAATGGGGACAGAGGAAGATGCTTAGACAATAAAACATACTTTGAAATTGAATGTGTAAGTAAGAATGATGTGGTCAAGGTAATATTCAGTGGATGAATGATGTAGAGTGAGAGTTTTAAAGTTAGCAGTAAAACCAAATAAATGAGGGGGAAAATACATTGTCTTTACCAAACTTCAACTTCCTTACACATTCATAGTGCTTAAAAATAGTGTTTATATGAATTTGATTTTCAATTATCTCATTTCATCCACATACCAAGGAAGTAGAATTCCCCACTTCATGCTCCCATTTTTAACATTTGCCCAATATAAGCTACTTCTGCACTTCCTCACTGATCTCTGAGCCTGACGTATTCCTATGCCTTTGATGAGATGACTACTTAGAATTGTAAGCTTTTTATCACAGTGGTGTTTGGTAAATACTTAAATCATACTAACTGAATGAATGTGTGAATGAATAATGGGTTAAAAGAAGGAAGAATTCTTCTATTTGAATATTAATACATCCCCTTAAATAACTAGGGAGCAGAACTAGTAGACTGGACTTCGAAAAATGGATTATAGGTTGAATCATGAGCAATCTTAGCAATTCTCAGGAACACATAGAGATGTACGTCATTTAGATTTAAGGGTACTCATAATAATTGAAATGCACACACACACACATGCACACACACATACACAAATACAGCCTCTGAGGTTGTTGGCTATAACTCTGAAAAGGTAGGCAAATCGTTCATTACCAGAAGGTGAGCACCTTTATGGAAGGTGGCAAAAACAATGTTTTGTTTGTGTTTGTGTTTAGAGAGAGAGAGAAGCAGGTCTCACCCAAAGTGGAACGGATGTTCACCCAAAGCTGGGCTCAAGCTCACCCTATGTGGGACTCAAACTCTTGAACCGTGAGATTGTGACCTGACCCGAAGTCAGATCTGTAACCGACTGAGCCACTCAGGCACCCAAAGAAGTGTTTTAATTTTTGTATGTTTTAATTGTTGTGCCTGTAGTCTTGATATGAAATTATTTATACTGGAAAACCAGGCATCTTTCCAAATGTTTCAGACATAATGAATTACATTTCTAAAAGGGAATATACAGTGTTATGTTTGTTATACATCTCTAAGAAGACAGCAGTTTTGTCTGCAGAGGTGTCCTGGAGTAGGATACCCAAGATAGCTAAGAAGGTGACATAATAAGTCTTCATGAATTTTCAGGCAAGTTTTAAATGAAAAAAAAAAATCAAATTATAAAAAATAAAACAAAAAGGGGTGCCTGGGTGACTCAGTTAAGTGTCTGACTTCAGCTCAGGTGGTGATCTCGTGGTTCGTGGGTTCGAGCCCTGCATCAGGCTCTGTGGTGACAGTTAGCTTAGAACCTGGAGCCTGTTTTGGATTCTGTGTCTTCCTTTCTATCTGACCGCCCCACCCCACCCCGCTCATGTTGTTTCTCTCTCTTTCAGAAATAAATAAAACATAAAAAAAATAAAAGACAAAAAATTCAGGATGAAGTAATTAATGAATAACAGTCACTTAGCTGCATGAACTAATGAGCTACACATTTGCCACCATTTTTTCTCTACACTACGCTTTACAGACACAATAGGGACACATTCACCCAACATATTCTGACAGTATTTTAATGTAGACTGTGACTCCTAAGGCAGTGAGAAATAAAACCAAGGAAATGTCACTTTTGTTGTTATTCAAAAACAACACCATTTACAATGCTATTTCCATGTTCTTACCTGTGTGTGTGGATATGCATATATACATACACATATATACATACACCTAGACATACTTGCATACATACACACAGATTAAATATATATATATTTATATTTGTTTATATTTATGTTTATATACACACACACATGAAATTAAAATAAATAGCAGATAAAGTCTTATGGGTAATGACTATGTCCATTCCCTGTAAGACTGGTAACAATTAGCCTCTCAGGGATAACAGTGTACATGTTTAAAATGTGCAATTGCTCACTTACTATTATACTCGAATGTAGTTTTTATACCATTTTACTTTAGATTTATTGACATTGCTATAGTATTTTAAAAACTATGTACTTTGATCTCCTGTAAGCTACCAGTGTGCTGTCTCCTATAAGCAACTCGTGTGCTATCCTGAGGCCAAAATGTGTCTCTAATTTGTAAACTGCAGCTAAGCAAGTGCATAGTTTTCCAAAATAGGGGAAAATAACTTCATGTCCAAATGAGAAGAGATACAACAAAATACATTATTATAACAAATGTAATTTTGTTTTGTTTTTGTTTTTTTTTAAAATATTTTTATTTGTTTCTAGGAGAGAGAGAGAGACACAGTGTGAGCAGGGGAGGGTCACAGAGAGAGGGAGTCACAGACTGAAACAGGCTCCAGGCTCTGAGCTGGCAGTCAGCACAGAGCCCGACGCGGGGCTCGAACCCACGAACCGCGAGATCATGACCCAAGCGAAAGTTGGATGCCCAATCGACTAAGCCACCCAGGCGCCCCTAACAAATGTAATTTTGTAACTTATATACTTTGTGTTTTCTGAGCCCATAGCATCTCTTAGACTCCAACATAGGAGCAAAATTTCCAATATCTAAGTGACCTTCTCATATGTAGCCCTGAGTGAGGCCCTCCAATCTCCCACATGGCATTCTTCTTTCTTTCCTTTGGCTTAGAGTTTCACCAAATCTTACTCTGGAGTCCCCTAAATAATATGACTTTGTTTCAGTATTAAGTTTTTGTCTGAAATGGGCTGAATCCCATATTATTGTTTAATGAAAATCTACTATATTACAGACCCACTTGATACATTTTCTTCTTTCTTTCTTGCAGCAAATCTACCAAGTAACTATAATTTTTGCCTTAAGGATAAAGAAAATTGGGCTTTGAAACATTAACTAACCAGTTAAGTTCTCAAATTTGATAAACTACAGACTTAGGATTCAAAGCTAAATCAGTACTTTCCCAATATCAACCTATGCAAGTAGAGCCAGGATCTCCCCTCTCCTCTTTGCAGTTTTGGTGAGGTTTCTTTGAAGGATGTCTCTCTCTGGGACCTAGAATATGCTAAAAACATTAGTCCCATCTATGATCAAGCCTCCACCTCCCACTGTCCTCTGTCATACCTACATGAGGCTGACCAATAAATGAGGAGCTCCAAGACTCTCGCCAATGGACTCCTGGCTCCAGAAGCTTCATCGGGAAAGCAGAAAGTTCTCACAATCCAGTATGTTATTTCTTTCACAAGATCCTTAGACTTGGATGGACCACTAGAATGGTAGTAATAGTTTAATTTTGTGTTCCTTTCTCTCATTTTTTAAGTTTATTCTTTTTAAAAATTTTTAATGTCCTTTGATTTTATTTTCAGAGACAGAGACAGAGAGCGATTGGGGGGGGCAGAGAGAGAGGCAGACACAGAATCCTAAGCAGGCTCCAGGCTCTGAGCTAGCTGTCGGCACAGAGCCCGATATGGGGCTCGAACCCACAGACTGTGAGATCATGATCTGAGCCAAAGTCGGACACTTAACCAACTGAGCCACCCAAGTGCCCCTTAAATTTATTCTTTTAATTTTTAATGTTTATTCTTGGAGAAATAGAGCACAAGTGGGGGGAAGGCAGAGAGAGAGGGAGACCAAAAAATCTCAAAACAGGTTCTAAGTTCTGAGCTGTTAGCACAGAACCCAATGCCAGACTTGAACTCATGAACCATGACATCATGACCTGAGCAGAAGTTGGACGCTTAATCAACTGAACCACCCAGGTGCCCTTACTTTCCCTCATTTCACAGTCCAACAGCAGGTCTCTGAGCCACAGAGGTGGTACCTCCAGTCTACAGTGTTTACAACACAAAGGAACCTGGCAGCATCTTTTATCCTATGGGCCCTCACCACTTACATCCACAACAGTCACTTTATCACCTTTGCAGAATCTATGTCATATGTCAAGCAGTCCTTTGGAAGGAGTCATGCCTATCACTTCTTATGGCTTTAAGATCTTTGTTCTTTAACACCAGTGGACACTTATGACTGATGTCCTCTGTTTACTTTCTCGTTCACATGGAGATTGAATATTCTCCTAGGTTGCTCTCAAGAATTACCAGATGAGGAAAAGATACTCTTTGATCAATTGGGAGTGTTTTGTGGAAGGTAGGGGTGTGGTCAATATCAAAGGAGATTACAGTCTAGAATGCAGTGTCTATGGCCTAAAGAATTCAAGGGATGACATGATTGAAAGATGTGCTATTCTAGGTCTGTGACAAGAAATTCTGAATGGTTAATTTAACATGGCCAGAAAATAAATTGTGGTTCACATTTTTCTTCATACTCCACATAAAATGTGTATTTGTGGTCTTAAGTGTTAAAGAACAGGAACAACTTTTGAGAGAGTCACTGTAAGTCAGTAGTCATTGTGGCATAATGAATGATGTATCATCATATTAGTAATGATACAGCCAGGAAGAAAAACATTGCAGAGATAAGATCCAGTTTGTTTCATTACAAGCTAGTTCCAAAGAACCGCGAATGTGTGATTAATAACAACGTTGCTCTCTTTTCTTGAGGCGGGAGATATTAAATTAGCCAGAAACGGTGAAATTGATAATAAAGGACAGGAAAAATTGGTCCCTGGGTTCAGGAACCAAGAAGAACAAGAGTTGGTGTTGGGGTGTGTTCACTGATCAGACCAAACGAATACTTCTCTATCCATTATTCTAAGTCTTCATTAACAAATCACTATGCTTTATGTGGACCAATTACTTTTAATATAATGTTTAATCAAATTGCTTATATAGACCAGGGCCCAGCCCACATATAATATTTTCCTCATGTCTTGCAGGCCCTACTGCGTTCCGTCTCCCAGAATACTGCCGAGATAGCCTGCTATGTCTTGCTGCTCACATACATGCTGCTCTTTTCATGCTACTTGTAATTTTATTTTTTTTAATGTTTTATTTATTTCTAGGAGAGAGAGAGAGAGACAGCGTGAGCAGGGGAGGGTCAGAGAGAGAGGAAATCACAGACTGAAACAGGCTCCAGGCTCTGAGCTGACAGTCAGCACAGAGCCCGACGCGGGGCTCGAACCCAGGAACCGCGAGATCATGACCTAAACGAAAGTCGGATGCTTAACCGACTAAGCCACCCAGGCACCCCCCTTTCATGCTACTTCTAATGCAGCTGCTATTCTCTCCACGAATCAATGTCACTGCGATGAAAAGAGTCACAGACCTTATTTTTATTATATTGTGTTACATGGGTCAAAAAACAGACTTTTTAATCACTAATAGTTTAAAGACGCCTTAATTAATCATCTCCCCTTCATTATTCCTACCACCCCTACCTCACTCTCTGTTTCAAGTCTGTAATTGGATCAGATAAAAAAATCTAAGGAGTATATATATTGTTTTGTGGTTGCCTCAAAAATATAATTGAGACATGAGGTCTCAGGATATAGAGTCACATTTTTCTTCATTTAGCTCTGAATCAGTGAAGAGATAAACTAGAAGACAGATGGAAATAAATATACCATCTTTATTATTGGTGACCACTGGGTTAAAGGTTACTAGTTCTTACCTCAGAATTAAGAAGAATTATTGAGCCAATCTCTATAGCTGGACATTGGCTGGCCTCTCTACATGGCAGAATGCCTGGTAAAATTTATGACATGGGGCTTGTACTTCCTGAAAGACACCTCTCCAAAAGTGCAACGCTGAGCCACACATTCTCAGCATCCTAACCTAATTCACCTGCCAGGAACTTCACATATTTACCCTCTAGGAAGGCCAGTGAGGATCATTAGGGACCAGAAGTGATACTGCTTGATGTCCCTCTGATTAGCTTCAGAATTCTCATCCAGAGAATATGAAAATATTTTGATAGAGGCACTAGGAACTAAATAAAGTTCCAGTTAAAGCTGAAAAAAACACACACACATTTTTCTTTTACCAAAGCAAACTGCTCAACTAACCAGCACTTCTTTGAGATTCCACTGTGTCATAACTTTTATCTGTGAAAGAGTAACAGCTCAGGGTCGCCTGGGTGGCTCAGTTGGTTAAGGGTCCGACTTCGGCTCAGGTCATGATCTCACGGTTTATGAGTTTGAGCCCCGCATCAGGCTCTGTGCTGACCGCTCAGAGCCTGGAGCCTGTTTCAGATGCTGTGTCTCCCCCTCTCTCTGCTCCTTCCCTACTTATACTCTATCTCTCTCTCTCCAAAATAAATAAACATATAAAAATTTTTTTTAAAAAAAGAGTAACAGCTCAACCAAGCATATCTATCACTGGACTTGTGAAGTGAGATAATATATACTAAAAACTTCCTAAAAATAATGTGAGAATATTACTGTAATAATAGATGCAATCAGTCAGAAGAATTGGATTAAAAATTAAAAAGAAGTATTATTCACTTCAATTTTCATATTCTAAATGAAGATGCTCCTATAATATAAACAGTAAAGCAAATCAAAGGAAATAAAGAAAGTGAAGAAAGAACTTAAGTAAGGAAATAATGAAAATAAAGAAAGAACTTTAATTGTAGGTAGCACTGCCATTTGAAAAGTACCTCCCCTTCACTGATTTCACTAGTATAACTTACATCAAAGCTAATGTTTTTATTCCATATAGTCACAGAAATAAGGAAGAAGTAATCAATGAAAAATGAGAGAAATTGCAATTGAAAAGTTGGAAATGTATTGGTGACCAGTGCCATGCAATTAAATTCCCCAAATAGCCCTAAAATGGGGTACAAAATTTGTCTGCTGTAATCAAATATCTGCAAAGAGGCAAAAAAGAATTAGTCAAAATTATGTCTTTCTCTACACCACCATGCACCTTCTATCAACAACATGTCAGTGACAAGAATCATCAACATTGCAATTGTGGTTCAACAAAGAATAGTTGCCTAAAAATACATTAGATGGTTTTGTTCCCTGAAAATGTTTTTTCCTTCCAGGAAAGCTTCACCCCCACCTTCCGGATTGAGAATTTTAGTGATTGTCTTTGAAAGCTTTACAATCCTGAAAGTACCATTGGAATAAATCACTGTACATCTGGCTATGATCTGTTGATTTTTTTCTAATAATCCTGTCTCATACTCAAATGGTTGCATTACAAGACAGTAAGTCTAAGAGAATATACATCACAATGCTTTCATCAAATGCCAATGCAATGTGATTAAGCATGAATTATTGATAATGAGGTTGTTTTTCGTTTTTCACCAGTTCCACTTATGTAGAATGAAAAGACATGACAACTTATTGTAAGCCGAAGAAACACAACAGCTGAGAATGCCTACATGGGAAAAGTGAAAAATGTATCATCAGTTAAAGGAATTTGTCATCTATATTATTATTATAGATGTATCATTTCAATAATGAAGAGCTTACTTACATAAAGTCTTAAACAGAAAGTATATGCACACAGATTATGGCAATGACCTTTGTTTTTTAAAAAAGTCATCCCTAGGAAGGAAGATTAATGCAGTTCCACTGTGATGCAGTCTCTTTATATTCCTCATTCCTCGTCACTTAGCTGATATTAAAAACATCTTTAATTCTTCATTAGGCAATTGTTTTTACAATTAAAAAAAAGTTAGAACAGGCTAATGTTGTCATAGCAAGACTTCTCATACAAAACCCCATACTGAAATTTAACTCTTTAATCATGTGCATCTGAGTGAGATTTCTCTGAGAGAACAATCATAGATTAAGGTAAACTGTGTTTTTCTTAAATACAGAGGATCTGGATATAATAACAGTTATCTCTGCAGACAAAACAAGACTAGAAAATTATCTGGAGACATAGTTAATTTTCAGAACATTTATGGTGCTGGTTGAAACAAATATTACTAACTTAACATGGTGCAGGTAAAATCTATTATTACACACTTAAAATGTATTATATTATTGAGGATTTTAAGTACATTAAAAATATACATCTTTTGGGGCACCTAGGTGGCTTAGTTGGTTAAGTATCCAACTTCGGCTCAGGTCATGATCTTGCAGTTTGTGAGTTTGAGCCCCACGTCAGACTCTGTGCTGATAGTTCAGAGCCTGGAGCCTGCTTGGAATTCTGTGTCTCCCTCTCTCTCTGCTCCTCCCTCTCTCTCTCCCTCTCTCTCTCTCTCTCTCAAAATAAATAAACATTAACAAAATTTTAATATACATCTCTCTAACAGATGATGTTATTTCATTGTTCTTATTCTTAGACCACAAATCTTATTTCATTACAAAAACTAGAGTTGATTTATTAAAAAAGAAGCATAGCCAACTCCCATTTTATACCTCCAGTCTACTTACAAAAGATAGTCCTGGCAAGAATTTTACATATAAACCGTTAGTCACATTTATCTCCTTCCATTTCACACCTTCAATTTGCTGCCATTTCAGAGAAGTGGTATCGTGAAAGGATATGGGAAAAGAAGGGGGTGCATAACATGTAAGGGAGGAAAAGGCCATCCTTGACCCTCGTAGAGTCCCTGTCTGGGTTTGAAAAGTGAACTGATAAAGGCAAATTAACAGGAGAAAAACATACACATTTATTTCATATAAGTTTCATGTAATACAGGAACTCTCATAAGCAATGAAGACCTAGGAGAATAGACCTGAGTATTTTCAGGCTGAGTTTGATGAAGAGTGGCCAGACATGAAGGAATCTGATAGGTTGGAGACTATGAGATCATCATTTAGCAAGTTGTCTTTGTTGGGATTCTTCTTATCATCTCTTTGGCTTCAGAGATAAGAATGTTCCTTTCCTCTGGGTATAGGGATGGCCCCTCCCACAGCAGGACCTTATGATCTACTTCAGGGAAGAAGGGTGAGGAAGAGGAGGAGGTCAGAGTCACCTTTCTGCTTCTGCTGTTTTCTCAGACTCCCTCAGCTTAGGGTATTCAATATGCCAAAGTGCTCTATTTTGGAGTAGCAGGTCCTGAAGCCTGTCAACATCCTACCTCACCTCTTCTCTCATCTCACCCTTATGACAAATGAAAGAAGTTTGGTTGCCAAACTGGATCTTCTCCCAGTAAAGTCAGAATTTATTGGACTTCCCTCTCAATTCAGTCCCTGACTTATCCCTACCTCTGCATCACCTGCTCTTCAGACACCACCTTACAACCAGCACTGTACCAAAACTTTATTCCTAAGCATAATACTGATGCTTTTATTTTGTTTTTTTTCCCCCTTTAATGTACTTGGAATATTAAGAACATTTTAGGTAAAATATTAAGAAAAGCTCTTTTTTTTTTCTTTTTGTCTTAGCACACGTACAATCTACTTTCTTGTCAAAGGAAAATTGCACTGGATGTGTTAAACGTGCAGGGAAAACTTTACTTACAACAGTTGCAATATGGGGGAAAGACTATTGCATTAGGAGAGAGGGATGAACTCAACTCCTTTGAAACAAAAGGCGGGAGAGGTTTTAATTGCTGGGTGAGCTTGTATATAAAATACAACAGGGCCCCAGGAGGTGTGAGACGATGGTTAATGTGATTAAGGCCATCTGCGTTTGGTAATTGGTGCTTACCAAGTTGAATTCCTACTATCCCACAGAGGCTGGGAGATAGGGGGCTATCTTCCTTGATGATTACATTTCAAAGGGTGTCTCCCAGGTTTTTGAGAAAGACATTCTTGAGTGGGAAAACTGGCAAGAGCCTGGCAGTTTTCGTCTCAAAGGAGCAGAGAAAGAATTTATAAATTGGCAAGTGTTCTAAAGTAAATGCTCTAAGAAAAGGAAGATCAGAAGGGGGTCGTCAGGGGGAGAAACAAACCAATCCACTGTTTAGCTGAGGAAGTAAGATATGAGGTTACTGGAGCCATTGTGAAAAATGAAATAAGAACCAATCTAAAGAAAGATGAGAATAGGAAAAACTGGAGTCTACAAATAGCCTCTGAATATTTATTTTGCAATATCTAAAGGCATTTTTCTCTGGACTTCTCATTAATGTGAAGCAAGAAACTTCACTTTACTTTTGAATTTGGATTTTCAGTCACTTGAAACCAAAAGACACCTAGGTAATGTCCACCGCTCACAGATACAATCTCATGTGTGATGTTGCAATATCAATTGCAATCCCACTGCTGTCTCTATCAAACTGCAACCCCATTGCTTCTGAGAATAAGATGAAACTTGAAATACTCATCTGGTTTGTCTCCCAATCACAACTGAAATCAAGGAAGATATGTAAAAACAAGAGCAATTTCCATCAGACCAAAAGATATATAAAGAAACATTTCTTTTTCTTGTTTTTATAGACTGATATAACCTTAAAATAAATTTGTATCCCGAATGTGATGGAGATAGTACTTTACATGTTTATGTAAGGCTATGTCAATTGCCTTTTCTAGATTCAAGATCATGTCTGAAAGCTTACCAATGGATAAGAAATGAGCCCATTAAAATGCATTATTCAAAGTACAAGACCTGTTACCATTAAAAAACAAAAGAAAACAAAACAGAAAACAAAGAACAATAGTTACATTAAATACCAGTATTTACTAACCTGTATCCAAAGTTAACTTCTAGGTCTGGGTTGGAGTAGGTGTTATTTTTTTAAGTTAGAAATGTAACACATTTACTACACAATTTGACACACATTTGGTGAACAGAGTAATGTTTTATAAATGTGTTATCAAGTTAGGAAAAAATGAGATTTTACTAATTATAATGCAAAATAAAACATTGCAGTAAATAGCACAATTGACGTCAACTGGGAAGACTTATGTTGTGGATGAATATCAGTCAGAGACATAGGAAATTTTTTTTTATCTTGAGTAATAGCAAAAGATAAATTGGGAAAATGTAAATCAACATAAGACAGAGAATTCTCTGGGAGAAATATGAATAGTGGTGCAATCCAATCAAACTGTTGTTGTTGTTGTTGTTGTGTGTGTGTTTACCTATACATTTATTTTAATTTTAAAAATTGGGGAAGAGGAGTAATTTTCTATTAATTTGAATATAGTTTACATACAATGTTACATTAGTTTCAAGTGTACAACTTAGTGATTTGACACATTTATATATGATGCAATGTTCACCACAAGGGTAGCCACCATCTGTACCATTACATCACTGTTACAGTATCACTGACTATATCCTTTATGCTGTTCCATGGGTTATTCATTCCATAATTGGAAACCTTTGCCCATTTTGCCCAATACCCATTCCCCCTTCCAGGCAACCATCAGTTTGTTCATTGTATTTATAGGTTTGATTTTGGTTTTTGTCTCTTTATTCATTTTTTTAAGATTCCACTTATAAGTGGGATCATATATTTGTCTTTCTCAGTCAGAATTATTTCACCAAGCATAATACCTTCTAGGTCCATCTACATTGTCTGAAATGGCATGATCTTATCCTTTTATATAGTTGCATAATATTGCATTTGTTGGCTATATATATATTAGCCATTCACTTATTAATGGAAACTTAGGTTTTATTTATATCTTGGCTATTATAAATAATGCTACAATACACATAGGGGTACATATATCTTTTTGAATTAGTGTTTTGTTCTCTTTGCGTAAAAACACAATACTGGAATTATTGGATCATATAGTATTTCTAATTTTAATTTTTTGAAGGATCTCCATACTGTCTCACAGTGGTTATGCCAATTTACATTCCCACCAACAATGTACAAGGGTTTCTTTTTCTCGACATCCTCACCAACAGTTGTTATTTCTTTTTTTAAAATATATTTTTATTTATTTCAGAGAGAGAGATAGCATGAGCAGGGGAGGGTCAGAGAGAGAGGGAGATACAGAATCTGAAGCAGGCTCCAGGGTCTCAGCTAGCTATCAGCACAGAGCCTGACGCAGGGGGCTCAAACCCACAAACCGTGAGATCATGACCTGAGTCAAAGTCGGAGGCTTAACCAACTGAGCCACCCAGGTGCCCCAACAGTTGTTATTTCTTGTCATTTTGATTTTTAACCATCCTAACTAGTATAAGGTGATAACTCACTGTGGATTTAATTTGTCTTTCCCTGATGATTGGTGATGTTGAACATATTTTCATGTCTCTGTTGGCCATCTGGATGTCTTCCCTGGAAAAATGTCTATTCAGGGCCTTTGCCCATTTTATAATCACATTGGTGTTGAGTTGTAGAAGTCCTTTATATATTTTAGATATTAACCCTCTGTAAGATATATAATTTGCTAATATCTTCTCCTATTCATACAGATATATATGTATATATATATATATTTTTTTTTTCATTTGGTTGTTTTCTTTACTCTTCAAAAGCTTTTTGTTTTGATGTAGCCCCAATAGTTTATTTTTGCTTTTGCTTTCCTTGCCTTAGGAGACATATCTAGAAACATGGTGCTATAACCAATGTCAGAGAAATTACTGCCTGTGTTCTTTTCTAGGATTTTTATGGTTTCAAGTCTCATATTTAGGTCTTTAATGCCTTTTGAGTTTATCTTTGTGTATGCCTTCAGAAAGCGGTCCACAATCAAACTGTTCCTAAAGAGTGATGTAGAAAGAAAAATTTTAAATTGACATTGAATCAAATTGATAAGCAACTATTATTAGTTTTATTTACATATGAATAATTGTATCTATTCAGTGATATAACTAGTGCCTTCCATATGCTATATTCTAGACACAAGGGACACAATAGTGAACAAAATAAACTGATGTGTCTTCTTTAATGCAACTATATACTAATGGAGAGATAAAATAAATGAATGAATGTGTGTCATGCAGTGATAAGTAATATGAAGAAAAACAAGATAGAGAATGGAATACAGTGATACTTTATTTGGATTGGAGATGATCAGCACTGATTCCAAGGAGCTAAATTTAGTGAGAAATCCAAATGTATGAAAGAGTGAAATATGTTGATATCTAAGGCAAGACACAAGACTGAGACAGTAGTAAGCACTAGAAGTATGAGAGATGTTTGCATAATCACAAGAATTCATCATACAGAATGAGCAAGGGAAAAAAGGATAGGAAATCAAGTTGGAGTGATACACCAAAGAGCCAGGCTGATTAGTGTCCTTGTTCTCTTCTGTATCACTCACCCACCGTGTCTCTAGTTATCCAGACCATACTGTGTAGATGAGCTGATGATCATTTTCATTAGGTGAAAGGCCATGTAATGTCTTTGGGTACAAATTCTATAGACTGATTGATAGGCAAGTGAAGGCACAGCTGGTGATGGATAGTGTTCTTCTGCTGATTTCCCAGTCATGTTCTGTTCAAAGTCCTCTTTTCCTAAGCCTCACAACCTTGTGGAGTTTTTCATTTAGTCTGGGGGTCAAAAAAATTTACTAAAATAGTCTCCCGTTATCTGTGGTTTTGTTTTCAGTATTTCTATTACTCTTGGTCAACGAAGGTTCCAAAGCAGATGATCCTTCTTCTCATGTATCATCAGAAGGTCAATAGTAGCCTAACGCTACATCACATAGACATTCACCTCATTTCATCTCTTCACATGGGCATTTTATCATCTCCCATTATCTCAAGTAGGAAAGAAGATGATCACAGTACAATAAGACATTTTGAGACAGAGAGACACATTCACAAACCTTTTGTTACAGTATATCATCATAATTGTCCTAGTTTATTATTGTCATGAACCTCTTGCTGTGCCTAATATATAAATTAAACTTTATCATTGGTATATATGTACAGGGTTTAGTACCATCTGCAGTTTCAGGCATATGCGGAGGGTCTTAGAATGTATTCCCTTATGGATAAAGAGGGGGGAGGGACCACTGTATACCAGTAGCCAGTGGCTTTCTAACTTGAGAAGGCGAGAATTTTTTTGTCCTGGTATCTAACTACAACTTGGTGTTTCCTCCACCCAAAACTGTCAAGAACTGTGTCTAGTTATCTAAGCTGAGTATGGTATGTATAGATAAGGAAAGAACTCTGATATATGCAAGAGGTCAGGCAATGAATTGCAGTGCTGGGCACTTCTACAGCACTATGAGAGAAATATTGCTGTGTATTTATAGAAAATTCCTGGAAGAACATATGTGAAGTGATTGATGAAGTTTATCCCTAGCAGTTTTTGCAAAGGCAAAGATATGTACTTCTCACTGTACACCCATTTTTACATTTTTTAAGTTAAAAAATAAATTCCATGTATTAATTTATAACAACAATAACAGCTCAAATTAAAAAGTGCTGATGAATTGCAATACTGAGTATCTTATTGAAATGTAAACCAATCTGAAGTGTTAATGGTAAGGACAAAAATACAGTGTTTTAAGGCATCTTGTGAGGTGTTAAATTTGTAAAGTTAAGGTGCTATTAATTCTAAGTCGCTTAAACAGAAAAATAATACAGGGAACAGATTGCTAATATATTGTAGACAGTGTTTGTTTGACAAGTTTGAAGTGAACATTAAGTAAAATAAATCAAATGGACCATTTCACTTTCTTATTTTTTTTCACAAAAGCAGAAAACTATCTTTTTACTTTTTGCTTTTGTTTATAAGGCTTACATCTGTAAAACTATCATAGTATATCTGATAAATTCTGTAAATTTAATGTAACTGTTCGAATTAAGAGTTTTATATTTAAGAAAAAAAAGAAAATGAGAACAACCAGAAACTCAAACATCTCTCAAATTGCCTATGAGGAGACTTTTCTGTAGTAGAAAAAATCAATATAAACTGGTTACTATGCATTATGCTTCGTGATTTATAAATTTCTACATTCCTCACAGTAAAGCAATGAATTCAGGGATGTTCACATCCTACAATATTTTCAACATATCATGTTTTGTTTGAAATTCCACCTTCTCTTTTCTCTTGTTGGCTTCATTCCTTATGTAGCCTTCTTTTTACATCATCATCTTTCTTTCCTTTTGAATTTCTCCTGTTAACATACAGCATGCTCTTTCCTCCAACAAAATGCTTTGTGGTCCCCATGGCTGCCATCCAATCTTCCTGTCTACTTCAGAGAAAATACTCTCAAAATAATTGTCTCTAGACTTTGTATCCACATTCTTTTTCTTCCTGAATGCACTTCTCAAGGGGACTAATGACTTTTGTATGATCTGATAGCTTATTTCTCCCAACATTTTGGTAGTTTGCTGTGTTAGCTTTCCTAAAACAACACTCTTTTTTTTAAAACCTCCCTAAAATGTTTCTCCCTCTCAGTCCACTTTGTTAGCTTCCTCTTCTTTGCTCAAACTCCAAATACTGGAAAGCTTGGTCTTAGGCCAATTTCTGTTCTTTATTTGCCTCTGTTCTGATGTAATACAATCCATTCTCATGGGCTCAATACCATTTAAATAAATGTACAGAGAGGTTTCATCCTAAATGTCTCCTCATATTCTTAATATTTGCACTTTAGCTATGCTAGGCCTCCCAAACCTAACCACAATCATTTTCCTGACCTCCAGTCTACCCCTCTCCAGTGTATGGTGCTCAGTGGCACACACAGAAAAATAGCACCGTAATTACCTCATTCCTCATTCTCTCCCCATTCCTCACAACTCTTCCAACAGCAGGACAACTATATTTTTTTTAAAGTTTATTTATTTATTGAGAGAGAGGGAGAGAGAGAGAGCACAAGTGGGGAGGAACAGAAAGAGGAGAGAGAGAATCCCAGGCAGGCTCTGCATTGACAGCACAGAGCCCTATGCGGGGCTCCAACTCAAAAACTGTGAGATCATGACCTGAGCCGAAACTAAGAGTCCTATGCTTAACCAGCTGAGCCACCCAGGCAGCCCCGGACAACTATACTTTCAAAAGTATAGGTCTTTGTATTTTCTCCATCCTCACTATTTACTCAGGTCACCCTTACCTCCCTATTCTTAGGTGTCCCTTCCCAATTAGTTTTCTACATATCAGGGACAGGAAACTTTAAGAAATGTAAATTAGCATATGATTCTTCACTTCCTGAAGTCTTTGGTATTCTCATGTCTCATGGTGAAAAATCCAAAATTTTTCTCTTGGCCTATTAAGATTCTACATGATCTGCCAATTGATTATCTAATTGACCTCATCTATGCCCCTTTCTCCCTCATCAACTAAGTGCTGCTATGTTGTCCTCCTTATAGTTCTTAACCATGTTGAATTGTTCCTTCTTTGTAACCTTGTCCTTTCCCTAAAACACCCCAGAAAGCTGTTTGCACAGAGAATGATCTCTTTTAATTAGTTCAAAGCTCTTCAAAATGGCTTTATCTTACAACACAATTTAAAGGTTCCCTCAAATACATCCCACACTCATAAACTCATACCTTTATGTATAAAAATGGTGAAAATCTATGACAAAAAGTAGAAGGAATGAGAAGGTTAATTTTCTTGCAGCCTTAAAGACCTTGAGTCTTTTAGCATTGCAGACCACATTAGCCTTTCTTTGCTGTTTTGTTTTCATCTTGATATTATCCTCACTTTCAAGTTGACAAATTCACTTTTTTTTCTTTCAAGAATGACACCACATTCAAGAGATATTGCAGCTTGCCTTTCACAAATCCTAAAGAAATGACCTTAATAGATACCTAAGACACAGCAGGTACCTAGTAATAAATTCTGATTCTGCATTCATGTCAAATTAGCTATTCCCCTCTTTACTTTGTCCTTCTCCAACTTCATATGAAGCAACAAGAAATGAAGTTATAAAATTGGTGACTTCAGGTCATATTATGAATAAATACCTCTTAATTTCACCTTTTGCATACAGTTTAAGAAAGTGGGTCATTTGCAAAGTACATATTTTCTGCAGAGGTTGACATTTGATTTTGGCATCATATGAATACCTTTTTCTGAGAGTTTGATGTAGGAATCAAAATTTGCCTCTTTACCGTAGACTTCAGGTGACATTAGGGCCTTAAGTGTCAAAATGAGTGTATTGGAATTAGGAAATCATAGTTACAATAACCAAAATTCTGCTAACAAATTTTAAGAGGTGTGGTTATGGATTTACAAATACTATTGAAAATAGAATATTTTAGGGAATGTATGACATTCTTATTCTTCCTCATTCCTACACATATGGTATTGATGGTAGCATCAACCATATTGGCTGCCTGTTCCCTTGATACAGGGATGGCTTTGTGACACAGGACTGGTCACTGTGGCACACAAACCACTTTATCCCTCTCAGTTATTCATCCACAATGTAAACAAAAGACACAAACAAAGCCAGCTAATTTATAACACACAAACATGCATGTACCCATGTGCACACACATACACACAAGCCTATGCATGTGTATATATGTGTGCATATATTATAGTATTTATATATACATGCACACACATGTATGCACATATATACGTACATGCACACACACACACACACACACACACACACACACACATTTTCTAGAAGAGAGTAGAAAACCACCAAACTAGTAAATAATAAGAACCATATATCTTTATGGGGCACCTGGGTGGCTCACTTAGTTAAGCGTCTGGCTCTTGATTTCAGCTCAGGTCACAGTCTGTGAGTTCGAGCCCCGCATCGAGCTTTGTGTTAAAGATGCAGAGCCTACTTCAGATTCTCTGTTTCCCTCTCTTTCTACCCCTCCCCTGCTCTCCCTCTCTAAAAAATAAGTAAACGTTTAAAAGTTATAAAAACAAAAAAAGAACCCTATATCTCTAGAAGTGTTGGTACCATTTTAGTATCAGTTGGAGCAAGCCTGCTGAAAAGTACAGCTCATGCAGAAGCAAGTGGTGCTGGGAGACAGAGAGAATGGTTAAGACCATTAGCATTCTGTATCATTAATAATTTTCAGCCCCTGGCACCAACTGTGGGGAAGGTTAAACTCCCTACTCTCGTGAATGCCCTAGTCATGAGCCAATGTCCCAGCCCCTCAAGAGAGCCCTTCCTGATATAATCTATTTGTGTTTATATTCTTCTGTTGGGGTTAACTAATTGCATGTCTTTTAAATTTGTTTTCTTTAGTATATAAAATAAGATATAGTATAATATAATATATGTGTATCTTATTTTAAATATATATTAGATATATTATTATTAGATATAAATCTATCTATATGGATAGATAGAAACATAGATAGATATGGACACTTGATGTATGTTGAGAACAATCTATTTGCACAGCTAACTATGTAGCCACGTGGTTATTGTCATCTCTATTTTATAATTGATGTAACTAAAGCTTAGAGAGTTAAAATACCATCTAAGGTCAGACAGTTTGTATATGATAATCTTCAATCCATGTGTCTCAGCAATAAGTTAGACTGCCTTTTCGTAGCACATGCAAAGCATATTTGTACTACTAGAGAGATATAATTACATATATATCCACTTATCCAAAATATTTATCGTTAAACAGATCTGATATTAACATCTAAAAGCCTTCCAGAATAAATTATCCTCAAATGGGTACATTAATGATTCAAATGTAAAACCTGCTATAAAAGAAAGAAGGCCAATTTGTAAACTATTTTTCAAAGGTAAAAACATTCTTCTTAATACAGAGACTATTAAATTTTAAAGCTCTCATTAAATATTTAAAAGACATAAAGTTAAAAGAATTTCTTAACTCTTCTAGCAAATTGAAGAACTATCTCAGAGATAATTGGATAAATCAAATCATATGAGAAATTATAAAAGGTTAAATAGTTAATTCATAAATAGAGCAGTATTTTAGAGGAAAATGCCAATTTAAATAATGTATACATTTTAATGAATTGTATGTATGCTTAAGTATAAGAGATTCATTCTAATGAATATAAAAATCGTACCATTTCTTTTGAGAAAAATTCTTATGAATTTCTGAATATACATGCTTAATATAAATCACCTAATTTCGTTATTACAAAATGGAATTACATTAAAATAAGATATTTTTATAAAACATATCAACTCTACCTATATTTTACCCAGGCATCAAACAATAACTCAGTCATAGGAAAGGTGATCATGCAGTCACCATGAGAAATTATCCATACGGCTTTATAAAATAATGCCATGGTATTGTTAATTTTGAAGAAAGAGATAGCCATTTGGAAATGTAGTGAAATAGCTCAATTCCCAATGTGTATCTCTTTCTCCCATGAGTCAAGATGGAAATATTATTTTCTTACAGAAACCAATGGTAAACAATGTTTAATTTTAAAAAGCCAATCCCTTTTCAATAATCAGTATTGGAAAACTTGATATCCACATGCAAAGAATTAATCTAAACCCCTATCTTCCACCATACACAAAAATCAATTTAAAATGGAATAAAGAAGGGCACTTGGGTAGTTCAGTAGGTTAAGAATACATCTCTCGATTTCAGCTCAGGTCACAATCTCAGGGTCCTGAGATCGAGTCCTTCAACCTGGCTCCACACAAAGCACGGAGCCTGTTTAATATCTCTCTGTCTCTCTGTCTCTGTCTCTGTCTTTCTCTTTCTCCTCCTTTCTCCCTGATCCCATTTGCATGCACGCACTCTCTTTTTCTCTAAAAAGCAAAAAAAAAAAAAAAAAAAAAAAAAAAAAAAAAANAAAACTTCTAGAAGAAAATATGGGGAGTAAATTCTTCGACATTGGTCTTACAGTGATTTTTTTGAATTTGACACTAACACAAAGGCAATAGAAGCAAAAATAAACAAGTGGGACAACATCAAACTATGAAGCTTCTGCACAGTAAAGGAAACCATTTTAGAAAATGAAACGGCAACCTATGGAATAATAGAAGACATTTTTTAGCCTCTTATTGGCTATGTCATTCAAAATATACAAGGAATTCATTAAACTTGATAAGTAAACTAAACTAATTCAATCAGTCAATCAATTACTTAATCAAAAATCTAATGACAAGATGGACAAAAGATGTGACAAAGAAGACATACAGATGGCCAACAGGTATAGACAGTCCCTTACTTGCAATGGTTCAATTTATGATATTTTGATTATGGTGGTATGAAAGTGGTGTATATTCAGTAGAAACCATACTTCAAATTTTGGATTTAGATCTTTTCCTAGGGTAGCAATATGCAGTAAGATACTCTTTCCTGATGCTGGGCAGTGGAAGTGAACTGCACCTCCTGGTCAGCAATGCAATCATGAGGCTAAACAACCAATACATTTACATTCATTTTGTACTACTACACCCATTGTGTTGTACACTCTCAATACAATATTCAATAAATTACATGAGATATTTAATACTTCATTATAAAAAGACTTTGTGTTAGATGATTTTTGTCAACTATAGACAAGTGTGAAATGTTCTGAGCACATTTAAGGAAGGCTATGCTATGCTATGATACTCCATATGTTAAGTGTATTAACTGTATTTTTGGCTTACAATACTTTCAACCTATGATGGGTTTATCATCATAAGTTGAGAAAGTTCTGTATATGAAAAGATGCTCAACATCACCAACCATTATGGGAGTAGTCATAAAACACAATGAGACATTTATCATACCTGTTAGACTGTCTATTATGAAAAGCATGAGATAAGAATTGCTGGTAAGAATGTGGAGAAAAAGAAACCCTTATATACTCTTAGGGAGAATGTATACTGGTACAACCACTATGGAAAATATGGAAATTCCTCAAAATATTAAAAATAGAGCTATCATATTGTCCAGCAACCCCATTTCTAGGTGTATATACAAAGGAAACTAAATCACTATCTTGAAAAGATATTTTCACTCTCATGTTTGTTGCAGCATTATCCACAATAGCCAAGGTACAGAAAAAGCCTGAGTGTCCATCAATGGATGAATGCATACAGAAAATGTGATGTACATACATAGTGGAATATTATTCATATTCAACCACACACAAAAAAACAGGAATCATACCATTTGTGACAACATAGATAGAGCTTGGCAGCATTATACTAAATGAAATAAAAGAGAAAGACAAATACTTTATATTACATTTACATGTGGAATCTTAAGAAAAAACAAAGGGTGAGTTCATAGAAAAAGAGGAGAATGGTGGATCAAGGAGCTGGTAAGTGAGAGAAATAGGAAGCTTTTGGTAGGATTCACATTTCCAGTTATAAGATGAATAAAGTCTGAGAATCTAATGCATAACATGAAACATATAGTTGATGAATCTCTATTGTATAATTGAAACTTGCTAGGAGAGTAGAGCTTGCGTCCTCACTCAGACCAAGTAAATATGTGAGGTGATGGATGTGTTCATGAACTTCATGGTAGGAATCTTTTCACCATGGATTCATGTGTCAAGTCATCTCTGTGTACATGCTAAATATATTACTATTTTATTCGTGAATTGTGCTCCACTGAAGCTGGGGAAAAAGAAATAAAGTCTGCTCTCTGCTATAATTACTGATCTTCTTTTAAATAAAAGCACACACAAACACAGCCAAAGGAAATTTCATTTATATGAGGAAAGGTGCTAAAAGTTCCATGTCACGGGAAGAAGAGCAGTGATTTCCTAAGTCAGTAGCTCCACATTTGAACACTTCTTCACCATTTTATGTAAAGTCTACCTCAGGCAAGTTACTTTACATCAATGTACTCAGTTTGCTCATTTATCAAATAACAATGCCTCTAGTGATTCCTATAAAAAGATGCTGTGAAGACAAAATGGTAAAGGAAATGCAAAGCTCTTAGCATAAGATCTAGAACATTGTTCTTGTTCAGTTAATATTTGCTATTACTCTCTCTGCAATGAATCAAGTGGATATGAACAGGAACTAGAGAGTTATTAAAATAAATGAGAAGTCTAAACTATATTCAAATGTCTCTAAACATTTAGAAGTATGTATGTATGTTTCTAACATGGAAAATAATTCTCACTGATTCTTTCCATCATCAGACAATAAAATCTTACCTGTTTGTGAGGCTAATTGCCTGATAATCTTGACTTGTGTACCATGATCCTAGAATTTGCAGTGCAGTGTTAAACACCTCCTCTCAGAACTGTTTAATCATTTCAATAATTTATATTGTTAGAGGCAACGTACTGAACTAACGGTTGTGGGGCTTTACTTTTCGACAATACCTGCAGCTCTTCCCTGGAATCAGACTTGGACGTGGGCTTGCTTTGGCCTGTGTAATGTGTTTCTTGTGAGCAGAAACTTCAGGGCCAGCACACCATTTGCCAAATTCTCTTATTCCTCTGTCATGAGAACAATGTTCCAGCCAAAGGCTGATTTTTCAGTCTGGTTCCAAGAGTGTAGATGACATGAAGCAAAACTGAAGTGGACTCACACTGGATGTTTAGAAATAACTGTTGTAAACCACTCTAATTTTTTAGGGACCTGCACTGTAGTATAATCTAGCTAGCACCAACTGAAATCATTATAATGTCTATTTAATTTTCTCTTTTCCCTACACATCCCTTCTTGCTAGTTGCTTATGATCTGTTATCCACCTTGTAACTATTAGAAACTAATTCAGATATGACAGAGGGAATGCTCTGTACCGTGTAAAGAAAAACCAGGACTGAGAGTAATACCAAAGCCGACTAAGTTCAAGTGATTGAAGAGCAAAGTGCCTGCAGATCACTGACAATGAGCTCAATTCAAATAAACATTTGTAGCAGCCATACTGTGGCAGGGACGTGGGCTAGCAGTGGAGAAACCAGAATTATATAGTCCTCATTTTCAAAGTTCAAAAGCTTAGGAGAAACACAAACTTGCACAACATAGTAGAGGATCTTATACTGAAGTCAGGTTCAGGGTCAGGGAAGGTAGAGTGAAAGAATCAGTCAACTATATAGAACATAGATAATGTAGGAACAAAGCACAATGAGAAGTAGAAATAAGCTACCAAATGAGGTGGGAGATAGAAAACAAAATCATTGCCTTTGGCAATTAGAATACCCATGGCTCCACAGCGAGATTACGTTCACAGTGTTTCTGGGGGTAACAGTTTGATTTTAAGCAGAATGAGAAACAGCAGCCTTTTTTCCTTGTTTTTATAATATTTTCCTGTGGGAAAAAAAAGACAAGACATGATGCTGACTACAGGTGCATGCTAGATTTGAGAAGGTGGAATGGTTTATTTATTTAAGATTTTGAAAATAAAGAGAAAAAGTACATGATGGATGGATCATGGCTCCAGAGGTGACATCAAATAATGGCATCAAGAGT
Organism: Crocuta crocuta; assembly: GCF_008692635.1. Classification (NCBI taxonomy): domain Eukaryota; kingdom Metazoa; phylum Chordata; class Mammalia; order Carnivora; family Hyaenidae; genus Crocuta; species Crocuta crocuta. Next base: position 246,711 of record NW_027530618.1, read on the forward strand.
CCTCATCCTGAACAGGAGCAGAGGTGGCTGATCTTTTGAGATTACAGGGAAAGAAATATGAATAGTTGAGGATACAGGTAATGGAGAGTGTGAGTTCTCAAGATTTTATATTTGATGAGAAAATGCTCTTTCTGCAAAATTAGTCGTAGTGTCATCTCCTGTATATAAATATAGTAGCGGCTATGGGTGAAAGCTGGAGGTGAATGGTAAACATTTAAAATGGCTTATGAGCAGAATAAGACAGAAAAGGAATGAAATAAAATAATTGGCAAATATGTATCAGGACACTTAAAATATGCATTTCTTATTCACCCTGAAATTTTATTTATTTATTTATTCTAAAGAAATAGACTGAAATATAGAAAAAAGGGATTATGTATTTAGATGATATAACTATTTTTGAGAAAAATTAGAAATAATCTCTGTATCAAAAATTAGAAATAATATCTATATCAAAAATGCAGAAATAGTTAAGAATTTTATAGCACATCCTAAATGGACTATGATATAATCACTACAACTTCTTAGGAAGAGTTTATAATGGAGTGAAAAAAAAATTTGTGGAACAATGTCAAGTTTAATGAGACTATCAGGCGCATCCCTGAAGCATCAATAACAGAAGACTTACATTAAGATATCTTTGGGTAGTGAGATTTTATATATATATATTCATATAATGTTTATATAAATATAAATGTTTATATTTATATCCATATTATATGTAATACAGTCATATATTGATGCATTACTATTTATAAATTTATTATCTAATTTATATATTAATTTCCTCTCTTTCTGAGTTTTCCATACTTTCCATATTGAAAATAAAGTACTTTTATATAAGATTAGGAGGACCCAAAGATTGCCAAAACTTAAATACATAAAAGCAGGACAGTAAGCTCCAAATTTGCATGATTATTCATTTCTGAATTATATCTCACATACTCAAAGTCATAATGTAGCCTTAATAAAGGGTTTGGGTGGGCAGTGAAAGAGAAAATCAAGCGGACTAAAACTTTCATGGAGTTCACAAAGTAATTCCCGTAATTAACTATATCAAGGCCAGTATGTCTCCAACTTTAATTTGTATCAGAATTCCTAAGGTTTCTTTTCAAATGCAAAATCTCTATCAGTGGATTGGAGAAGGACCTGATACTCTGCATTTCTAACAAATTCCCAGTTGATGGGGATACTGTGCTAAGTGTGGACCATAATTTGGATAACAAAAATCTAGCCTAGGTAAGAAATTAATTAGAAATACGTCAGGAACAGGGGTGCCTGGCTGGCTTAGTCGGCTAAGTGTCTGACTCTTGATCTTGGCAGCTCAGGTCATGATCTTAGGGGTTTGTGAGATGGACCTCCTGTATTGGGCTCTGCGCTGCCAGTGTGGAGCCTGCTTGTGAGTCTCTCTCTCCCTCTCTCTACCCCTTCCTCCATCTGCTCTCTCTCTCCCTCTCAAAATAAATATACAAACATTAAAAAAAGATAAAGAAATCAGGAATTAATCCTAAACCTTTATGAGAGAGTCACCTGGATGTTTTTAAATTATAGCAAGATAAAATTGGAAGTATAAAACTCAAAGAAAAAGTATTCCTTGGAGTGCCGGGGTGGTTCAGTTGGTTAGGCATCTAATTCTAGGTATCAGCTCAGGTTATGATCTCATGGTTGTGGGATCAAGCCCTACATCAGGCTCTGCACTGGCAGAGTGGAACAAGCTTGCAATTCTCTCCCCCTTTCTCTCTGTCCTTATCCCACTTGTGTGTGTGCTCTCTCTCTCTTTCAAAATAAATAAATAAACTTATAAGAAAAAAGTACTTCCCGAGTCATGCTCATAGAGTAATAGGAAGCTATCTTAAGGAAAGAGATTTCAGATAGAGCCTCCTTTCTCCTCAGATAGAGAAGAAGCAACCTAAACATTTGATCTAGCAGAGAGATCTATGTTGGCTTTCCTTTCTGTCTTTAATTTTTATTAATAAAACAAATGTATTATCAGTAGATGATTACTAACATCATGATAGGAGAAGATAGGATTCAGTAGGTAGGGAGAGAAGAATTAGGACCTGAGGTCCCTGCTTGAGCCAAAACACATTCTGAAATGCTGAGAGTGTCTGACAGCAAACCCCCATCAGGTTTAAGATTCCTTTTAAGGCTGTAACAGACTGCACCTACTCCCCTCAGGTTTTCCTCAAGAATTTGGTGAAAGACCTAGGTATGGCCATAGATCACCCTTCATACAATGGAAATGAGCCAATCAGGAATGGACAACTTAGCACCTAGAGTTATCCAGCCAATAATAGTAGAACCTGAGAAGGAACAAGGAGGAAGGGGAGGAGAAGGACTGACCAGAACCTTATAAAACAAGAACCCTTGCCTATTGTCCTGGGCATCACTTTCGAATCTCACCTCTCTATAAAGAGAGTTTCCTAGTATTCCCACTTTCTAATCTTATACTCTAGTAAATTACTTTTCCCTCTGCTCATTTTGTGTCCACCTCTTCATTCGTTGAAGTAGCTAGACAATGAATCTATTGTGGTGAAAAATCCTTCAACAACATAATGAATATGCTATCTAGGAAGAGAAGAAAAAAATAACAATAGTTAACTCTGTTCCACTAGCCCTAGATTTAGATTCAATTGGGTCAATAGAATGGGTACCTAAAATACCAGAAAAAGCAATAAAGGAATTTGTACAAAGGGAAATTGACTTACCATATACTGAGTGAAGTCTAAGGTTCAAGGACACAGAATTGCACCGACCTTTCTAGAGTCCTGGTCATAGTAGCATGTTTTACATCATGATATGTGTATATAAACTTTTCAAAATAAGGGATTTTCAGGGGCACCTGGGTGAATCAGTTGGTTAAGCATATGGCTTCGGCTTCGGCTCAGGTCATGATCTCACAGTTCGTGGGTTTAAGCCCCACGTCAGGCTCTGTGCTGACAGCTACCTCAGAGCCTGGAGCCTGTTTCAGATTCTGTGTCTCCCTCTCTCCCTGACCCTCCCCTGATCACACTGTCTCTCTCTCTCTCTTTCAGAAATAAATAAACATTAAAAAAAAAAGGGATTTTCATTAAACTGGTGAAGGCCATTACCTCTTTTCACCCCGATGTCACTTTTGTCTCACTTCTTTTTGTATCATGTCACATTGTAGTGGGAGAAAATTTGGGGTATCCAGTTTTGACTTGGAGATATATCTAGTTGGTTTAATTATATAGAGTTATGTGATTGGCAGTCAAATTTACTTATAATTATGTTAGTGCTAGCCTTGTGTCTCAGTGCGTCCACATTGTTACACCAAAATACCATAAACTGGGTGGTTTATGAGTAGCAAACTTTTATTTCTTGTAGTATGGAGGCTGGGAAGTCCAAGATCATGGCACTAGCAGATTCAGTGTCTGGTGACTAACTGCTTTCTGGTTCATAGACAGTGGGCTCTTTCAGTCTCCTCACATGGTATACAGCTCTGTGGGGTCTCTTTTCCAAAGGCACTAATCCCATTCATAAAGGCTTCACCTTCATGACTTAAGCACCTTCCAAAAGCCTCACCTTCTAATACCATCACATTGGGCATTAGGCTTCAATGTATGAATTTTGGGAGGACACAAATATTCAGTCTGTAGCACCTTATTACTATAGGAATGCTCCTACTTGCTCTGCCTCTCTGCTGACTTACCCAGCACCATTGATAAAAAGGTGCAAGGATTGAGTTTTATTTTATTTTTTTAGATATTTATCCATTATCTGAGAGGGGGAGGGGTTTAGCGAGAGGGGGACAGAAGATCCAAAGGGGGTTTTAGCTGACAACAGCAAGCCTGATGCGGGGCTTGAGATCATGACCTGGGCCAAAGTCAGACGCTCAACCAACTGAGTCACCCAAGTGCTCCAAGAATGAGTTTTATTATGATAACATTTGAGTTCTGACACTTCCAAATCATGCAACTCATATGGGAAAAGATATTGATATAGATTTCCTAATTTGACAGTAAGCAAATTTGTCAAGCTTCAACAGCTCTTCCATTCTATTAGTAATTAAAGAAATATTTTGAGCAATTACGTAAAGGGGAAAACATTATCTTTTTCTTACCTATAGAGGAAATATTTTAAAATTAAAAATTTGAAGTGAAAATTAATTATGTACCCCCCAAATACAGAAAAGGCCATTGTAGCAGTATATAATTTTGTATTAGGTAGTAGAGAGTATGAAATTCAGTGTAAATGGCATTTTTCTGAATTGGGGGTATTTAGGCTATCCATTAACTTTGGAAAACCTATAATTTATTTTGCTTAATTTTATCATCTGAAATGGAAATTAATTTTGACCTAATTTTTTAGTTATTCTTCTTTTTTTTTAATTTAAAGAAACTTCATGGGGCACAAGCCCCACACCAGCCTGGATATAATCACCTCCTCTTTCTGAATATGTTTCTTCATCTATAAAATGTGAATAATAATACCTATCTGTCTGGGTTAGAGCAAGAATTAATTGAGATAATACATTGTATAGGCTCAGGATAGTCTCTCAGATGTAGTAGAGGATCACTAAATGTTAGCTGTGCTTGTTGTCATATGTATGTGTAATTATTATTATTATTATTTTAATTGTTGATAAGTATTTTCTTTTCTCCATCTAGCCTAGCCTCTGCTCAGGATATTATCTAACAAAAAAGTAAACTGTGACAGTTTCCTGCTGGAGATTCTTCTAAGGATGCCTATTTTCTACAAGGCTCTTTACAGCTTAAATGCAACTTGTCTCTAACTGTGTCTCTTGAAATCTCAACCACCTGCAGCCTTCAGATAAATGCACTTTTACCTGCTGAGGATTCAGGCTTGAACTTTTGCTTGTCCCTACGTTTTGTACATAGGATTTTTCTTCCTGAAAAGCATTTCTTTCTTTTGCAACAATGTAAAGTTCTATTTATCTTTTAACAATGATCTTAAATGCCACTTTTTTCTTTAGTATAATTTATTGGCGAGTTAGCTAACATACAGTGTGTACAGTGTGCTCTTGACTTCGGGATTAGATTCCCATGATTCATTGCTTACATCCAACATCTAGTGTTCATCCCAACAAGTGCCCTCCTCAATGCCCGGTCACCCATTTTCCCCTCTCCCTTGCCCCCTCTATCAACCCTTGGTTTGTTTTCGTATTTAAGAGTCTCTTATGATTTGCCTCCCTCTCTGTTTGAAACTGTTTTTTCCTCTTCCTTTCTCTCATGGTATTCTGTTTAGTTTCTCAAATTCCACATATGAGTGAAAACATATAATATCTAACTTTCTCTGACTGACTTATTTCACTTAGCATAATACTCTCCAGTTCCATCCATGTTGTTGCGAATGGCAGGATTTCATTCTCTCTCATTGCTAAGTAGTATTCCATTGTATATATAAATAAAGTACATTTTCTTTATCCATTCATTGGTTGATGGGTATTTGGGCTCTTTCCATAATTTGGCTATTGATAGTGCTGCTATAAATATTGAATTACATGTGCCCCCATGAATCAGAACTCTTGTACCTTTGGGATAAATTCCTAATGGTGCCATTACTGGGTCATAGGATAATAATATTTTTAATTTTGTGAGTAACCTCCACACTGTTTTCTACAGTGGTTATACCAGTTTGTATTCCCACCAACAGTGCAAGAGGGTTCCCATTTCTCCGCATCCTCATCAACATCTGTTGTTTCCTGAGTTGTTAATTTTATTCACTGTGACTGTGTGAGGTGGTATCTCAATGTGGTTTTGATGGCATAATGGATAAGAATTTGCATTTACTTGGCATCAATCATATTCTTTAAATAAGAATACTGCTAAATACAGCAGATAACTCATATGATACTCTGAGAACTAGCAGTTCCCCTCCTACACCAACAAACTCAGTTTCTATAGGAGTCCATGCTCATTGTAATGTTGTTGGTGCTGAAGAATATTGAAGTCCTTCCAACTAAAATGAATAAATGAAATGTACTAGAAAGCACACAAAGAAATAATTTGAATAGTCAGGTAAAGTATGTGTTTATTTTTAGTGTTGAGTGAAGAAAAAGCTAACACCGTCTATAACATAGACTCATTATGTAAATGGAAACACTTTCAAAACCAACTTTAAAAAAATTAATGTTTATTTGAGAGAGGGAGAGAGAGAGAGAGAGAGAGAAGAAGAAGAAGAAGAAGAAGAAGAAGAAGAAGAAGAAGAAGAAGAAGCAGAAGAAGAAGAAGAAGAAACAGAGAGAGAGGGAGACACAGAATTGGAAGCAGGCTCTGGGCTCTGAGGCTTCAGCACAGAGCCCAATGTGGGGCTTGAACTCGAGAACCATGAGATTGTGACCTGAGCCAAAGTCAGACACTTAACTGACTGAACCACCCAGGCACCCCGGAAGCCAACTTTTTACTCACAGACACAAATAAATACATTTGAATGAGTATCTGTGATAAGGAGAAGAGCAGGAAGTAACAGAAGTGATATATGTAACTGCAAATACCCAAAGTCATGTCATTATATTTTCTCTCTATCTTTATTTCTTTTTCTCTTTCTGTATCATTTTTTCTGGGTGGTGTAGTTCATGAGATCAATGTTTCTCAAAAAGGTGATCTTCACAAGAATCATATCACTGTCTCCTAAGAATACATGTTAAAGAGGCAGATAATCAGATTGATTTTCAGAAGTATGGAATTAGAACCTCTACTAACAGAGCCTAGAAATAGATCTTTTGAACAAGCAGCTCAGGTATGGCTTAAGAAATTACCTCACAAAAACCACGGACTTAAAATATGTTGCATACAAAACCAGTCACGGATATCCAATGGATTTAATTCATGAGATGTAGTCAGCCATTTTTGATATTAATTAAGCCTTGCATAGAGTAATTTTTCAATAAATGTTCATTCAAAAGAAGGAATGAATGTTATTATTTCACAGAAGATAGTTTAATGTAATCCAGCCTGCCAGAGAAAATTAAATGAAAAACATATAATTAGATAACATTTAATGTGTACAATTCTAAAGTTCTAAGGTCATTTATTAACCATTTGATGCACAATAAATATTTTTTATGATAAAGATATATGTACATAATAAATACACACACATATATGTATATGAGAAACTTTTAAAATTTCTAAGCAAGTAAAGGGACAGTGTGCATGATTCCAGAAGATTAATGGCTACTATAATGGCATACATTTTGTCTGCTGCTTATATGCCCCAGATTTACATTAGTGTTTTTTTTTTCTTAATCCAACTTTTCTTAATTTAATTGGTAGTCAATCTGGAGTGGTTTCGAGCCAGACTTTGGAACCATAATCTGCTCATAACTATATAGGTCAAATTCACTGGGGAATTTATGCCAGTTCAGGCAATTTGAAAATGTTCTTTCATTGGAATAGCTGTGTTCAAGCACAGGGCATGCTGGGATTTGCCATTTTGGCTGCCATCACAATTACCCCTATCAGTGTCTATGCACAGATGCTGAATGTGGGTAACTATTACTGGCAGGTTATGCTGGCGGCTCATACAAATGAATAATCATTGGCTCATGATCACCTCAGCTCCCTAGATCACGGGAATGGCCCAGCTGGGCTGAGAAGGAAATCTAGCTAACGAGGCAGATTGTTCTCTCCTATAGCAGTTATGCATAATATACAGGATTTCACACAGCTGCCTTTTTAAAAGTTTATCCTGAACTTTTAAAATTTATGTAAATGTTTTCCTTCTTATTAATGAAAAACTAATGGCATTAAGCATATACCACGCGGGTAAAACAGACATCCAGTTAGGGATTTAAGACATTCGGTTAGGGATACATCCAGTTAATGAATTTCTGAAATTCATTCTTAAATGGAACATTACTTTTTTCCTGTCATATGTTGTACAATTGCTAATGAATAGCATCAGTCCAGCTGCTAACTGTGAAATTGCCATCCTTGTGCCATGCCTGCAATAAAATAAGGAACACAAAGACTGTTATTAAAGCTGAACAGAAATTCTATTTTTGAATGACCCAATCTATATAATAAGCAGCTAAGTAACAAAGTAAACATCATTAGTGAGCTTTTCAGTCTATATTTACATTTTGCTACCTTTCCCCCATCCCATTTCACAGTTTCTGAGCATGCAGCTCCCTCTTTATATTTAAATTGTTGATGTACAATTTATTGGGCCATTAGCATTAAAAGGATGTGTACATGATCTTCAGCGACTGTGATTTCACTCTGAAGACCCAGACAGGGAGAAACGCAGGACAAGGATCACTTTAATGTGTTCCCATCAGAAAGGCTGATGGTACAATGTTCCTAGATGCTGTGAAAATGAGGAATCTTCCAGAATGAGAAACATGCAACCATTACAAAGATGTTAAGACAAGACCACCCCCCTCCCCTGTTTCAAAACCTGACTATTAATTCAGTGCCTTTGCATCGTGGAGCAAAGATATTAAATGCTTTGAGATTGAGATGTTTTAAGAGTATAAAGCAGGGACTTTCCTAAGGCTTTTTATCATGGACTTTCAAATATACTTTAAGGGGAGGATATAATTTCTAATTAGGAAGTCATTAAGAATTTTTCCTGAAGTTACTTTCTTTCTACCGGAGGAATACTATACTTATTTCATGACTAATGTTATTAATGACAATCAATAAATTCATATTTTAATTTTCCTTTTTCAAAATATGGTGCTTTATGTTGGCTTCTAAAATGTAGCAGCATGTTGGTTTTTCTTCTACCTTCCCATCTCTATTTAACATTCTTCTTCAGCTGCACCTTAAATTTCAGAATTTCTTCTATCTACAGCTCTCCTTCCTTATCACTTCATACACTTGGTCCAGGTAATCTCACATATTAATATTACAATCTATCAATATACTAATGGCTTTTTGATCTGTATCTTCAGGCTATTTCTCTCACCTAAGATCCAACCCTAAATAGCCAAGTGATAATCCAGCTTGAAATTTCAATAAAACTCTAATATTTGCCTTCATTATTCTCTTCCCATACGTATTTTTTCTCTGCTGTTCTCTATGTCACCAGCATCGCTATGCACCCAGTTCAATCAGTGAACTTGGACACACCATTGATTCCTCCTACTCCCTCATCCCACACATCAAATCAACCACCAAGATGAATCTTTTATAATTTTGTCTACATTTCACACTTCTCTTTTCATTGACTTAGTAAAAGAGCAGCAGCTGTTTGCTACATTACAGTAGTGTAGTGACCAAGTTGTCTGCCTTGTTCCTGGCACTCTCCAATTCATTCTCCACCATGCATCCCCAACCATCCTCTTCATTGATCTTATTGTTCCAGTGTACTGTCTCAATGCCTTGATTTCTCCTAAAGCCCCTGGGATAACATTCAAATGTTTTAGTATGGCCTGCATGTCTCTGCTTGATCTCCCTTCTCATTTGTTACTATTCCTATGCTTATATTCCTCAGCCCAGACACATAACATACTTTCAATTTGCCTGGCAATCATTCATTTGTTTGGGCTGGCCTTTGTTATACAGCTATATCTACATGAAATATTTTCAGTTTCATACTCTCACTCTTCTTTTACCTTCATAAAACCTTTGGGTTAGGGGAGATCTCCTCCAAGCCTCTAGCACCCACCACAGATTAAAGTAGCCATCTCATCTATCCTTTTCCTTCTCATCTTTTTTGGATTTCCATTATTACATTTATCACAATTTGATGAAAATTCTTCTGTTATTTGGGCATCTCACCCATTGGATCTCAATTTCACTGAGGGAAAAGTGTGCCTTGAGTGCTTACATTGGTATCTCCAGCACCTATTGTAGACCTAAAGGTCTAATATATATGTTCAATGAGTATTGGGATTTTTATTCTTAAAATATTTTTTAATCCAATAAAGTACTTTTGTTTGTCCTGAAGGCTAGAAACACTATATTTAAAAATGAAAGAATTAGTTTATACGTCCTTATAGAATGACTCCTTCTGATCATCCTATACTGTGTGAAATAATCTGATAGAAATATGTAAATGACTTGGAAACATAGCATCTTTCCATCTTTAGAAAAGAAGAAGAAAGGAGGATGAAAAAACTCAGACAGATTAAAGGAAAGAAGTTTTAGAAACCAGATCATATAACAAACACCTGCAAAAACATAGAGTGCAAAATAAGAAAAACTGATAGATTTAGTTTCACTTAAGTATTAAAGAAATATAATCTGATTATCTTTAAAATTTCAAGAGTCTTACAGATAAGCAAGAGTATTTGCATTCAATTTGGCATGATTTTATCAATCATATTATTTTTTTAAAGTTTATATATTTTTGAGACAGAGAGAGACAGAGCACGAGCTGGGGAGAGGCAGAGGGAGAGAGAGGGAGACACAGAATCTGAAACAGGCTCCAGGCTCTGAGCTGTCAGCACAGAGCCCTACGTGGGACTTGAACTCTCGGACCGCAAGATCATGACCTGAGCCCAAGTCGGCCGCTTAACCCAAGCGTCCCTCAATCATATTATCTTATCTACTATATGTATAATCATGAAACAGAATGTTATTAGCACTATTATATGTATAAAAAATTACAATTTAGGGTAAAATCTTGACCTAAACCATGAAAGCAGTACATGCAAAGTATGAATAATATCAAGATTCACAGTAAGTAAACCCAATCGAAATTACAACAAACACATCAGCAAAGGGTTAGTACTTTGTACTAATACTAGTACATAGTACACAGTACTATGTTTCCAACTAGCTGTAAGTACTGGATTAGACAACTATCCAGTTCTCCCCATTGATCATTTACCCAACGAAGTCTAAATTTTTTGTGGCAAAACCATGCATAATAGTCCTAGAAAATATTTCATTTAATATAGAGTTCTAGATTGTTTTGAAGTCCAAGGACAAGGAACTCTTATGCCTTTTATGCCTTTCCCATGCAGGTGTGACATAAAATCCAGAGCAAACTGAAGTTTGGAATTCTTTAGAAACCAAATAATATCCCTATCCTGACAAAGAGCTATCTCCACAATGAATCTTGCCCATTTTCAACCCATTTTCAATGCTATTATCTGACACATTTTTTTCTAAAACTATGATAATATTATGCACACTCCAACTTAGAAAATGAACATGGTCTTTCATAGCCATGATAATTGTTCTGGGTTTCTTATCTTAAATACACCTTTCCTAATTTTATTCTATGCCAATAATGTCAATTCAGAGTGATTTTGCCCTCTGGGGGACATTGTCAATATATGGAGACATTTTTGGTTTTCGCAGCTGGGGGTGGAGGAGGGCACAACTCCCATCTAGTGGGTACAGGCCTGGAATGATGTCAAACATTCTCAGTGGATAGAACAGTCCTCATCACAAAGAATGAGCTGGCCCAAACCGTCAGCAGTGTCTAGGCTGTGGAACCTTGCTCTATGCTAACAGTCCATCAACTTATTTGTATCAGTAATATGTCTAGACACCAGATAAAATCTGAATTCATTAAAATTAGTATACAGAGTCTCTCACAATTTAACCCTTACTAGTGCCTAACATTATTGTCACTCTGCCTTCTTGTTCTAAATTATTTTCCATTAAAAATAAATCCTGTATGGGGCGCCTGGGTGGCTTAGTCGGTTAAGCATCCGACTTTCGCTTGGGTCATGATCTCGCGGTTCGTGGGTTCGAGCCCCGCGTCGGGCTCTGTACTGACTGCCAGCTCGGAGCCTGGAGCCTGTTTCAGTCTGTGACTCCCTCTCTCTCTGACCCTCCCCTGCTCACGCTGTCTCTCTGTCTCTCCTAGAAATAAATAAAACATTAAAAAAAAAAAAAATCCTGTATATATTAGTCAATGTAGGGTAATCCCTACCACATTGACAAACACCACTAGAATATCAGTAGTTTAAGACTACAAAGGTTTATTTCTTATGCTACATGTTCAGGACACGTTGGAAGATGTTCTGTTCATTATACTCACTGAGGACTCAGGCACATGGTATGAGAGTTCAGGTTTCATATGGTGACAGATCATAGAGTGTTGCATCCTGGTCCTTAAGTGCTTTCATCCACTAGTAAAACCTGTCATCGCCACTCACACTGGCTATGTTCACTTGGCCAAACAAATCACACAGCCTTATCTAACTTCCAAGCACATTTTTCTGAAAAAAAGGAAAGCTAAAATTTCCTTTTTTTTTGGGGTGATGTCTGCTTCTTATTTCCAGGACTAACTCATGCTTAACATTTACATTCAATTTATGTACCACTTCTTAGAGCAAGCCTTCTTGATGCATTTTCTTGCCAGATTTGGTGAGGTGCCTCTCTAGGGCTCTCTTAACACACTTTGTACAGATTTTATCACATTTAACTGTTCTTATTATGAAAGTCGCTTCATGAGCTTGCCTCTTCCAGATTATTGCCTTTGGAGGGTAGGAAAGGTGTCTTAGTTATTGTTGTAGCAAAAACAATCTGTCATAAGTGAGATGATATAATTAAATGTTTCTTTACACAAACAAGACAATCAACCAATTAGCGAAATGATACAATAGAAGATACATGAGCATTTATTTTTCTATCAAACAAGAACATCTTGCTTCTCCAGTTAACTACTAATTCATTAACTTAAAGCTCTTTCCATGCGTTCTCTTTATCCCAGGGCGAGGAAATGGGCCTCAGATTATGGTAAATGAGCAGTTCATGGCATCATAAGATATAAAATGAAAGCATCATAAAAATTATAATGTATAATTATAATTTATATCAATATTTTATATCAATAAATTTTATATCAATATTAATTTTAGGGTACCCAAAGCAAGGTTTTTTTTCCTTTTTTAAAAATGCCATTACTAAGTAAAGATAAGAGAAATTGTTGAGGGTACTCAAATTCTTGTTCAGTCTGGATTGCCTTCAAGCAACTCAAGAGCCTTCATTTTTAACTGCAAACAGCTTTCAGCATCCCCTGAAGAAAAAAATCATCAGGAAAACTATGGTGAATCTAATGGGTCCCAAAGAAACCTAAGTCTGTTTGAGGAAGACTGAATGTTCTCCCTCTTGAAGACACAACTTTTTTCATATTTGCTGTGAAAAAATATTTACTTCATCACTGTTGCTGAAGTAATTGGCTTTATTCATAAATTGAGAGTCTCCATTGAATAAACATAACTATACAATTCAACCTAGGGGAAGGGTCACTGGGGTGAGACTCAAGGGACTGAAGTTCTTTACCCAGTCTTTCCAGGTTTAGTTGGGTCATTCTGATAAAGCAACTAAGACTTCACTGAGCATTCCTTTTTTTAGCCATAAAAGTGGACTTAGTAACAGCTGTCCCATACCAGCAACAAATAAAGCTATGTGAATTCATGTACGTTACAAACATAAAATGGAAAATGGACATAAAGCCATGTTATTATTATCGTTGATATAGCAAAATAGAGTAGACATAGAACCTTATCAGTGCAAGTTACTTAATCTCCAACAGCCTTTACTATTTGAAAAATAGGCATAAAAAGTAGTGATTTATAGGGTTGTTAGAAAAATTAAATTAAATATTTATATCATGGGGCATAATATATGGTCAATAAAAGGTGGATCTTTGAAAAATATAATTCCCAGAAATTACAGTATAATAATAAATTTTCAAAAAAATACATTATACATTTAATTTTTTTTAGTGTAAGCAAGTAGATTTAAGCAGTTAACATTTTCCATGAACTAGGAACTAAAGGATTTAGTTTCTTATGTGAAAACTTGGAGTATCTTCTCTAGAAAAGGTAAACTAAGTCTTCTTTAGCTCCAAAATAATATTATTCTATCATTTGAAAAATGTAAGATAAATATGAATTTAATTTTAAGAGAATACATGAATATAGGAATTGTATAATAATTGTGTAGTTTGACTACTGTTTAACCAGAGAGTGAGAGGAACACTCAGGTAAAGAAAGAAAGAGAAGGAAAGAAAACAATAGCAATGAAGAAAAAGAGCACCGATGAAATGAGAATCTGAAAACTTCAAGCTGTGATTCTTCCTCTAAAGATCCCAAGTTGGCTGTAACGCATGCTCCATGTTACACCAGGGGAAGTGGTATTTTATGGTGCTTTTAAGAGTGGGGTCTCTGGTACCTAGCTCTACCACCACACAGCACTGTGCCTAGTACATAAAAGGAAACCCAACAAATATTGGCTAATATTACTACTGATATCTCTCTGAGTCTTATGATTTAAAAAATCCCAAGTAAACTAAAGATTAGAAGGATACCTCTGCTGCTTACACTCAAGCCCCAAGTTTTTATCTCAGGTCCCCTATGATGATAACTACTCAGTGAATATGAAGTAATCAATAAACTGCTAACTTCCTCTCTTCTTTCCCCCCACCCCCTCATCGTGGACAAAATGCAGGGATTCATTGAAACCAGCTCTTCAAAATCCACTAACTTGAGCCCTCTCTTTGTTTTGGAAGATTTTACCCACTGTGATGTGTCAAAAAGCTGAGCAACCTGCAGGAACAAGTGTGTGAATCCAGTCTTCTCTGAGTATAGTCCAAATATCAACAACTGGTATTTACCCTAGGATTTCTCTCGTTCAGCTTTTCTGTCCTTTGTATTCCATACCCTCGGATACCAAGCTGAAAATAGTTGACCATTTTGTATGACTCTTAATAAATTAAGTGTACCATTGGAAAGAAAAATAAGATTATGGATTACTTGCTAATTTAGGAAAAACTATAATTAGAAAAATTGATTTTTTCATTCTACCATTCCATGTTAATTTCAGTTAATTTCAATTTCAAAATGAGATTTGGTGAATTCTATTTTATCATAAAGTTTATATTATTCATTATTTTTATGAGAGATAAAACTAGACTTGGGTTGGCAAAATTTTGCTCCCAAAGCCAGATAGTAAATATTATAAACTGTTAAGCCACATATAAACTTTGTTGCATACTTATTTTTTCTTTGTTGTGTTTTATTTGTTTGTTTTGCTTTGTGTGCTTTAAAAACTTTTAGAAGTATAAGAAACACTCTTACCAAGAAGGATATACAAAAGATAGGCTGTTATTGAATATGGCCCTCAAACAGCACACTGCTGTCTCAGAAATTGGATATTATATATACTTTAAAATGAGCATGCTGAGGGTGAAGATTCAGAGAAAGTGGAATGTGTGAGAAAGCCAAGTTTTTTATTTTTGTTATTTTGATATTGAAAACAGTGAGTGAACAAAAATAGATACTGTGTGGACTTATATGTTCTGCCATTGAAAACATATACTAACTGATATTCAAGTTTATATCCCTAGTACACAGAGTGTCTATACGATATTTGTTAAGTATCTATAAGACAGCCCTGCTTGCTGGCATTCAAGTTTGTGGGTGGTCCCTTACCCTGGTATGTGTCCTGGACTTACTGACTCACCTGGACTTACTGACTCACCTGCAAACAAGAGAATCTTTCAGAAGACATGGTAGGTCAATTCTGAAATTACATTATAAAAGAACTATGACTTCCATTATGTATATCCTTTGTTTTCTCTCCCTGTACACTGGCCTGGGGAAAACAAGCTACCATGTTGTGAATAGTCATAAAGAGGGGCCCATTTGGCAAGGAATTGTGTCTCAATCTGACCACGGGAGGCTTGCTAAGACACCAGAGCATGAGTTTGACAGTAGGGCCTTTCCCAGTCAAGCGTTGAGATGATAGTAACCCTGTGATGGTTAACTTTACATGTCAACTTGCCTGGGCCATGGTGCCCAGATATTTGGTTAAACATTATTCTGGATGTTTTCACTAAGATGTTTTATTTTGTTTTGTTTTGCTTTAGATTAGATCAATATTTAAATTTGTTGGACCTGTGTAAAGCAGATTATCCTTGATAACTTGAGTAGGCCTCATCTAACAGAACAATGATTAACATTCCCAAGTAAGAAAAAATTTTGCTATCAGATGCTCATTCAGTTCACACTGCAAGTTTGTCCTAGGTCTCTAGCCTGCCTGCCTCCCCTGAAGATTTTGGATTTGTACTTCCACAATCACATGAGCCAATTCCTTAAAATAAATCTCAAATAGATGAACCGATTGAAATCCTGTTAGTTTGACTTCTCTGGAGAACCATAACTAATACAAGCTCCATCAGACACTTTGACAGAAGCTACGTGAGAGACAATGAGCTACAGACACGATCCAAGTTTCACCTGGATTTTCGATCCACAGAAAATGTACAGTCATATGTGTTTACTGTCTAAACTGTTAAAATTCGTTGTAATTGGTTATATCGATAACTAACACAAATATGTTTATAAGAGTATATAGATATTTATTATTTCTTGTTGAAAATCATGATATTAAAATATATCTAGTATCTAAAACATGTACATCAATAACTTATAAATCTCAGACACCAATTAGATTGTTGTTGTTGTTGTTGTTGTTACCAGTCAACTTATATTTGGAAATCTAGTCAGCTTTTGCGGTGAAGTTTAGTCCATTTCGACTACTTTTTGAATAGAATACACTTGGACATTTTCTTTACCACAGCATATTTCATAACATATATTATACCCAAGAACTTTCATGACCTTTAGAACAGACTAAGTGTCCATTTCTTCACCATTCCCTTGGGCAGGATAAGGACACCTTGAGGCATAAACGTAATCAAGTGACACCATCTGACTGAGTAGGCAAGGCGTGTCAGAGCCAAACCTCATTGCATAATTGTATTCTAGAATCTGATCCATGGTAGCCCAATAGAAATAATTACTTTATCTGTACCTAGAAGATTATCAGCCTCACATTAAATGATACAAGACAAATCTAAAAGTTCTAAATCATTTCTTATATGTTTAGGTGTTCATTCAACCAGTTTTTATTGACTGTCTCAGTAAATGCTATCAGATATTTGACTAGAGGTAGTTATTTCAAAGGTAGATAAGGTATACTTCCTGCAATAGACATGGGAATCAGATGAGGGAAACAGGATATCCAGTAGAATTTTTCTCACTCCCTTGGAATTGTTGAATAGTCTCAAGTAGAAAAACAATGCTGTCTAGAATTCTGTATTCTATAATACCTATCGAAAATTGAAACTAGCTCTCACTTCAGGTTTACTGAGAAACAGCCTAGCTACCTCTATTATCCTTAACTATCAACTTTGCACATCAAACTTCTAGTCTATTTATTAAAAACATATATCAAGAAGAGAAAGAAAATAAAACTGTGAGGATCTTGGTATGTTGGCTTCCTGAAGATTGCAATTGCTCTTTACCGAACCTTCACCAGAAAGGCTGAATTAAGACACTAACATTAACAGAACCTCTTGGAGAGATCGAAGAGTCTCAACGGAAGGGACACTAATTGTTTACTCCCAAGTTAATGCTTGCTGTGAAGCAAATAATCACACTTTTTTCTGTCATCAGAATAAATTTGATGATAAATATCTGGGGAGACTTTAGATCTTGAGATATGACCCAGGAATCGAAAGTTATATGTATTAATATATGTGATGTCAATATTAACATAAAATGTCCTAAGATCTTTTTATATACAGTAAAACCTTGGATTATGAGTAACTTGTTCTGTGAATGTTCTACAAGATGAGCAAACAGTTTTAATACATTTTAACTTGATAAATGAGTGGTGCCTTTCAATAGGAGTAGTACATGACACCGACTTCATCTGGTCACAACTGAGTCAATCGTTCTTGAAATTATCTTTGATATATGAGTGCTTTGGATAATAAGCATGTTTCCAGAATGAATTATGCTTGCAATCCAAGGTTTTACTGTATAACCAAGTGACATTTAACACTTTATATGGAGACATACGTATATGGGGAGGACACTTGCTGTGTTCACCAGACAAGTATGGAGGGTTATTAATTTAGTATGCCTAAAGGAAAGAAAACAAAGTGAGTTCCCAAATAAATGCCTCACCGCCTTAAACCACTATAGAAAAGGATACAGAGGCTCATCTTGTTTCATGAATATTCATGAGATGAAGAAAAACCTGGATCTATGAAGCAGATAAGATAGTCCCCACTAAAGTGAGTCTATGGCTCTTTCTAAGAGAGCATTGGAGGAATGGACCTTGGTATGAGCTGGGTAGTGCTATGTAAGAGCATCTTCAGCAAAGAATGTGACCAAGATAGACTGCCCAGGAAAACCACATACACCATTTTCATGAAGAATGTCACTGGGATTAGGGCGTTGATGTCACAAGAAAATAGAAACCAACTGAGCAAACAAAAAAGATGCAGCTCCTCCACCAACAGGTTATCAGATACATAAGAGAACTTGTCATTTTCCTTTCCCTTCTTCATGCACTTAATACAGACAGTGAGAAGGGAGGACGTTGTTTCCTAGGAAGAAAGAAGTGCTGGATTGGGAGGAGGAAACCTGAAGCAATGAGTAGGGCTGAAGCTGCCAGAATGATGAGTAGCAGAAGGAGGTGGCCAACAGTCTGTTTCTTCCTTGGAATTGGAATTAAATCTTTCTCAAGAGAAAGAGAGACTAGAGCAATCTCAATGCTTAATCTAGAGACTACTGTGGGATACTTCTCTACCTGAAAGGAAGCTGGAAATAGCTAAAAGTAACCCTTGTCTCTGGTAAAAGTTTATATATAATGGTATACCTCAGAGGGTAGAGGGAAATTGACTCAGTCTCTCAGATGGAGCAAGAATCAGGCTTCCCAGTGGTTCAGGGACTGTTTCTGCAATATCTTCAACACAATGAAGCCGGAACTTCTGCCACCAAAATGAAATTTGGCTATGGACTTGGGTCCATGTGGGATCAGGAGGCAAACCACAGATTATTAGAAGACTGAACACAAAAAGAGTAGAACAAAACAAAACTCCCCCTCAGGCTAAGCCTGCATATCAAAATTCCAACCCCATGAGAAAAACCAAAGTTTAGAAAGAGTTATGTAAACATTAAGTGAATTAGTTTACTCCAGATGAAAAGGAAAATAAAAAAGAACATTCAAATATGGCAGTACAATAATATAAAGAAAAGAGACAGAGAGAGAGAGAGAAAGAGAGAGAGCATAATACAAAGGTGAGCAGGAAATTACAAAGCAAATAGAGGCAGAAATGATATCAGTATAGAAGGATATGAAAAATAATTAGTTAGAAATCTTTGAAATGAAAAATTTAGTCCCAAGCATATAAAATTCAATAGCTGTTATAAACTCTGGATGGAAGAATTGGTGAGATAGAATATAATTCTTAGAGAACTATTCTTAAATACAACATGGGGAGCTAACGTGTGTGTGTGTGTAATATGTACATATTATATGTATTTATATTTATATACATAATTTTTCCCACGTATCTAGCTCAGGAGACTCTAATCGCCAATCTTTGTTCATTCTGTCATTCATCTCTAGGAGATGTATTGAAATGCTGCAATTGATAAATTTGGTAAGAAACATTGGGCATTTTGAGTCCTGCACCTCTTTCCTTCTGGGATCAGATGTTCTAGGGAGTCAGAAGTCTCCTTTGTTTCATTAAAGGTTAGATGCCCTCCTGTCATACGGACAAGCCTGCACCAAGGCCAGCACTTGCAGGTCCACATGCGGAAGTATACTTAATTCTGCAGTTAAATGTTGGCAGATTCACCTGGTTAATATTACCCAGTCCTGTCCTCTATCAATAGTAGAGGAGTTCTTTAGGCTCCATATGCCACTGTTATATTTTATGTTTCTAATGCTTTTGAACCCAAGCAAATAAAATGGGTGCATTTAAGAGGAAAAAGGGAAATCCCAACACTTGCATGGGTATTATCTGTATAGATGCCTATTTAAGTAACCTGTGTTTTTTTTTCTTTCTCCTCTTTTTCACCCCATATTTAACCTCATTAGTAACTCTTTGCAGAGGATGCAGACCTGTTGTACTTTGGGTGGGCTGGAAGAGCATATGTCAGAACATTTCTGGCAGCTGTGTCCATTTTTCTTGCGAACCCTGAGGATTAGATTCGTCAGTAGTTTGATCACTCTTTCTGTTTGACATGTAAGACCCCAGGGGACATGGCAAAGCTTTGGGTTCTGTAGGATCATCACTATTTGGATCGGATAAACTCGGCCACCTTCTGTTAGAAAGGATTCAGCAGAGTCCTTTATTTCTCAGTGTTTGACAAATGGGATTTTCTATGAAAGCCACCTGGATTTTTTACAGTCTCTAAGCCTTATTCTCTTGATGTGTTAAAACAAATTCAGAGTATGCAATGGGTATTCAAGCAAGAGAAAACAATTCACTGAACTCTGAACACAGCAGGGATTCCCCAAAGCTAACACCCCTTATTGTGTGCTCTGAGATTTTGTATTCATATCCCAAGCCTACGTGGAGCAGCATAGATGAGTTCTAACCCATGCTGCCAGCCAGACAATGTCTCTATATCCCTAAAATATCTTCACAAACAGAAACGTACTTATATAAATAGACCTATATGAGGTGAATATATAACATGATCATAAATATATCAACTTTGTCATCTACATAATGTTTTCTATACTATCCTGGGATCTATAATCTTCTCTCATTTCTCTGGGCCAGTCTGCTTTCCTCAGCAAACCTCACAAGCATACCCCAACTCAATTCCCCTGTGGCTTAGAAGTTACTCTTTGCCCAGAGTTAGGAATCAGATCTTTTAAAACTGAAATACTAAATTTCACACTTAGCTTTGTTCTCAGTTTGCATTGGACAGTTGGTTCTAATACATGGCTGACACTCTAATCATATCTCTGAGTCCAGGGCAGCTTGGCAGGAAAAGAACATAACTATCTATATTTAAACCACAGAAAGCTCTTGAGCTTGCTCTGGAATGTATGCTGTCATTAAGACAAAACCTTAATACATGAACCAGTGAACATGTTTATATGATTATATAGGAATAGACTCAAAATCACCTACAGACTCAGACATAAACAATTTTGGTTTTCCTTCACTGTTTATTTGATGTGCATAACTGATGGAACTCAGTAAACCCAAGTGCTCACTTTTATCATATGCTTTGCTTTTTTGGCTCATATGCTCTTTTGCTTTGGCTCCTCAGAAATAAACAATAGAAAATAATATTATAATCAGGGAAAAACAAAAGTAATTATAAAAGATCTCTAGATTTTGACTCAAACAACCTAAATAAAAGCCACATCATTATATGATATATATTCCCCTAGTCGAAGAAATAGTTAAGGAAAAAAACATTTACCTACTACGGTGGTAGTACAATCCACCTACAGTGTTCTGCCTTACCCTTCTGTTTCCTCTGATTAATTTATGAACTCAGGACTTCACTTTTCTGAGAACAAGGTAGAAGCCAAGCAAACATATTTCATGAATTCACACAGGCATTCTTTGTGTATCTCTCTGTCCAAATTTTCCCATTATAATGACATGAGTCATATCATATTTAAGACCCCTTCTAACCCACTATGACCTCATCTTAATTTGATTACATCTGAAAAGACATTATTTCTACATAATGTCACATTCATAGGTTCTGGAGATATGTGAATTTTGGCAAGATATTATTCAACCGAGCATAATTATACAAAAACATTTGAAGCTATTAGAAGTGAATGTGATCCTCTTTAAATCATGATGACTTACTCTGGTACCTCCTGAACAGGTGTAGGCCTGAGGGATGGACAGTTTTCAAACTTTAGCACAATGTCTTTGGACCAATATGAAACCAACACAGTGTGGTTTTGAGAACCCATCAACCAAATTGCACCAGCAAGAGGATGCATTTTTCACAAGGCTTCCTAGGTAACATTAGGAAGATGGAAAGAAGACAAATTGAGCAACTTGTTGTTGCTCAATTGAATAACAGAGAGAAACTAGAGCCCCCTGCCCAGCTGTCACAAAATATAATATCAAAGACCTGGGGAACAATAATAAATGAGATAAGTTTGTATCATTGGTCTTCCAGAATGAGAGAAGAGACTGAATAGATCTAAAAGAGTATTCAAAAATATAATAGCTGAAAACGTCTCAAACTTGTAGAAGAGCAAAACTTACAGATTCTTATAGCCAAGTAGACTCTGAAAAGGATAATCACAAATACATTCATGCTAGAACACATCATAATTAAATTTCTAAAATTTAAAGGCAAAGAAAATGCCTTGAATGCAACCAGAGAGAAATGTTGCCTTGCTTTTAAGGGAACACTGGTTCAAATGACAGCAAATTTCTCATCTTCTTCTGGAAGGAAGTAGGAAAATGTTTTTCAAGTACTAAAAGAAAAGAACTGTCAACCATAAATGCTACAGAAATATTTCTTCATTCCTGAAAAAAAAATTAAGAATGGTGATGAAATAAAGGGATTGTCAGACAAACTAAGAGAATTTGTTAGCTAATTTAACCTTAAAGAATTTTTCAAAATAGAAAGAAAATAATAACAAAAGTAAGCTTGAAACTTCAGAACAAGATAGATTATAACTGGTAAAAATAAAGGTAAATATTATAAATTTAATGAGAAATTGCCTTACAAATATCACATTCTTTGCCAAAACAAAGGATATAATTCTCCATTTTAATATTTATGTCAGTATATTATATATGTGCGCATATATATCAGTGTTAACTTCTTGTTGCAAACTGTAATATAGACTAGAGAAAACTTAATCTAAACAATCCAGACTGCATGTAAAAACTCAACACAATTAATCTCATTTATCTGAATAGATGTTTTATAATTTTCCAAGCCTATAGAACACAATCCCAAATAAGAGTTGGATGTAAAGATCTTTGAACACCTCAAATAGCTTTTCATATTCTTTGTTACATTGAAGTCCNAGAGAAAATTAATGGAGACTAGATTATGGAGTTGGGGTGGAAACATTCCATTCTAGGCAGGAAGGAGAGAAAAAAAAATGAAGAAGCAAAGTATTATTACACTATATTTTGCTAACTATTAAAGAATATAGTATTTTTAATATTTTAAAATTTTTCCATTAGTAATATCTTATACATACTATGTTTAGCTAATTCTGGAATAATTTCAACAAAAGAAAAGATTTGGGGCTCAATATTTATTTCCTTTTGTGACAGTAAAAAGTCATGTTAATCAAGCTAAACATAATATATGCCACTTACCTGTACTTTAAGGAGGCTTTTGCATATCTCAGTATGTATGATTTTTTTTTTTTACTAAAAATACACAATCCCTCGTTATTGATTCCCATACATTTAACCTCAAAAGTATAAAGGGACCATATAAAGAAGTAGAAATTGATTTTATATTGATTGTAAAAATACATATCAATAAAAACTTTCTATTTCAACAACACTTTGAAAGACTTTGTATTTTATTAAATACTACCATGCCCACAACTTAAAAAGAAAAAGCTTTCAAAATTTACTTTAGATATACCAAAAATATATAAAACTTTCAAAAATAACATACTTTTCTTACAAACTTCAATATATTAGGTGGAAATTTTTATACAAGTAAAAGTCAATAATGTAGTACCTATACTATGATGTAAATATTAGCAGAAAGAAAGGCAAGGACAGACAGTTGAATTTCACATGGGCGACATACAATGTAGGTTTGGGCTGAGTTTTAAAGGATAATTGTGAAAAAAAAGGAAGTCTGGGAATGCTATATAGAAAAAATATGCAATGCAAAGTGAGCTGAGATATAAAAAATAGCTTTCTTTTTCTTTCTTTCCTTCTTTCCTTCTTTCTTCCTTCCTTCCTTCCTTTCTTTCTTTCTTTCTTTCTTTCTTCCTTCCTTCTTTCCTTCCTTCCTTCCTTCCTTCCTTCCTTTCATGTTAAAATGTCTATATGAGGTTGAAATTAGAAGTCCCAGGGGAACCTGAGTGGCCTAGTTAGTTAAATGTAAATGTTAAGTTAAATGTTTATTTATTTTGAGAGAAGGAGAAAGTGAGAGGCAACAAGTGAATAGTGAGCAGGGGAGGGGCAGAGAGAGAGAGAGGGAGAGAGAGAATTCCAAGAGGGCTCCATGAGATTGTTACCAGATCAGAAATCTAGAGTGAGAGGCTTAACTGACTAAATATCCAGGTGCCCCAATATCTGAGTCTTGATTTTGGCTCAGGTCATGATCTCAAGGTGGTAAGATCAGCCCCTTGGGCAGGCTTCGCCCTGAGCATGGAGTCTTCTTGAGATTCTCTCTCTCCTTCTCCCTGTATTTGTTCCCTGCTCACACACACATACTTGCTCTCTCTCAAAAGAAGACAATGATGAAGAAAAAGAAAGAGAAGAAGGAGAAGGAGGAGGAGAGAAGGAGAAGAGGAGAGGGGAAGAAGAAGAAGGGAGGAAGTTCCAGTGAAAGGTAAATGTTTACAGTATAGATGACTTACCTGGTGGTGGTGGTTGAAACCTTGGATGAGAATAAAAATCTATGAGAGATACTAGAACTTCTTCCTAAAAAAGAAAATCCAAGGAAAATGCAACATTGTAAGAACAAGAAAGGAAGAAAAGAAGCTTACAAAAGAGATTATATCCTACTAGGATAAGGACATGGTTTTGGAATCTAATGATACAGAATACTATTAAGGGAATATAGAAGACTAATACTGAGTTAAGTAGTAGTTTACAAAGTCCTAGCCATTTCTGCTGAGCTTTAAATGTTATACACTGCTTAACATTGTCAAGCAAGATAATAATTAGTCACCTACTTTCCATGTGTTGGTGGTGGAGGTATTTCTCTTTTTTTATTTTGAGGTGTGCAGTCATGGAACAATAAGGAAAATATAAAATCATCACACATACTTCAGAAGGAGAGTTGAAGAAGCCATCTGAGTGCTCATCTTTTATGAAGTGGACATGTAATACTTTGTTGCACAAGAGAAATAAATAATTGATTTTAGTTCAGCTCAGGATCAACATTTGTGATATTAAAACCAAACCAAAATCTTGTATGCATCATGCCTTATCCCAGAAAAATCCACATTCTTCACCATACACACAAAAAGTAACATTAAAGGAAATTTCATGGAGTGCCTGGGTGGATCAGTCAGTTAAGCATTTGACTTCAGCTCAGGTCATGATCTTGTGGTTCATGAGTTTGAGCCCCATGTTGGGATCTGTGCTGACAGCTCAGAGCCTGGAGCCTGCTTAAGATTCTGTCTCCCTCTCTCTCCGCCCCTCCCCACTCACACTCTGTTTCTCCACTCTCAAAAATAAGCAAAACATTAAAAGCATTTTTAAAACAAAGAAATTTTATGAAGAACATATGTAAATCCTTATGTTTTTATAAAAGGACATATTTAAGTTTTATCAAGCTTAATAGTCTCAAAAACGTTATTTAAAATATATTAGGATTTCATGTAAACTCCCCTTGAGCATATTTAACAGAAACTGCTAAATCTGGGATATGAACATTTTAAAAACTATTTTTCACACTTTATTTGGTATCTTATTTCTTGCTCTGCTAGACTGCTAACAAATAACTATGATATTCATTTCAAGAGTAACTTTAGAAACTAGTTGCTTTTTGATTTATCTCCTTGAATATGGCCCAGAGCTTAGAAGATACATTTTTGTGGCCGAAACAATCCTTTTGGGCAGGATTTGATTGGAAGGATAGCAAAAGATCTTTACACTGATTATACAGAGTGCATAAAATCCTTACCATGAGAGTCTCTTGTCTGGAAAGAGACATGATATTGAGGAAACAGAGCTGAAATGCACAAATATAGGAGAAACAATAATGTATTAATTCTGAATACTTTTATTTATGTGGATGAATTATACAGTTTCCTACTGTAAACTGTATAATACTGTAAATACTTTGATCATCTAAAGAATCAAAAAGTAATGTTTGTTGGAAAGAGTGGAAGTGTGAATACTCAAGAGCCTGGGACACCACAGATTTGAGAATGGATGTCTAGAATTCTGAGAAGTGTACAGTAGCACTTCTTATCCACAGTTTCACTTTATCCGGTTTCAGTTACCCATGGTCAATTGCAGTCAGAAATCAGGTGATCTGCCTTCAGACATATTATCAGGTCAACAGTAGCTTAAAGCTATATCACAATGCCTATTTCATTCACCTTGCTTCATCTCATCATGCAGAGATTTTATCATCTCACATCCACATCGGAGGAAGAGTAAGTACACTACTATAGGATACTTTGAGAGAGAGGAGAGATCACATTCACATAACTTTTATTTTAATACAGTAATTGTTCTATTTTATTATTAGTTATTATTGGTAAAACACTACTGTGCTTAATTTATAAATTAAATTTTATCATAGGTGTGTATGTATAGAAAAAATATAGTATATATGGGTTCGTTACTATCTGTGGTTTTAGGCATCCATTGGGGGCTTGAAACGTATCCCCCACAGATAAGGGGAGATGGCTGTATTTCTGTGGCTGGAGCACTGGGGAATAAAATGGCACCATGTAGTTGTGAAGAGTGAGAGATATTAATGTTTGGGTGTGGGGGTGATATTCTTCCCCAAAGTTGATGTTTCCTTCCATACAGCATACTCCACCCATAGGCTTTATTTTTCTTAACTTCTCTCCACCTCTCACTCACTGCTTCTATCCACTAGAACAAGGAATGGCATACCTGAGATGCTGGTTAGAAAGAGTACCCAGTCCTACGTACCCAACCTCTACCTCTCTATCTTTTCTTTTTTCTCTTGGGGAGAATCTGCCGGACGTGGCAATCCTCCAGGGCAGAAGGGACCTCCCACATAAAATTTGATTTGTTGAGACTGGTGATCACATACACACACACACACACACACACACACAAACAGAGCGAATATGAAAAAGGTAGTCACATAATGAAGCTTTATATTGATAGTAGGGAAGGCTCCTAAGCACTTTCTTCAATGATTCGAAGGAGTCAAGATGCATGTTTAGCTTCAGCTTTTACTAAGGTCAGGTGTACTGGGGCTGGAGCGAGATTTCCCACATGCATGCACAGGCCAGTGCAGGCATGGTTCCACCAGCGCCAAAGGAGGGAGCCTCTGGGCCTCCATACTGGCTTGCCCAGATGTGAGGCAAGAGTGGAAAAGGGGTGGGTAAAGCTTGAAAGCTGTCAACAAACACCAGACAAAAAGTAAGGCTTTTTATTTCATTGCCACAGAAATAAGTTCTCCCCTCTTCTCCATTTCTTTAATTCCACACACTTTGGCCTTTCTGGTAAAGAAGGCTACCCTGGCCCAACATTACTTGCAACTGGTTTGGTAAAGGCTTCCTAATTCTGCATTCAGAACAGGTGTCTAGAGAAGTTGGAGAAATCATTCAACCTTCCTCTGTCAGAGGTTATGTGTTCATCCCTTTGACAACTTATTTGTCTTACTTCTTAATTGTTTTACACTTTGAGCAGAAAGGAGGAAGCTACTTGTTGCCTGTAGGGAGGAACATTAAAAGGAACTAACCATCAAAAGTTATAAGGAAATATGATCAAATTAAATTTCAAATTCTAAATTTTCTCAGGATCTATCCTAAATCTATATTACAAATATTTATACATATAATACTAAATCAGTACATATGGAAAGGAGTATTTCATAAACTTAATCTCAATAGACAGTCATTAGCTATTTCTCATGTAATTTTAGATTTGGAAGTTTTTATTCCGTATAATAAAATGACATAATCTCTAAGAAAAAGACAAATACCATATTTGTCTGTAGTTGGAATGATCGGGGACATAGACATCACAACCATTTAATACCTACTTTTCCCCCATAGGACCCAGAGGACAGTGTTACTGTCTTACTCATTGAGAACTACACCTCCCTTACTTAGCATACTTTTTGACACATAGCAGGTATTTAATAAAACTGTGGTAAAATCTCAGGATGAGTATCAGGTGGTGAGGTGGTGGTGTCACAGGTCTTCACAAGAAATGAAAGCAAATGCACCTAAACACCAAAGTAGTCGAGGACAGGAGAGAAGAAAATGAGCTCATACTAGCATTAGCTGTGAGTACTTGAAAATGCAAACATAAGTTCAGATGATTAAAATTTAATATTCAGTAACACATATTGGGATGGGGAATATGTGAGACGTAGGGGTCAGAAAAAGCTTATTACTATTAGTATTATCCTTTTTTTTTATTCCTAGGATCTTGTGACATGGGGATGTATTGATTAAATTAGGCTTTTTAAGGAAATAAATATATTAATGTGGGATCTAAAATATAGCAATAAATCATTGGCACACACCAGTTTCACTTACTGATTCCTCTTTCCTTCCTCATCTTTGTTAGGCAAAGGTGCTTCTTTCCATGCATCTTTAGACAAAGCTGAATTTTTGTGTGAACAAAGCACTAAAGAAAATGGTCAAGTGGGGCACCTGGGTGGCTTAGTTGGTTAAGCATCCGACTTTCGCTTAGGTCATGATTTCGCGGTAAGTGGGTTCGGGCCCCGCGTCGGGCTGTGTGCTGACTGCCAGCTCAGAGCCTGGAGCCTGTTTCAGAGTCTGTCACTCCCTCTCTCTCTGACCCTCCCCTGCTCACGCTGTCTGTCTCTCGCTCCTAGAAATTAAAAAAAAAATCATTAAAAAAAAAAAGAAAATGGTCAAGTAACTGAAATATTAGTGTTACTGGATTTTGCATTATGGAAAGGCATGTGCTCTTAAGGAAAGATACATCTAAATTTCAGCAGCTAGAGAGGCCTCTTTTCTCTTCTGCTGCTTACTAGGATATAAGGTGCCAGTGCTAAATGAAAATTTGAGTCTTGGTTTCTTCTTCTTTAAAATAAATATAGTATCATATGTCAGCTGGGACACTCATTCTTTCTCTAGTAACAAATTCTCTCCTCTGGGAAACACCTATAGTTCTTTTTGAAAAGACCCACATGGGCTCATGACCCAGGCCTGCTCAGCAACATTACCCAATCTTCTTAGCACAATGGTTAGTTCATGGATAGGCATGTTACACAAACTGTCCAAACTGTGTGCCATTGGGGCTCTTTTGCTTATATTTTCAAAATATTCTCTTTCGACAGAGTCATTATAGTGTCATAATGAAGGTCATTGCTCACCATAATGTACACCATGATGTCTGTCATTGGAAGACCATCTGTCCAAGAGATAGGAAGGAAAGCATCCCTAAGCATTTTGGTTGAGCCCTGAATCCAGAAATGCCTAGAGCCAAAACATGCTGGAAAATTTCAGTCAATTTTCATTGACTTGAACCACTTAATTTATTTTTGTGTCTAAACTAACTTGAGTTGGAATGCTATATTAATACTGCTAAAGTGATACAACCTCACATCTTGCGACACTGACAAATGCACATTTATTGCCTCATAAGAAGAAACGTTAAGAATATTTTAGTTCCCTCATCCTGGATGACAAAGTATTTTTAAAGTAATGTTTTAAAATGTTCAGAAGAATAAAAGATACAGTATAACCTTTTCATCCACACAGACCATCTTGATTTCTTCCATTGCATGTCATGTCAAGGGTGAAGGTGTGACTTTTCTGTGAAGGAAAGCAGTTTGTATAGAGCAACACTGGGCTCGGACCTTCCTGTGTCACATATTTCACTGTTTCCTGCTGAAAATTATTGAGTGAATGAGGCATATTCACAACCACAAAGAGAGTTCATCAGGCCGTGAAACACGTTTCTTCAGAGGTTTTACAGTAGTGAGAACAATTTCCAGAGTCCTAGCATGTGCAATGTGGCAGGGAGACTACATCAGAGAGGCTGTGAAAAGGAGTGTAAAAGGGAGAAATAAAAACTAAATATATCAGCCCCACACTTGCCTTTTTTTTTTGTCCTTCCTTTTGACGGTGGATTGTGGAGGGGGGTGGTGAATGTACATGAGGACACAATGCACTTTTTAAGTGCCATGTTTCTTGAAATACATCAAAGAATCTGCGAGAAAGCAGAAAACTCCAAATAGACTTCAAGAGAGTCTTTTCTTTTTCCTATTAAAAACACCGGCATCTATAAAGGAAATAAAAGAACTGCATTAGACCTAAATGATCTCAGAAGAGTGTCAGAAGAACTGACAGGTAAATGAACGGTCTATCATTATTTTATTATTTTATTCCCTTCTTGGAAAATAAAAGTAAAGAAATGGCTGACTTTAAGCCCATTCCGGGAGGGTTATAAAATTATATTTTATATTTTATAACCTATTGTTTATCCTGTGTAGAGAGTTTCTTTTATATAATCAAGTTCATACGTGTAAATCAATGACAAACAGATGAGCCCATTCAAATGGCATTCACTGAGGACCTACTATCTGCTAGCCACTGGTCTGGGCTCTGCATTACAGTATAGCCCCTGATCTCTGGAAGTTCAAGGTCAAGTAAATCTAGATAATATCAGAAGAGAAAAGAATTATTCAACAACACGCTTAGTTCCAGATATTCACATTCACTGTTATTTATTTTGAGTATGCCATGGAGGGCCTAGACTACCCAACTATAAGTTTCATAAAATTTAGCGTTCCAAATCTATTCACGATTGTAACCAGACAGTGGATCTGGAACACGATTTAGTAATTTAGACAAACTTTGAAGTACTTTACTGAATGCTGTTCTTCGTGCTCGGGAAACTGCTAAAATTATGCCACCATGGTTGCCTGTTAGTTTTCTGGGTTGTTTCCTTGGCTGTGCAGAAGCTTTTAATCTTGATGAGGTCCCAATCATTTATTTTTGCTCTTGATTNGAGGATGGGCATGGAGGAGGGCACTTGTGGGGATGAGCACTGGGTGTTATGTGGAAACTAATTTGACAATAAACTATTTGTAAAAAAAATAAAATAAAATAAAATAAAATTATGCCACCATGGACATCCAGAAAAGAAAGAATGGATTAAAATCTGCCCCAAATCTCTAACTTTACTCTGCCCAGAAGGGACAATAGCACAAGAGCAAGTAGAAAGAGTTTTTAAAAAATGGATTATTGACCTGCTTTCCTCACATCGGGTGTGCTATGGGATCTAATGTGCTCTAGAAGTGTCCCTACTGTCCAGCTAGTACAGGCTCTTAACCTAGGGAGTTATCATTGGCTTGTATCAACATCAACACCAGGAAACTGAGCTGTGTATAGCATTTTAATGCAAAATACTTTGGGGAAATTCTGTAGCCTCTGTTTTTTTCCTTTGTGCCTACAAAATCCACCAGGATTAGGGTTCATTTTTCCTGTGTGCCAAAGATTACAAAGTATATAGGCGATGTGAGATGTTTCTTTTACCTTACAGAAAACCATAATTTTATGACCAATACCTTGCCCTCTACAGATGTTCACTACTTACTTCTTTATCAAGCACATGTTATAGTTACTTTCCCTTTATTTTATTTCCTGTGTACAGAATGCTAGTTGAGGATACATCCTCTGTCCCTTGTTTGAGACAACTAAGATAATCAACAATTAACAAGTGTTTTCTTATAAATGAGAGACTTGTTAGGCTTACTCTTCCTAAAATGTCACTTATTAGATGCAGAGGAAAAGGAAACAATCCTTTTCTTTCTTTTGTTTTTAAATTTTACTTTACTGTTATACAGATTAAATAGATTCATCAAATTGGATTTGATTGGTTCCTAGAAAATTTTCAAACCATACAAGTTCCTCTATATGCAATTTTTGTAAAGATTTTCTTTTTTTTAAATGTTTTTGTTTATTTCTGAGAGAGAGAGAGAGAAAAAGAGAGAGAGCATGAGCAGGAGAGGGTCAGAGAGAGAGAGGGAGACACAGAATCTGAAGCAGGCTCCAGGCTCTGAGCTAGCTGTCAGCACAGAGCCCGATGCGGGACTTGAACCCACTAACTGTGAGATCATGACCTGAACCGAAGTCGGACACTTAACAACAGAGTCACACAGGTGCCCCTGTAAAGACTTTAAACTTTAGTTTTTATATTGAAAAATATTTGCCATCGTGTTAAAATTATAAAAACGCTCTGCATTGGCTTCAGTGCTTATATATTCAATAAAACAGTAATAACACGAGTATAGAATCTTATCTCATATATAACTTTATTCAATGATTTACATGGTTATTCTTATAAAATAGTGTGTGTGTGTGTGTGTGTGTGTGTGTGTGTGTGTGAGTGCATGTGTGTGTGAAGGCAAAGGATGTATCAAATATCCTACCATTCCTTCTCCATTCTCAGAGAATAAACTCTTGGGATACAGTTTATTTGATCAGAAGTGAGTACCTAACTGAAACAGACCAATCAGATTCTCTCACCTGGAAAATTGGAAAAGAGATAGAGTGATGCAACTAAGTCTTCAGTTTGTAGTTGAAATGGGAAACACATAGGCTTTGTTTCCTATTTCTTTTCTCTCAGAGAGAAGACAGGACATCTGTCTGGAAAGTATATGCAGTCCCACATCCATCAACACAGAAGAAGGAGTCGCCTTGTTTCAGAAAGGCTTTCTGGTTCTTGATCCTGGACCTTCACAAAGCCAGGATTCCTCCCTTCCCTTGATTTTCCTGGCCACCCTGTATCCTTCCAACAATCAAAATGTATTTTTCTTAAATTCATTTCAGTTGTCTTCATTTGTTTTATTACTCTGATAATAACGTTCCAAACTGAATTCAATAATTTAGGAAATATTGACTGAGGACTTACTCTGTATTCTTTATTATGGAATGGTGTAGAAATGTAGAAAACATTTTTCCCTTGAAGGAAGTAGATATGCAAATAGGCAACTTAGTAGTGTTGTGTTATCATAAATGACATAAGATCTTCTATAAGCAAGTGGAGGAGCATCTAATGAAGATTGAGCTGCAGGGAGAAAGTAGTGGAGTCTCATGGAAAGTATAGCTGCTACACGAGTTATGTATAGAAATACAGCCAGACTTACTTAGGCAAAGAATGAAGGAAGAACATTATAGACGGAGGGCATAACAGGAGTAAGAACCTGGAGATATGAAGTCCTACATTTACTTATTCAT
Source organism: Crocuta crocuta (assembly GCF_008692635.1). NCBI lineage: Eukaryota > Metazoa > Chordata > Mammalia > Carnivora > Hyaenidae > Crocuta > Crocuta crocuta. The sequence continues at coordinate 279,497 of NW_027530618.1, forward strand.
TTAACAATATTTGTGAAACACACACTATAGGCCAGCCACTGTTCCAGATGCTTTGGAAGCAGCAGTAAATAAAATAATAATGAATCTTTTCCTCATAATATTTTCATGATATTTATACTTTGGAGGAAGAGCCCATTTTATTTCATATTTAGTATTTAAGAATATATAATAGTTTTTATATATAATAGTATTTAATTTATATTATTAAATATATGTCATTAAATATATAATATATAATCATATTTAAGATAATATATAATAAAATATAGCACAATAAATGAATAAAGCAAACAGTATAGTAGGTCTCAAACTAGCCTGCATCAGAATCACCTGAAAGCCTTGTTAACACACAGATTGCTGGCTCTACTCCTGATATTTTTGACTCAGTAGGCATGGATGGAGAGCTGAGAATTTTCGTTTCTAAGCAGTTCTCAGATGAGAATGGTCCTGCTAGTCGGGCCATCATACCTTGAGAACCACTGATGCATCGTATTAGATAGCAGTAAGTGCTGTACGATAAATAACTCCGGAATCTTGGAGAGGGTGATAGTGTTAAAATGACAGTCAGATGAAGTTTTTCTGAGATGGCTGACGAGGAGAGGGGCCCAGCTGTGTGGCTATCTGGGGAAGATCACGCTAGACATTTACCTGATGTGATATGAGAAGTCACTGTTGAGTTTTAAGCAGACAGGTGGCATGATCTGGCATGATCTCTCTTTGAAACAGACTTACTCTAGCTTCCCCACTGAGAATAGATGGAAATGGAAGGAGGCCAAAAATGAGACCAGTAAGGAGTCTATTGCAATAATAGCATTAGCACGAGCAATGGATATCGGGACCAGAGTGGCGGCTCTGTTACTAATGAAAATATGCCTAGAATAGAGGTGGGATGATATATTTTGAAGGTAGAGGCTTCAGATAAAATGATGAATTGTATGTGAAATGTGAATGAAAGAAAAGAGACAAAAATGATGGCAAGAATTTTGGTCTTAGCAAGATGGACTTCCCCTTCCAATGTGATTGGAAAATCTGTGAGTAGAGAGGGCTTAGGAAGGAGGATCACAAGCTCAGTTTTTGACATGTTCATTCTGAGTCACCTACTAGAAACTCAGATAGGCATGTACAGTAATAATTTGTATTTACGTATCTGGAGTTCAGCATAGAAGCCCGAGTGCTCTGCATGTTTATGCTTGTTTACAAAGGATTGAGTGCAGACGGAGAGAGAGAGAGAAAAGATGTGATCTGAGGGCCCAACCCCAGGGGATTATGAGAGTAGAAAGCTGAGGGGAACAAAGACCAAAGAGGAAGTACAGTAAGAGATAGAAGCAGAGCCTGAGAGGAGACGCTGTCAAGACGCTAAGGAAAGAAAGTGCTTCAAAGTTAAGAAACTGAACAGTAAAAAAAAAAAAAAAAAAAGAAAGGCAGAAGTACGCAGAGTTTAAGGAAAATTTAAAAACAAAAAAGATTATGAGTGGCAGAACTTGGAGTTGATATGGGAAAAGAAAAGAAATCCTTCTGTTTCATCAAGCAGTCCCTGTTATGGCCTCCTGAAGAGAAAACAGGCATTGCTTTGGAGCTGAAACCGAAGAGTTACAGCGTTATTTCCCGTAAAAGCCGTCTGTTCTGATGAGGCTAAAACTCTTTAGCTCTATGAATATAATTTATTTAATATCTGGAAAGAATTCAATGCTTTGAATACAGGTGCTAAACACAACTAAAGGAAGTAGCTTATTTTCTGAGATAAGTAGAATAATTATGAGCCTTTTTTTTTTACATATAAAAATGCTGGTTCCATCAATGATTCTTGAGAACAACAATGTAGTTAGCTTTTTAAAAATGAAAGTAATGGTGCACTTTGAAGCAGACCTCAAAATTATATGTCTTTAATAGAAAGTCATTATGCATTTCACATAAAGCAGAGTAAGTGCTGACTGATATTTCCAACTGGGAAAAGTTAAATAGTATTCTATCAAGTGGCAAATAGCAAGTGATTCTTGGTGATGAAAATAATTATGACATATTATCTATAATGTGTATATCTTTGAGAGGAAGGTGATTTACTTGGACTCCATAACAGGAGAAGAACATTTGGGGATACAAATAGTTCTCTTCAAGATGACTGTTTAATGCTGGAATATTAAATTTCCATTTGTGGTAAATGGGAAAGCAGATGGCTAAAGAAAAATATTTTGTCAAGTTTGTAACATAAACTACCTAGTTGTAGAAGAAACCATCTTTCTCATCTTTGGAAGGAACAGAAAGTGAGAGGTAAACATAAATAGACTAATTTTTTCAGGATGGAGTTTCTTTTTAGGTGTTTAACACCCATGTATTTAAATATTTCTCCACGGTTAACCAGTTAGTCAATCATGTACATGGCTAACAGATATTGATTGAGCTTCTACCACGTCTGACACTGTTTATGTTGCTGTGGGGAATATAGAAAGCAATGAGACATAAATTCTGATTCCCAAGTTGTAATTATTTGATAGTAAAATTAAGGCATGTTCTTAAATTCTCTCAGCCACAAATATTTGTTAATCACTCTGTTTGCTGAAACTACCGGTGTAAATAATATATGGGGTAAAAATGAATTCGATACTTCTAAATTGATATGTCAGTGATAATAGGGGTGCCAGGGTGACTCATTCGGTTAAGTGATCGACTTCAACTCAGGTCATGATCTCACAGTCTGTGAGTTCAAGCCCCAGATAGGGTTCTGTCCTGACAGCTCAGAGCTAGAGACTGCTTTGGATTCTGTGTCTCCTTCTCTCTCACACCCTCTCACGCTCTCTTTCTTTCACAAATAAAAAAATAAATACATAAACATGTCAATGATAATAAATACTAATACTTAATTGTGGGTTTTGCTGTTGAATCTAATGGGGGAGTCATAGAAAAGGTATCACTTTTTATTTCACACACTTCTGTGTGTTTAGTGTTTAACCAAGTGTATGAATTGTGTTATTATTTTTATCACTATTGTTAATAATGGCAATGATTGTTATGTGTTCAGTGTTTTCCATGTCAATCCTTTTATGCACTATCTCATTTAATTGTGAAATGAATTCTTAATGAACAGACTTCTAGTAAATGCAACTTATAAATGAGGCTTAAGGAAGCTGATTAATTATTTTGCCCAAATCATAAGAAATGGCAGAACTACATTTTAACCCAGTCTATTTGACTTTAATACTCAAAGTTTTATATTCTGCTTCACACATGCACAAAATAAATGTGGAGCAGAGGGAGAAGAGTTTAAGTACAAAGGAAAGAGAAGATTTTGTGGAGAAGGCTGGGCTGGGCTTTTGTTAGATTGTCTTAGGTTGTGGATACTATTTTAATAAGAAGATTCAGAGCATGGAAGGCACTAACTACTGAATAGCTTTTGACTAGAACACCCAATTTCTAAATGAGATACTTATGACATTATATTATAAACTTATTTGGGGTTTTGATTATGGGAAGCTTCAAAAACCAGGTAGAGGAAACAATTTCAATTTTATTCTGCAGGGAATGAGAAGTTACTGGTGGATTAATCTGACTGCAGTATGTCAAATGGGCTATAAATGTTGGAGATGGGCTGGCAGAAAAGAACTTAAAGTATATTGGCATGTTATAGATCAGCACCTCTCATACTTTAATGAGCACATGAATTCTGTTGGGTATCGTGTTAAAATTCACATTCTGATACAGTGAATCAGAGAAAGTCCTTGAGTCTCCATTTCTATCAAGCATCCAGGTGATCCCTTTGCTAATGGTCTAGCATAGGACATTTGACAATATCAGGAAGGCTTTTTCTGTTGTCACAAACGGGATGGGGGGAGGGGGGAGACAGGGAAGTGTAATTGCTACTGGCAGCCAGGAATGCTGCTGGCCACCCCAAACTGTGCCAGATTTGCTATAATGTACAGGAGAGTCAGGCCCCACAACAAAGAATCATCCAACCAAATGATCGGTATTGCAGAGCTGGGAAACCTTGTACTAGAATCATAACATTTGCAGAAAATCGATAGTATATGACCCTCAAGGAAATGTTGGAAATCTTTGCAGAATTAAGAAATCTTGTGGCTTTTTTTTTTCTACATGGAGGAAGAAGTTGTAGAGCTATAGGAGAGGCAAAAATTTGTCACCTCTGATGTATATGCAGTTATTGAAGAAAACCCAATGCCCCTCACTAAATGATCTCAGGCTATCATTAAGAATTAAGTTGCATTCATTTCTCCCAAGCACAGTGTATTTCCCTCTTCTTCTGATTGTTCTTTTTCAAATGTTTCAAATCACTTCTATTCCCGTATTTTTTAAATTGAAATTGAGAAGATGTAGACTATCACAAGGTCTATCTTTTTACCAATAAATATATCAACATGTGCACCTATCATTTCTGTTTGTTTCCAATCTCAGTGGAAAACATTCCCACCAGTTATTTCAATTTACTGTATCCACAATTACTCCAACTTATTTCATCTAATTAGAGATTCAATTACTTTCCCACCCTTATTCTTTCCTTCTTTCTTGCTAACATATCCTTGATTTTGTGGCCAGGCCAGGATAATGATCATGCTTGTTAAAACAAACAAACAAACAAACAAACAACAACTTCTACAATGTCATTTCTCACTATTTTTAGCCTTCATAAATGGTGTTCATATATATGACCAGTTCTGATTGTTATCACTTACTTTGATATTGGCTGAAGAAGGCTCTAGAAGTTATTTCATTCCCTGAATAAAAGCAGGGGTGGAGTTCCTGGGTGGCTTAGTTCATTAAGCACCTGATTCTTGATTTTAGCTCAGGCCATGATCTCATGTTTCTTGAGATCAAGCCCTGTAACCCGCCCCCACCTGACAGTACTGAGTCTGCTTGGGAATCTCTCTCTCAGCTCCTCACCTGCTCATGCTCTCTGTCTCTCTCTCAAAATAAATAAATAAACAATAAAACAAACAAACAAAAACCTATAGCAAATCCATACTTTGGTGTGAATATATGTAAAATATATACTTCCTTTTTTATCCTGAGTATTAAAGTTTAAGCAGAATTTCACAGTTGCTACACCTTGACAGTGAACAGAGAGATAAGTGCTCAACTGCGTCTTTATGTTTCTCTCTTTATTTTTTGAACTGAATATAGACTTATCCTAATTTCTATGCCTATAACCTACCATTTAAAATTCGACATAGTAACAGACTAATCATTTTATCAGAAAAGAACAGAACAAAAAGTATGGTTCTTCCTTTCTTTCCTATTCTTAAAAACTTATCTGAGAAAAATACTGGTAACCTGCATGTATATTTTCAAATACCATATATGGAGTTAACTAGGCACCTCTTTTTAAGAACATTTATAGGAATTGTGGTACAGTGAAGAAAAGCAGGAGGTTTGAATCCTTCCAATTTGAATTCCATTGTCAAATCTGTTTTTCAAAAATCTATCTTGTCGACATTCTTTCAGCACATTTCAAAATTACACAACAACGCTTAGGTGATTGGTAAGGCATTTTCAGAATGCCACTGGTAAATTTGAAACATTCTCTCAGACCCAAAATAGAATAACAAGCTTAGCTCCCCCCTGTTGAGAAGCTTGCTAATTCAAGAACTGTGCAAACTCTCACAGATGCTGATGCTCCCACAGGGAACTGAGCTGGTACTGTCACCTTTTTACTTGTGGCACCTCACGTAATTAAGAAAATTACAGTTATGTTCCTTTCTCCAAGACAAGGAACAAAAACTATCCCTGGACTCTTTCCAAAGATCAGTGGGCAATAAATCTCTCCTAGCTTTTTATCCTAGTTAAGAAGAACATGGTAAAAAAAAAAAAAACGAAAACAAAAAAACCCCCAGAAAACAAGCATTATATTTTTCAGTATTGGTGAACAGACTAGTGAGAAAAATTTAATTTAATTTATGCCTGGTGCCCCTTCTGCTCTCTCATTTAGAAAGATGTGATAATGATTATATTAACACATTCTGTTTGAGGGTGAGCTTTGAGATATATATTGATGCACTCAGGGAAGGTGGGAGGTTGGAATAAAGTTGAAAAATTCCTAGAAAATGTAATGTATGATGTCTATTCATGGTGTCTTTCATCTCTAAAAACGGAGAAATTCAGAGTTCAAGTATCAGGTCTACTGATCCGTCTCAGTACAGCACAGACATGACAGGCCACCTCCATCTATTCTGTTTGGGGCACTGATTTCTTCAGTTTCTTGTGTTACTTTCATTCTGTGTGGATGTGTTCTATCAGAGCAATTATATGAATTGAGTGGTAGTCTTGTATCTAAGCCTGCAATTACTCAATGCTCTTATTTTAAGTGCTCAGTTTTAGTCCATTATATTTCCATAATATGGTCATTTATGCCCTTAAATGCACACAACTTAAAAAATATATATTTTTTGCTTCTGACACACTACTCAGGACACATGGCACATGTTTGATTCTAAAGGCATTCGTTGGTCTGTGTTTTTCTTTTCTGTATCCATCTGAGAATTCTGAGTTGTGTTATAAAGGCATTAGATATACAGAACTGATGGGTATTCCCCTTTCTTTTAGAGAAAGAGGGCAGTTTCCATATTGAAAAGATACAAATTCCATGAAACTCTACGTTCATCAGAATTACAAACGTCATCCTCCATCATTTTGACTACATGCACCACATCTTTCTTTATTTCACTCTGTAAATCTTGCCATGCATTTGGCTACTAACACACATGGGCAATATGCAGTAGTGCTCAAGGAAAAAATAAATGACCATTGTCTTTACTAACTTTGTATTTATTTATAATTTTTTTAACATTTATTTATTTTTTTGAGAGACAGAGAGTGAGCAGGGGAGGGCAGAAAGAGAGAAGGAGACACAGAATCCGAGGCAGGCTCCAGGCTCCCAGCTGTCAGCCCAGAGCCCGAGGCAGGGCTCAAACTCACAAACTGCAAGATCGTGACCTGATCCAAAGTCTGCTACTTAACTGACTGAGCCACCCAGGCGTCCCACTAACTTTGTATTAAATTGTCATTCAAAAGATGAAAATACATTTTTCTTTACAAGTGTCACTTCTACAGTGTTTTCTTATAAGACTCTTTGGTTAAAAAATAAATCATGTAAAACCAAAGAAAGGGACCATTCAGGATGGTAGCATAGTAAGACCCTGAACTCACCTTCTCCCATGGACACACCAAATCTACGTATGGAACAACTTTCTCTAGAAAAGACCTGAAAAATAGTTGAACAGGTTCTTCACAATAAGCAGTAAAAAGGATCACATCAAGATGGGTAGCAGAAACAAAGGTGCAGTCTTGCCAAAATCCCTACCCTTGGCGGCGTGACTCACAATTGGAAGAGATCTCACAAATTCAGAGCTTCACCCTGAGGATCGAAGGGTTCATGTCCCATATTAGGCACTCTCACTTCAGGAAGCTACAAGCCCCCCAAATGCCCGGTTTTGAAAACCAATAGACTCACAACCATGAGGCCCAAAGGGCTATAAGATACTTCTCTTAAAAGGGCTCTCTTGCTGATTCACTCACTCTGGGAGCCAGTGCAAAGGCAGCAGTTTAAAAAGTACCTGATTATATGTGAATATTTGTTTGCGAATCTAAACCAGCTGGTGGAGGGACAAGGAACTGTTGGGGCTCTGCTTGGGACAGAAGTACTGGCAAACACTTTTTGTGCCCTCCCTCTCCCTTGATAGTGCCTGCAGGTATGAGACGTCTCAACTCAGAAAATCAGCATGTGTGCCCTGGCCCTGACCTCTCCAGCTCCTCCCTAGAACCATGGTGTGTGCATAGTCCACACAGGCAATGCCCATTGACCACTCAGCTCTGGCAGCCAGGGGGCTTGGGGTCCTGGGTCCAAAGAACTGTAACGACTGTAGAGGCAATTCTTGGCAGGCCATCAACCCTTCGGTCACATCAGCTAACATCACTGATACTGAAAGATTTTCCTCTGAGATCAGAAACAAGACAAGGATGCCTATTCTCATCACTTTTATTCAACATAGTTTAGGAAGTCCTAGGGAGAAAAATTAGGTAAGAAAAATAGATAAAGGACATCCAAATTGGAAAGGAAGAAGTCAAACTCACTATTTGCTGATGACACGATATTATATAGAGAAAACCTTAAAAGACTACACACACACACACACACACACATACAAACTGTCAAAATCAATAAATTAATGGGGCACCTGGGTGGCTGAGTCGGTTGGGCATCCGACTTCGGCTCAGGTCATGATCTCACGATTCGTGGGTTTGAGCCCCGCATTGGGATCTGTGCTGACAGCTAGCTCAGAGCCTGGCGCCTATTTCAGATTCTGTGTGTTTCTCTCTCTCTGACCCACCCCTGCTCACGCTCACGCTCTTGCTCTCTCTCTCTCAGAAATAAATTAAAATAAATAAAAACAAACAAACAAATTTAATTTGGTGAAGTCACAGGGTAGAAAATTAAAATGCAAAATCTGTTGCAATCTATACACTAAAAACAAACTATCAGAAAGATAAATTAAGAAAACAATTCCATTTAAAATTGCATCAAACATAATAATATATCTAAAAATAAAGGTAACCAAGAAGATGAAAGACCTATACACTGAAAACTCTAAGACATTGATGAAGGAAATGGAAAAAGGCACAAATAGATTGAAAGATATTCCATGTATTGGAAGGTAATAATCCCTATCAAGATAACAATGACATTTTTCATAGAACTAGAACAAATAATCCTAACATTTGTAGGGAACCATAAAAGACCCTGAGTAGCCAGAGAAATCTTGAGGAACAAGAAGAAAGCTGGAGGCATCACATATAAAACTGTATGTGATGTAAAACTATATTATAGAGCTGTAGTAATCCAAATAACATATTTTGGCATAAAAACAGATCAATAAAACAGAACAGAGAGCTCAAAAGTAAATCCACACATATACAGTCAATTAATTAATGAGAAAGAAGGTAGAACATATAATGGGGAAAGGATCATTTCTTTAAACTGGTTTTGGGAAAACTGAACAGCCACATGCAAAAGAATGAAGCCACTCTACTCTCTCACATCATAAACAAATATTAAGTCAAAATGGATTGAAGACCTGTATAGAAACTGAAGTCATAAAAAATCTTATAGGGAAATGTCAACAGTAATTTCCCTGGCATCAAATTTGGGGATATTTTGGGACCTAATTCCAAAAGCAAAGGCAAGAAAAGCAAAAATAAACATGTAAGACTGTATCAAACTAAAAAACTTCTGCAAAGCAAAGGAAACCATCAAAAAAATGCAAAGACAACCTACTGAATGGGAAAAAAACTATATTTGCAAAACATATATTCATTCAGTAATAAGTAATCCAATAAGGGGTTAATATCCAAAGTACATAAAGATATGAGAAATTTTGCTCATATAACTCAGCAAAAATAAAAAAAACACTTCAATTAAACAATGAACAGAGAATCTGAATATTTGCAAAAAAGGCATACAGATGGTTAACAGGCACATGAAAAGTTGGTAAACACCACTAATTATCTGAGACAGAACTCAAAAGCACAATGAGGTACTACTTCACACCAGTCAGAATGGCCAGTATCAAAAAGACAAAAAAGTAACAAGTGTCAGCAAGAATGTGGAGAAAAGGGACCCTGTGCACTACCCATGGGAATGCAAATGGGTGGAGCCACTATAAAAAATAGTATGGGGGTTCCTTAAAAATTAAAAATAGAACAACCATATGACCCAGCAATTTTACTTCTGGGCATTTATCTGAATAAAATGAAAACACAAATTTGAAAAGATATGTGAATTCCCATGTTCATTGAAGCATTATTTTTAATAGCCAAAATATGAGAACAACCTAAGTGCCCATCAATGGATGAATGAAATCAAGAAAACATGGTGTATGTACCTACATATATGTATACATATGTGTGTGTATGAATATTGTTCAGCCATAAAAAAGAAGTAAGTCTTGACATTTGCAGAAATATAGGTGGACCCTAGGGCATTATGTTAAGTAAAATAAGTTAGACAGAGAAAGAGAAATACCATATAATCTCACATATATGTGAAATATAAAACAAAACAAAACAAATAAACAAAACAAAACTCGTGAATACAAAGAACAGAGTAATGGTTGCCATGGGAGAGGGGGTTTACAGTGAGGTAAAATGGGTGAGAAAGGTCAGAACGTACAGACTCCCAGCTGTGAAATGAATAGGTCATGGAATGTGCGGTATAGCATAATGACTAATAGTCAATGATATTGTAGTACCTATTTAAAGGTTGCCAAGAGACCAGATTTTGAAAGGTCTCATCATTTTTTTAAATTGTAACTTTTTATACTGAAAGATGATGACTAGACTTTATGATCATATACAGTGTATACGCCTAAAACCAATATGTTGTATGTCTACTATAACTCAATTTTTAAAATCCACAAAAATACCAAATGCAACTGAAATACTCAGCATCAATTAAAGAGTAAACGCCATAAGTAAATACAGTTCTACCTCAAGTGCATGCCAACATGGAAATAAATCTGTTAGGACTGTGAACAGCTCACGAAGAACTATGGCATGCATATTTAAGCAATTACCATTTGGATGAGAACTAACTTTACAGAAAGTTATACACGTTGCTCGCCAGATTGAATCTGCTACAGTAAATGCTAAAATTACTACCCAGGGGAGGAGAGACAAAACTGGAGCTATTCATTCGGTAATAAGTGAAAATATAGAAAGAGAAGTCGAACATAACATTGGCAAATAAAAGATGATTAATGTAATGGGACATATACAATAAACATTCAGAATCATGTTTAAAGTAGGATGAGGTACTTACATTCATAACTGTAGATGTGAGTTAATAATGGTAATGGAAAGGTGAGATCTTCTTTCAAAAGTGTCATCTTCTTTCTGTGAAGTGGGAAAGGGCACATTTTCCTCGGGGGAATGTAAATTTATGTTAGAAAATGATCTTACATGAAACTGACAACACTGTCATGTACAAAAGTGTTTTAGCAAATGGGTCCTCACATTTCATTAAAGTAACATCACTTGTTGCCGGTCACATTACTGGAACTGAGTGGATGATATAAAACCTGTAGCACATTTCCTGGCTCACGGGCCTGTCGTCACTCTTCTACTACCTGCACCAGAGTTTTGCCTTATCAGGTTTCTGTTTGAAACTGAAACCCACTAACTTGTTTGCAAACTAATTGAAATTCTTGGACTTTCAGTTTCCATTTTGACTAATAACTTGATTTCCATTTTTATCATTGTGGTTGCTCTGTCAATTTTGTCCCCCTACATGCTTTTGTAGGAAACTATTAAATAAATTCTTTGCTGTTTTATGCCTAAACTTCTTAGGTATAGGAATATATAAACAATGTGATAAATATCATAATTATGTTTTTTTTTGTAAAAATGGCAAATTAAATTCCATTAAAGAATTTATACCACTTACTAAGGTTGACTAGAAATTCATCTGAGCTATCGCTCATTTCGATTGTACCAGAATCTTGGGCCTAACATGGTGAAGAAAATGGAGAAAGGACCCAGATTTGGCTGTTGCAAGTAAGAAGGTCAACAATCTTACAAAGGTTCATTTCATGCGATCCTTTCAAATTGGGGGACCAAACCCAGGAACGAGACTTTAAAATTTTTTCTAGAGTCATAGGTTATAAAAGAGAGAATTACATAAGACATTTTTCCATCTATTGAATATGACATTCAAGTGTGGTTCATGTTTCTCCCCCTCAAGTGACCCTACTGTACTTGTTTCCAACCTCTGGTGATCCTCCAGTTCCTAGGGTCAAGATCTCCAGTCTTCAAATAATCTCCCATATTTCTTCCTCCCTTGCCTTGTCTGAGTCCCTGAAAAAAGTTTTAAGTAAAAGCCCATATAGAGTTTTTGTTCAGGGTGGGCTTATTCCACATTTAGATTAACATGAAGCCTGTTCTTCAATTCTGGAATTGAGGAGAGTCCATACCTTAAGACAAAACACATACCAATTTACAATAACAGTGAAAGGGGACAGGAAACTTTGTATCCATTTACAGCTAATGAATGCACTTTATGTGAAGGGATAAACAACAAATCAGATCAAATCACACACTAATTCTCTGGAATAAAATGCTACTAAAGCATGTTGTTACATAAAAAGAAGTATGCATGTTGGTGCACATACCAGCTAACCTATCTTCTTACACACACCATGAATTAATACAACTGAACAACCTTTTGTTTTTCAAATAATTTTACTTTGTTATTTTGTTACATTTTACCTATTTTTTAACAAAGAGAATGGACTACATAATCAAATAAGTATGAATTAAAATACTAGCTGTCCCAAATGAATGGGCTTTTGGAAATTTATTTTTTAAGCTTTTGTCTCAGGACTCACAATATAGATGATAACATCCAGATTTGAAGATCATTGAGGAGATTTTTGAATGGGTATAACCCTTGACTGTTGCAAATGCTCTAGACCCTCACTCCTGTCCCCAGTCTCAACAACCACCATGGTATACTGATTTTATCCGGAATGTTGTCTGTATGTATATATATAATATGCATACATTATATATTTTGTATATATATACACATTATATATATGTATATTATCCCAAATATATATATATATCTCCATACAAATGGCCCAATACTTCTTTCAGTTTTCAGGTCTAGATAAAGTTTTAAGTATCTGGGAGAAACAAATAGAGACCTAATAAAATGAAGAAAAAGCAAAAATAATGACTCTTTATCTGCCTTTAGGAAATATTAATTACTTGTTTCTAACACTAACATTAAATGTAGAGGTAGTTAGAACCAAAAGTAAGAGTAAGGTACAGTAATCGATTAAGGAAATGATGTTAATTCTACCTAGAAAACTGACCAGAAAAAAAATGAGCAATTGAAATCAATATGATGGCAATGGTAGACTGCGATCTGAACTTTCTTGATCAGTTTATTGTCAGCAATAATTGTTTGAAGCAAGGCTATGTGACAAAATGTTTTGTCAAAATAGATGAAGATAATGGGAGTAAAATGGATAATTAAATTGTTCCAAAATGATAGGAAAGATCACGTCTGTTAAAAATAATACGATACAGGGGCACCCGGGTGGCTGAGTCGGTTGAGTGTCTGACTCTTGATTCCTGTTCAGGTGATGATCTTTCAGTTTGTGACTTCAAGCCCTGCATTGGTCTCTGCACTGATGGCACAGAGCCTGCTTGGAATTGTCTTCTCTTTCCCTCTCTCTCTGCTCCTTCCACACTTGTATTCTCTCTCTTTCAAAAGAAATAAATTTAAAAAATTTTTAAAAATAACATAATACAAATAACAGCAGCATTTACATTATTATAGAATTATTTTTAAGTTTAAACAATCTACTCCAAGACTTCATCTTTTGGTAATAATGTTTTAAAGAAATGAAAATGATGTTTTTATCCATTCTATTAAAAATCTCGTGTCATTCGTGAACATCTTCCAGCATGAAGCAAGATTACATTTCTAAGTTACAGAACACAATTTATTGGAAAGCTTGTTTGAGTTTAAGTGAAGTCTTTGCTTCCCAAATTATCCCAAATTCCCAGATGTATTATTGTCTAAATAATTGATGGAGTTCCACAGTAATATGAATGTATTTAATGCCACCAAATTACCCACTTAGAAACAGCCAAAATGGTAACTTTTATGTTATGTATATTATACCACAATGAAAAGAATTGAAATATAGGAAACCACATTTTACTGACAGCGCAGGTTTTTTTTAAGGCTTAAAAAATGATAATTAACTTTTTCTGAAAAAGAAATTATTGTGAGTCCTCTCTTTCATTCTTTTCTCATTAGCAATTTTTTTTTTGTATTTTCTGATGTTCTTTTAAAATGCAGAGACCTGTAATTGTTATAATGCCAGAAAACAATGAAAGAAAATTGTAGCCTTTAAAGTACAGAATGCAATTGTTGTAAGCAAATTTCAATATAAAAACAAACTTTATACAATATAATTCAGAAAATAAAAAAAGGGGAAATACTTTTTAAGTCTTTTCGAGTTGGGTGGCTTTATTCTGATACCAAAAACTGGGGCATAGTTTAGGGGGTGGAATTACAAAAAAAATATTATGCACCAATATCTCTCATGAACCTACATGCAAAACTCTTCTAAATGATTAGCAAATGTAATCTAGCAATGTATAAAAATAATTATACATGGCCAAGTGAGATTTATTTCAGGTATGCAAAACTGGTTCAATATTCAAAGCTCAATCAATATAATCTACCATATTTGGGGACCTGGGTGGCTAGGTTTGTTAAGCATCAGTAAGCTCAGATCATGATCTCATGATTCATGAGTTTGAGCCCTGCATCAGGCTGTCTGCTGTCAGTACAGAGCTCATTTCAGATTCTCTGTCTCCCTCTTTTTCTGCTCTCCCCTCTCCCTCTCTTTCTCAAAAATAAAATATAAATTAAAAAAAATTTTAGGGGCACCTGGGTGGTTCTGTTGGTTAAGTGTCCAACTTCAGCTCAGGTTATGATCTCCCGGTCTGTGAGTTCAAGCCCCAAGCGGGGTTCGGTGCTGACAGCTCAGAGCCTGGAGCTTGCTTCAGATTCTGTGTCTCCTTCTCTCTCTGACCCTCCCCTGCTCATGTTATGTCTCTCTCAAAAATAAATAAAATTTAAAAAATTTTAAAAAATGTTTAAATAATCTACCATATCAACAGGCTAAAAAAAGTCACATGATCATATGATCACATGATCATAATAATTGATGCAGAAAAAGCATTTGACATAAATTTCATCAAACTAGGAATAGAGGAAAATGTCCCAATGTTAATAAATAACCATCACACACACAAAAAAAAACCATGTAGCTAACATAATATTTAATGATCACAGACTAATTATGTTTATTATAAGACTGGTAACATGGGATATATATCTATGATATTTGACAGAGTATGGGATATTTCAGATAATACAATAAGACAAGAAAAATAAAAAGTAAACAGAATGAAAATGTAGAAACAAAACTGTCTTTATTTTGCAGATGGCACAATTGTCTACATAGAAAATCCCCAAAAATCTACAAACAAAACAAAATTCCTAGAACAAATAAGTAAGTTTAGCAACTTTTTAGGATCTAAGATGAACACATGCAACAGAATTACTCATAAATTGCTAGCAGGAACATAAAATGGTACAACCACTCTGAATATATTTGGCAATTTCTTATAAAACTAAATATACAACAACCATATGCTCTAGAAATTGCACTCTTGAGTCTTTATCTTAGAGAAATAAAACTTGTATCTGCACCAAAACCTGTACGTAAATGTTCATAACACCTATATCTTTTTGGTAATGACCAAAAGACTGGAAACAGCCCAGATATATTTCCATTGATGAATGGGTACTCTGTAGTATAATCATACCACATACTATAGGTCAACAATTAAAAGGAGAATATTATTGGGGTGCTTGGGTGGCTCAGTCGGTTAAGCATCTGACTTCGGCTCAGGTCATGATCTCATGGATCATGAGTTCAAGCCCCGCATCTTGCTCTGTGCTGACAGCTCGGATCCTGGAGCCTCTTTCAGATTCTGTGTTTCCCTCTCTCTCTACCCCTCCCCAGCTCACACTAGCTCTTTCTCTCTCCAACAAAAATAAAACAAAAACTTTAAAAAAAGGAGAATATTATTGATACCCCAAACCTCTTGAAAACATTTTAAAGGAATTATGTTAAGTGGGGGGGGGGAAGCCAATCCCAAAAATTTACATATACTATAATTTCATTTATATCACATTCTTAAATAAGAAAATTATAGAAATGGAGAACAGATTAGGGATTGCCTGGGGTAAGGAAAATGGGGGAGAGAGAAGAGGTATGACTATAAAAGAGTAATACAAGAGATCTCTGTGGTAATGGAATTTTTTTGTACCTCAAATGTCTCAATGCCAATGTCAATATCTTGGTTTTCATATTGCACCATAGTTTTGCAAAATGTTACCATTGGGATAACTAGCTATGTAGTACATGAGATCTTTATGTATTATGTCTTAAAAATGCAAATGGATTTATATCTCAAAATTAAAAATGTAATTAAAAAGTAATGTAAAATTTATTCCTAGATCTCTAATTTAAAAATAGTAATATTTTAAGCCAAATAAAATAAAATTTAACTTAGCTTAGACCCAAGTAACCAGTACCTTCTCTCCTCTTCCTGCCTGGGACAAACAAAATATTTGTTTATATCTGATAATTAAGTAGAAGTAACTGATTTTTACTGCTAAAACTGAACATGTACACAAAACCATGTCATCGTAATTTCTATTCTTTTAATGTATTCCAAACAAAAAGTCTACATAGTTTTACCAAGAGTTATATGCATATTGTTGAAAGCAATAGTAGGCATAATAGGAAAAATAAAAATAACCTAAATGTTCATTACGAGTAGGTGAACAAGTGAATTGTAGTATATTCAAATCATGGAGAATGACAAAGCAATAAAAATGAGCAACTATCACTTTATGCAATAGCAAAGCTTAATTTCACAAGTGTACTCTTGAACTGAAGGAGATAGTTGCAGAAGGATACATCCAGTCGGATTCCATTTATATAAAGTAGGAGGAGGAGAAGGTTGTCTATGGTGTTAGAGACATGGACAGTGTCTATCTCGGGCAGAGCAGTGTCTAGGAAGAAGAGACTTCATGGGGACTGGCAATCTTCTACTGCTTGACCTGGATTTTGGTGACCTGAGTATATTCACTTTGTGAAAATGTATTCCAAGGTACACATTTCTTTATGCATGCTATATGACAATAAGAAATCTACTTAATTTTTTTTCCAAACTCTGATCTATAGTTAGTATGTATGCAGCTCAAATTCATTCAGTTTCTCTATAAATTTCTATACGTGAAAAAATAAAGGGACTGATATTGGAAGAATGGCAAAAATCCAAATCACTGAAGACAACAGCCACAGAAATGATGAAATTGCTTTCAAAAAAATTCAAAACAAGAGTTAAAACAAAATATTAGCAGTTTGATTCAATTAAAGGAAATTTTTTAAATGTCTCACTTAATAGAATCTTATTACACTATTAAAATGAACAACAGCATTACAGTTTAGATGTATCCATTTTTTTTAATCCCCTGAAGACTCCAAGCTATGTGTTTGTACTTAATCAGTTTTTCTTTATCCTATGTTCCTGTTTTTAAACTACCCATTGAGGTATTGTTTTGCTCTTTTCACTTTTCTTACGAAAAATAAAAGCATTCATATAAAATTGTACTCTTACTAAATTTGATCTTGTGAAGAAATCTGCACTACATTATTTCATCTGTAAATAGAATGTTTAGCCTAAATTCTTTATCCGGGTCATAGGCAAAGGTTTTAGGTAATATTTGCCTCAGAACACGTTCTCTGTGGTGATTGTAAGTTGAGAGTGCAGCTGTAGACTTTAAGTCAGTCCTTTTTGCTATAATCTTTTCCACATGGTATCCACACAAAACCTTAGTTTTCAGACGTGCCAAGTCTTTGCTCAAACTAGTGCACTTTGTGGTTCTCTCTTCAGGTTCACTTCATCCTTGCGGTCTTTGATCAGAAAAACTCCTGCTTTCAGAACGCCTCAGGCAAGGTGGATATGACAGCCACTGTTGTTTTCCTAATACCTCTCAACTTCCCTCCTTCTTTTGAAGCTAAAACTCATTGTGCCCGGGGAAGTATTTTTGTCTGCCCTCTCCTATTTGCTCCAGCCATACAGCTGGTGGAATGTCACATTTGGCGTCCTGAACATCTTAGTATAATTTTGAACCCTTTTATTCTGCGGATGCAGGACTGTCTGATCAAGTGAGGTGCATTGGTATATGCTATGGAAACAGAGTACAGACACTGTATGGTGCCACCTTCTTCATTATGTGTGATGCATTTTGGGAGATTTAAATGCTACTGTAAAAAAGTAGGAAAGAAACCAACATTCCATAGGTATTTCAGTCACTCAGGCCTCATGGCTCTGGTGTGTGTGGCACAGAAACTTGGAAGGGGCCTACAGGCAGAGAACAATTAGGCCACTCACACTTAACCTAACACCAACAGGAGAGAAGTCTCTCTGGCCTCTTGGCTACAGCCAGATCTATATGTGACAAGACTGGGTCCAAGGAGAATATTCTATTTAACATGCACTGAGCACCCACAATTCACACTACGCTGTTTCTAACCCTTCCTCTGCAGTGTCGCAATTAATCCTGTGATAAAACTTTGAATGATAACATTTTAGTAAGCCCCTTGTAGAGATATGAAACCTGAGGCAAAAAGACATTTAGTCACATGTCCCCAAACATACAACTTGTAACTTTTGGAACTGATATTCCCATGATGGCAGTGCTGACTCTAGAGTCTGAGTGCTTGAGATGGAGTTGTCTGTGGATGATGAAGGCAAAATGAAATATATCAGTGCTTTGAGTCCAACGCTCCTGAAATGGATGTGAAAATACTAATGAAGTACTGGGATAAATCTCCCTCTCTGTTTAAGCTTTCAAAGGCTGCCCTAACAAAGTCCCCAAAACTAGATGAGGTTCAATAACTTACCCAATTCTGCAGCATTAGTGTGTGAAGCCAGAATCAAAATCTAAGTGATCTGATGCCAAATCCTTGTTTCCTGTGATTTCTGTAACAAATTACCACAAATCAGGAGGCTTAAAATAACAGATTATTTATTATCTCACACTTTTGAAAGCTAGAAGTCTGAAATCAAACTGTCAACAGAGTCATGGCCCTCTGAAACCTGGAAAGGAATTCTTGCCTGCCTTTTCCTAGCTTCTGGTGGTTTTCCATCAGTCTTTGACAATCTGGTTTGCAGCTGCACAACTCCAATCCACGCCTTCATCATCACATGGCATTTTCTCTGCGTGCATCTGTTGTCACATGGCTGTCTTCTTTATAAGGATGCCAGTCATCTTGGAAAAGATGCCCACCTAACTCCAGTATGACCTTATCTCAACTTACCTAATGATATCTGCCCTGGTCCCGTGTCCAAATAAAATCAAATTCTGAATTAATGAGGGTTCGGATTTCAAAATATCTTTTTTTGACTATTCAACCTCTAAATTCTCTCCTTCATGCTCTCAGAGTCCTAAATCTTAAAATATCTTAAGACAAATCAATCTCTACCTTATTGCTACATATCTGTTCATATGTCCTCATGTATTACCTACCCATTAGTGTAGGAAGTGTCAGTAGGGTTAATAGCTATCTCATCTTACCTTTTGTTACCTGTTGCCTATTTTTTAATAGTCTAGTACAGGAACTTATGCAACTAATATATTTTTGAATGAGTAGATAAATCACATTCATGCATGCCTGTATTAGGTATATATTGCTGCATAACACATGACTCCCAATTTAGCAGCTGAAAATAACATACATTTATTGTTTCACAGTTTCTCTGGGTAAGGAATCCACATCAATTTTAAATTAGCTATATCTTTCAACATAATTTTATTTTGCACTTACTATGGTAACTATCTATACACATGAACCTCAATAAATTAATTAGGCTTTCAAAGTGAGATAAATAGTGATCCATTTGGTAGCAGGTGTAAAGAGCACACCAGGGGCTCAATTATACACAGATTTCATTTAGTCAGCATTTTGTATAAGAAAAGCACCACGCACAGCATTGTAGGGGACCCGAATAAGAAAAACAATGTTCATGTCTTGTAGCAGCATCTGAAAAGGAGAGAAAAAGTAAAGTAACAACAAAATGTCATATTAATTCTAGTGTAGTAACTATTCTAGTTCAGTTAGTCCAATAGGATTTCCATTCAAGAAAATAGCTTTTAACTGTAGAAGACAAAATGTTTAAATTACTGAACAAAAAAGACTCTTGAAAGGTTTTAACTATTAGGCCATGTCGAGATATGTGTCATTTGGATGGTTGTTTCAGATGAGCATGATAAATGCTTCTAATGTTAAAGGAAACTGAAATAACCTATTTATTTGCACAGGATATCATGTATCATTTTCTTAATCTGTATATAAAATTCATATTCTTTCTGAAAGCTGCTTCAGTAAATGCTTTTGCATAATAAAAGAGAGGAAAATGTATATTCCTGACACCTTTACTCTTCCTGAACCCGAACCCTTTCCATCACTCTTTACTGTTCTAATTTGGGGACTAAATTACACACACAAGTTCTAGATTTCCCAGTGTGTGGTTATTCAGCATAGTAATTGGAAACCACTTAAAAGCATAGAGTGGAACAAAAATAAAAATGGCTGCACTAGTGTTTCAGCCAAGCTTGATTTTAGAGTAGCCTTTTCCCTCTCTTCCACAAACTTCCCTTCTTACCTTCTTTGCCATTTGTTTCAAGAACCTGGTACCATTATGAAGACATGGCGAATGAGGCTAAGAGCATGTACATAAATCCTGTCAAACTGGCTACATTCTGTATTTTCCTATAACTCCCCCCCAGCCACCCAAAATCCTCCTCCTCCAAGTAGGCTTGCAGTTTTGAGAGACAGCCTGCTTCAGCCTCCTTTTTCTGGCAAAGTAATACAGGTATTGTTCCTTTTTATACCCAAACTCTGTCTTTATGTTACATATTTGTGCTCCAGGACACAGAGGTCAGTTTTCAAAAATAATTTGAATACTCATTATGCCCTAAACATTATTAAATATGGAAACAGGACAGATAACATTTCATCCTTCATAGATCCTACAGCATATTGAAGGAAATAGGAAACCAAAATAGACCACCACCACCACCACCAACAACAAAACAATGAGAAAGAAGAGCAATGAATCAGCATAATAAAGACAACATGTGATGGATCCAGTAAAGAAAAGTGAGCCATGACATAGAAGAAACAGAGAAGACTTGGAGTGGAAGTGGATAATAATTCAGACAGAGCAATCACAGAAGAGATCATTTAATCTGAAATGTTAAGGTTGAACACAAGACAGTCAAATCAAGGGGAAATAAATGTCAAGAAAGAACAAATGGCATATATAAAGATATCAAATATCTTTAGGCTTTGAATCTAAAGACTCATAAAGTTTGTATGTTGAGGAAGTCAATGATGGCAGTTGAACGGGTTTATAAAGAATAGAAATAAATGACTTTATATCTTGGGTGGAAATTCCAGCTGAATGTTGCCAGATTCCACCAGTGACATTTTCTTCACAGGCCCCTAATGTTCCATCTAGGAGAGAAACATGCTGTGTCTCTATAGAAACCATGCAACAAAAAGCATAAAAGAACCACAGTGTACGGCTACTAATTCTTTCAAGGGCCATTCTCCTGATACTGTAATGATTGTGATAAGTCATTCAACAAATTGCTGTTAGGTAATTGTTATTGTTTATCATGCAGCTACTCTGTGCCAGATGTCAATCTAAGCATGTTATAAGAACTGTTCCATTGAAATCTCTGGCTTATCCTATGAGAGAGGTTGTATTATAATCCCTGGTTTATGGATGAGAAAACAGAAGTCTAGATAGGTCAAAACCCTTATCTAGTGTCACATAAATCATTATAAGCTGTAGTGATAAGGTTGAAATCTTATATGGTTTGAAATTATTATCTGCATTATTATATAGTATACTTTGGAAAATAGTACACAGAGACACCACTAAGACTCCTGATATCTCAAGAATAGTACAAAGAATCGAACTAAAAGATAAACATCAAATGGGGTAGAATGAGATTGTATAAGAAGACAACAAAGCACTGTGGGGATGAGGGGAGGAAGTAATTAACTGTGTAAAGCTATTTGACACATAGAATAGAAATATACTGGAGTGTCTGAGTGGCTCAATTAAGCAGCCAACTCTTGATCTCAGCTCAGGTCTTGATCTGAGGGTTGTGAGTTCCAGTCCTTCATTGAGCTTCATTCTGGGTACAAAGCCTACATGGGGGAAAAAAAAAAAAAAAGAAAGAAGGAATCTACAACATTTGATTTTAGATAATTCTGCATTGTCTTTGCCTGCTCCCGAGATTTAGAATTGTTCTACAAAAAAGATAGAGCTCATCAAATAGTACTGCATGGAAAATTTTATTTATCCCTTTAAAACATGAAAAAAAGTGAAAGCCACTGTTAAAAAATTTCTGGTTAATATTCTAATCATAGAATAATTCATAGGCAATTATAATTCCTAATGATCTCTAAAGAAAATTGAGTTAAATACACATTTGAGAAATCACATATTATGAGCTATTGTTTACATGATTACTTAAATAATAAACATAAAGAAAGAAAATTAACTTCTGGTGTTTAGTAATAAGTGCATATTGTGTTCCATTTAATTATACTTATTTTATTTCAATATATCACAATTTCTTATGCATATATCCTTATACACACACACATATATATAACATCATGATTCCACCTTACAATTTCAATAGGAAGCATTTAAAAATTATGGACTCTATATACAAAAGTGCATGCAGAACGAGAACGCATATAGATACATAACTTATTACTTAAAAGAAATTATACAAAGACCCTCAAAGTGAAATATTTTCCACTAGGATATATTAGAAAAACAGTTGAAAAGATGGAGTATGTTTAACCAAAAAAAGTGGACATTTTACACCATGGGGAAAATTAAAGTATTTAAAGATTCTGAAACAGAGCTTTTGTTGTTGTTTTGACTTTTTGCTCTGTGGAAACAAATGAAGACCAACTAAATGAGAAAAGCAAAGGCCATTTATTTAGAGCTTGCTTTAGTGAGGAAGTTAGCCACTGTCCCTTGTGTTCTGACAGAGACTCAAAGGCAGTAAGAGGAGGGGGAAGTTTTATAATGGAGAAAAGGGAGGGCTTCAGGGATGCCCTGACCAGACGGCCATTGGCCTGGGGAAGTTATAGGTATGCTAACTAGATGGGCCATTCTATGTGATTGGTTGTGTTGCACATTTGACTGATTGCTCCTAAGCTGGAAGTGGGAGGAAAATTAAAGAAGCTGTCAGTTATTAACTAAGTCCAGGTCATTTGGGGACAATTGCTATTGAAATTATCATTTTACTTCCTGGACTGTTACTGAAGAGAGCAGTCTGACTTCCTCCAAGTGTCATTACAGCAGGTTGATTTCCTATGTTGTTTATTGTATATAAGAGACTTGGCTTCCTGGATGCTATAGGTTGTGGGTCAGAATTCTAGTTTTATGTGGCCCTAGCATCGTTTATTTCTATATTTAGTGTCTCAGCTTTTTAGTTGGTTTTCTTTCTCTCCAGTTACTTTCTCTCCAATTAAAAATAAGGAAAAATATGAGTGATGTCAAATGCTGATACTTGAAACTCAAAGTAGCTCTTTGGTTTGTGTGTATCTGTATGTGTGCAGCTGTGTCTGCAATGTATCTTGCTAGTGCTGACCAGTTTTCTCTTTACAATGTAGACAATGCAGTCTTTTCACAAATAAACTCAAGGAGACTTTTTGCAAAGAAAAAGTGTACAATAGTAAAATAGTATTCAACTGTGTTTCTCCTGCTAATAGTACAGTTCAGATCATTTCTTTTTTTCTTCTACAATTTTTTAGGTTTACAGATTGTAAGAGTACAAAGGGGAAACTGCCAGAAGAAGGAAGGAAGCATAATTAGATTTAACTTGCCCACTGAATTGGAAGATAGTCTGTTCCCAGAGGCTCTCTGAAAAGTTGTAAAATTCCAGGCTTTATGAGTCTTGATTGCTATAATTAACATATATGAAGTCTTTCAAGTGTCTTCAGAAGCAAGTGTATCTATTGAAAACTACCTTCAAGCAGCTTTTAGTAGATGAAAGCCAACTCCATAGACTTTAGCTCTCCATAAATGCCTACCTATTATCAAGGTCACAAGTTGATATTTAATAACTAAACTGGACCTAATTTTAATGAAACGTAGGTAGTTAACTGTGGGAGGAAGGAAACTACACAATCTTTAGAAAGGTATTTCATTTCCACTCTCAAGAAGACAGGAAATCTATATATGTAATGCAAAAATTGTCCTTAACAAAAAATAGGGGGAAAAAATGATCATTCAAACAGAATTTGCTACTACGTCTTCAATAAATTCAGAATTTTGTCTTTAGAGCTTTTCATCAATATGTTGATTAGATGTGGGTGTAACTTATTTACCTTATAAGAACAAGCAAGATGTACTGAAAAAAAAATATATATAGTATTGATTTAGAGGTCAAAAGGCCACAGTTCCAATGGTCATTCTCACACCAGCTGAATAACCTCTGATTCTCCGCCTATGAATAAAGTGACTATACACTATCATTTTAAATATGCATAAATATTTCTAAATATTTGTGAGAACTAAGTGAGATGATTCATTTTCAGAAATACCAAATAAAAACTGTGCTCTCCGGTTAACAATTGATTTACAATGTAATGGAAATATGTATGAACCCCTCCACCCCAAACACAATGGAGTCCCAAACCCTTAGATGCTTCACTTCCTGGTTCTTCTCCTCTCCATTTCATGGGCTTATCTTTCACGGGCTTTGCAACGAGCAAGCACTAAAGAACTGTAGTCTCTGTATCACCTCAAAGAAAGTACATTTATTCCAATCAGACTACTTTTTGGCCTTACATAGGCATAGGTGACTTCTGGGTAAGGCTGTAACCTCTCTAGGACTTAGCCAATGAGGAATCAGGGGAAGGAATTCACTCTAGGAGATAAATCGCTTGCTGTAATTGGTCTCAGGTGTGCCTGTCCATCAAACACCCACTCTTGCAAGAACCTTGATTAAAGCCTCGTTTCATTGTTCTCCAAGTCTCTGTGTCCCTCTTTTGATTGGGGCAGTGGGCTTATTTATCACAATATTTATATTATTTATTTTTTAAATTTATTTATTAATTTTGAGAGAGAGAGTGTGTGTGAGCTTATGAGTGTGAGGGCAGGAAGGACAGAGAGGGAGAGAGAATCCCAATCATGCTCTCCTCTGTCAACAGGAAGCACAACTCAGGGCTCAATATCACAAACTATGAAATCATGACCTGAGCGGAAACCAAAAGTTGGATGCTTAACTGACTATGGCACCCCATAGATATTTATATTCTTAAAGAAATTTTAATCCTGAAGATTTTTAATTTTTATATCTTAAAGATTCTTTCTATTAAAATTGTGATTCTATAGTCTATATTCTAGATTCTACATCTATTTCTAGATTTCTTTCTATTACAATTATTCTATCTCCTTTTTATATTTAGCTATATTAATAATACAAATTAGACTAAGGAAAGATAAACAATAATACACTATAATAGATCTCTTTCTAAGAAAATTACACTCTACTTATGAATCATATATATATGCTAACATAACATTTACAAGTAATATCATACTCAATAAAAAACTCTATTTCAAACTCTATAAAAATATGTTCATAGAAGAAAGTTCAAATAAAGACTTGTATTTTTCTGAGAGAAATATAATAAAGGAGAGATGGATTCAGAGTAGTTTCTTGTTTTTAGAAAATAAATGAAATTTAAAGCCTTTTTGAAGGGAGTGGATTTCAGTGTTCCTTTTTATTGCTAAGTAGCATTTAATGTATTTCTTATATGGATATGATACAATTAGTTTATCCATTCACTGCTTGAAAGAAATCAGTTTTGTTTATAATATTGCCTACTAAGAATAAAGCTACTGTACATTCTCATCAACATATTTCTACATCTTTTTTTAAAGGTTATTATACTAAGGTTTATGATGTATATTTTAACCTTGAAGTCTAGCTTCAAACAGTACTCTCACTTTCCATGTTGTTAAGAACCTTGTTATACTATATTTCAATTCCACAACCCAGCTTGTGCTTAGACATGCCAAAACACATAACATATTGCAAATATTTTTTGCATTAGATAAATATCTTTTATATTTTTAAGCAGCAAAATTGTCCTTTGTCTTCCTTTATAACCTTCCCAATCCTACTTATTTCTTTCCATCTCATGTTTTAGCCTACTATATTCTTTCTAGCTGAAGAATGTTCACTAACATTTTTAATTTTCTTGGTTTTTGTTTTGATTGACAAAGTCTCACTTTTGAAAGATTTTTTACTTAGTAAATAGTTTGGAGATTTTTTTTTTATTGGCTTGTTTTTTTCTCTTTTGTTTTTTCACCCTTTCAAGATTTTTGAAGCTGTAGTTCCTATCTTTGTTTTTCTATATATGATATTTTCCCCCTTCATTGCCTGGTTCTGTATGGTTTTGTTTTGTTTACAGAAGTTTAAATACATCTAGGGTTCAGGGAATCTGGGTGGCTCAGGCAGTTAAGCATCTGATTCTTGGTTTCTGCTCAGGTCAGGATCTCAGGGTTGTAACACTGAGCCACCCATTGTACTCTACACAGGCCTACTTGACATTCTTTCTCTCCCTCTCTGCTGCTCTCCCATGCACACGTGCGCTTGCTTTCTCTCTCTCTCTCTAAAACAAACAAAAACAAACAAGCAAATAAACCTAGGTTTCATTTTGTATTTTTAATTTTGGGAGTCCTTATTCTACTTAGTGACCTCTGAGCGTGTTATTGTCTGTCATTAATTTTGGAAGTCCTTGTCATTATGTGTTCAAACACTTCTGCATTGTTCCCTTTCTTCTTTTGGGGTTTTCAGTAATACATATGTTGGAATGTTTGAACTAGTTCCACCTCTATGACATGTTCAGTTCTTTTTGTTTGTTTCTTTTGTTCCCCCCCTCCTTGTATTCCAGTGTGGGTCATTTCTATTAACCTATCTTTTAGATCACAGATTCTTTTAATCAGTCAAGTGTGCTGTTGAGCATTCTCGTTTCTGTGAATGTGTTTTTTCCCCTACTATTTTCACCTGACTCTCTTATAATTCCCAACTTTCTGGAATTACACATCTGGTCTTGCATATAGTTTATCCTTTCCGTTGGAGCCTTTAACACGCTAATTAGAGTTATTTAACATTTTTTCTCTGATAATTACAACATATGCACCATATCAAAGTCTAGATCTGATGGTTGTTTGCCTATTCTGAGTGTATCTTTACTTTCCTTTAAAAATGTCCCACAATAGAAGGCGCCTGGGTGGCTCAGTTGGTTTAGCGTTCAACTCTTGATTTCAGCTGAGGTCATGATCTCAGGGTTTGTGAGATCAAGCCCTGCATTGAGCTTTGCAGTGACAATGTAGAGTCTGTCTAAGATTCTCTCTCTCCTTCTCCCTCTCCCCCTCCCCTGCCTGTGTGTATATGTGGTCTCTCTCTCTCTCAAAACAAATAAATAAATAAACATTAAAACAATAAATAAAAATGTCTCAATTTTTATTGAAAGTCAAACATATTTTGTAAGATAGGAGAGAGTGAGGTAAATAATTTTTATGCTCAAAAATGGTATGCTTTCCCTTTTCTGTTTTTGTTGTTGTTGTTGTTGTTGTTTTAGCAGAAGGGTTTGGGTTAATCTCGTCAGGAGTTCAGATGGGGAGTGATATTTATTACCTGATGGACATACCTTGTCTTGTATGTGGAGGGGTATTAGTTTACAACATCTGTTTGATTAGAGGTTTGAGTAATTCAGAGATTTCCTTTGTTATGTGGCTCAGAGTGTGTACCTTTGTGTGCTGTTAGCCTGCTCCTGTCCCTCTCTCTGCAATATTCCGAGGTTATCTGGTGTTCACAACTTCATAGACTGCTGGTAGTGGGGGTGAAGATTTATTCTGATTAGCCTTATTCTTGGGCATATGTCAGGTGCCTGTATTATAAAAATGCAGCCTTTCCGTAGTGCTCCTCCTCTGCTGTTTACAGTTGGGAGCTCAGCATGTGATCTTACCCCTCCCACAGGAATTGGGTTTTCCCTACCAGTTCCCTTTCCTAGCGGCAGTACATTTATAACTGAGGCAGCACTGATGGTTGCTCCCCTTCTTTACATATTAAGATTTTTTTTTTAATGAACAGGAGAAAATGGATCTAGATGGAGTTTCTTGCCCCTCTCCCATGGCCACTACTGTTCCCCTCCTTCAGGTCTGCACCACAATAGACATTTCTCAGGGCTTTTTTCAATCTTTTCTGTGAATCTTTGGTGGTGTTGGTGGAGAAAGATCCTGAAAGAATGTGTAGCTACTCCCAATTTCTTTAGTCCTCAGAGTTTATGACTCTCTCATCTGCCTATACTTGGCATTCATCAAGTTGTCGATTCTTCTAGTTACAGTCTTTTTCTTGGTGTCCAGTTGTGTTAATCTCAAGTAAGAACATACTAGTGTGTACTCTGTCCTGCAGTAAGTGACTGCTGAGACCGTTGTCTGCTCTGCAGCAGACAGACTCTTGGGTTCGGTAGAAGTCATGAATTTGACACTGGTAGTTTTAAGCATGGCATTCATACTTGAGCTCTACAACCTGGACAGAAAGCTGAATACCATGGGCTTTTGAAGGTAAAATAAGATTAATAATAATAATAATAAACCTATACTTATAAGTCGCATGCTGTGTTAAGTGCTTTTTACATGCATCATATCATTCATTGTCACAGAAATACTATAAAAGTGTTATTTTCATTTTCCAGATTAAAGTAAGAGATGCATAGAGAGAATATTTCACTTGCCCAAATTGCTACCTAAAGAACAGAAACGTAATCAGAACACCTGCCCCATATTCCACACCATTAAGCATTAAAACTCCGGTTTCTATCATATGAAGAAGCATGTGAAAGCCATTTAAGAGAGTTTATGAATATACTCAGTGACTGCTCAGCAAACACTTGCCTCCTTTCTCTGTTATTCTTTGTTTCAGGTTCTTGTTGACATTTATCATCATCTGAAGAATGCCAATGTCCATCAAAAGCAATTCTTGTTTTTTTGCAAGCCTTTCCAATAAATTGTTTTTTTTTTTTCTTTTAAACACTGTCACATTGACACATTTTATTCAGCAGTTTGAGCATTTTAGTTCACAAATAGAATCTAAGTCATTATTGATTTCTTTTTTTTCCCTTTCTTTGAGGAAAATAAGCTTTCCAACCTGTGTTTTATTTTTAGAGGTTAATAATAAGATTGAGTGGTTAATGGGAATGCTTTCTTCTTGTGGTTACTATGCACAAAGCTAAAGCTTCCGGCCATTCAGGAAGGCCAGTGTAAGGGTAAGCTATTTCCCCTGTAGAGGGTAAGAAATGAGTATACAAGCAATAGAGAAATAAATATTATGAGGGTATTTATAGGAGCTGCGTTATGCAGTTTTGACCTAAGATATTTCCCAGAACAACAGCTTAATCTAACACTGATGATTTATAAAGGCTTAGATTGGCCTCTTGAAACCACAAATCTGTGACACTTATATCTTTAATTTCCTTTTGTTCTTTCCTAAGCTAACCTTATCATGCTGAAGCACCAACTGGTCACAAGGAAAGAAATGCAGGTTGGGGCATCAATTCACCTTGAAACTATTTTGAGACGCTCCCTCTTAATCTAATCAGAATTTCCCTTTATTTTGAGGCTTTGTCTTCATACCTTATCATAGGACAATACTCTTAAAATTCTTATTAGGACATAGTTCAATTTTAACCTTTCAGGACACAATGGACTTTGATTAATTAATAAGCTAATGGCCTCAAGTAATTTTTGTGTTCATTTTGACAATCAATGTATGTACTTTCAACTTTGATTTGAGTGGTTTTTCTCATAAATATGCCAATCTCAGTGGTTAACCTCTTCATTTCAGAAGTCTTTTATTTTATGCATTCTTTTTTTCTTAATGCTTCATTTTTTTCTTTAGGACTTGGGGCCATTTACATGATATTTTATTCTTAGGAATAAGATGTCATACCTAAAAGTCACTCAACCAAATCTAAGCAATTATTTCATTTACATTTTTTATATAATTTTTAAATGTGTTTATTTTTGAGAGAGAGAGAGAGAGAGACTAATTTGAAATAGGCTATAGGCTCTAAGCTAGCTGTCAGCACAGAGCCCGACGAGGGGCTCGAACCCACGAACCATGAGATCATGACCTGAGCCGAAGTCGAACACTTAACTGACTGAGCCACCCAGGTGCCCCTATTTCATTTATATTCTATATTCATTTTATGTAAACTGTAAGGATCAGTTAATATTTTTAAGAATATTTATGCTGGAGGCAGAATTCCAAGCTAATTCCAAATGACACTAACTTTTGTATAATCATTTCCTCTTATGTGGATGGAACACATGAATGTTTTATTATTTCTGTGATTATGTTACCTTCTGTGGCAAAAAAAATGATTTTTCAAATGTTACTAATGTCCCAAAATGATTGAACTTAAAAGTAGGAAGATTATCTCGGTGGGCTTGACCTAATCACCAGAGCCCTTTAAATTTAGGTCTAAGGGTGTCTGGGTGCTTCAGTCAGTTGAGAATCCTATTTTGGCTCAGGTCATGATCTCACGGTTTGTGAGTTTGAGCCTCATATCAGGCTCTGAGCTGACAGCTCAGAGCCTGGAACCTGTTTTGTATTCTGTATCTCCCTCTCTCTCTGCTGCTCTCCACTCCTCTCAAAAAGAAATGAACATGAAAAAAAATTTTTTAAATTAAATTTAGGTCTAGACATCAGAGACAGAGAAGTTCAGGGATTTGAAGGACAAGAAAGATGTGATGTGACATTGTTCTCTGGAAGACTGAGGGTGCCCCGTGGCAGAGGATGCAGGCAGCCTTGATAAACTGGGAGTGGTGCCCAGCTGAAGACTGGAAAAGAAATGGGGACCATGCAGTCCTCTGACTTCAAGGGAATACATTCCGCTAACAAGAATGAGCTTAGATGCAGAGTTCTGCCCAGAGCTGACAGACAAGAACTCAGCTTGATTCAGTCTTTGATACTATATGCAGTGTTTCCAATAACGACATGTAGGACTTCTGACCTACAGAACTGTGAATTAATAAATGAATACTGTCGTAAGCTGTTAAATTTGTGGTAAATTATCATAAAGTAATAGAAATTTGTGTTCATACATCTTGAGTCTGCTTGTGTTATGTTGAATATGCATTTGCCTCATTCTCTTCCTACAACTAATGATATCTATGCCCTTGTTATCTGGGAATTTAATTATTTAAAAGAAAAATGTATCCATTAAGGTATATAAGTCAAATAGCTATTACACAGGTAATTTACCTCATAGGAGAAAGATCCATCCAGAGTCTAGAGACTTCTATATTTATTACTTATTTTAATAAACATGTTTATCTCATACTTTCTAGTCTGTAAGAATCAAAAGTAGGTTATAAAGGAGGGGATGATGAAAAGTAAAAACAAAAATCTCACAGAGAAGAAACAAAGCAAAGTGCAACACAAACTTGGGAGTGGCAAAACAAAGTAGATGGAGGTTGCCAACTTTTAATTATGCTTGTTTTGAGGAATATTTTTGAGGACTGTTGGACAAGCAAAGGGGGAATTCACTCCTACTTGACAGAGGGGGTGGGCTACATTAAATACCAAGATGAAAAAAATCTTGCTTGTTAAGAGGAATTTTAAGAAGATGCTGTCTGACAACGACTCTGGAGTCAGATGAAATAATTTCTAGAGATAAATCTGTGTTGGGGCATCTGGATGGCATGTCAGACTCTTGGTTTTGGCTCAAGTAATGATATCATGGTTCATAGGTTTGAGCCCCTCATCAGGCTCTGCACTGGCAGTGCCAAGCCTGCTTGAGATTCTCTCTCTCTCCCTCTTTCCAGCTCCCCTGCTCTCTCTCTCTCTCTCTCTCTCTTTCTCCCCCTCTCTCAAGAAAAGGTAAATAAATAAATAAAATTTAAAAAGAAGAAAAAAGAAAAGAAAAAAGATATCTGAGTTGCTTTTAGCTCTCGAAATTCTGGAATTGTTTATTACCCCAGTATAACTTAGTCTGTCCTGACTGACTAGATATACTTCTTTCCTAGTCTTCTTCATTTTGTTTCCATGCAACTTCATTCTTTTCTTTTTTAAATGTAAAATACTAACATTATCTTAGACCTTTTCCTTTCTCTTTCATCATCAAATATTCATCACTGAATCCATAGCTAATCCCCTTGTTTCTAACTTCAGATGTATTAACTTTTTTCCATTTATTGCTCCTCCTTGATCTAAGCAATAATTATTATCCCTTGTTTAGATTATTACATTAGCCTTCAAGCTGCTTTTCATAAAGACTGAATCATTAGCCTTCCCTAAAAGCATATACTTGGTCAAATAATCTATCATAAAATGTAGTTATGTGATCTTTGTGTGACTAGAATTTGTATTCTCAGCACGCAAGGCTCTTTAACATGAGGTATGCTTCTACAATTAAGAGAGGTTACCTATAATATGAGAAATCGTCTTAATTCTAGTCATTTTAAAACAAAGGCAGCTTATGCTAGTTTTCCAGGTAAACTCAGCAGACACATTACCAATTTTATTAAAATAAGTTCTTTTAAAGAATACATAAATATGGGGCGCCTGGGTGGCTTAATTGGTTAAGCGTCCGACTTTCGCTTAGGTCATGATCTCGCGGTTCGTGGGTTCGAGCCCCGCGTCGGGCTCTGTGCTGACTGCCAGCTCAGAGCCTGGAGCCTATTTCAGAGTCTGTATCTCCCTCTCTCTCTGACCCTCCCCTGCTCACGCTGTCTCTCTCTCTCTCTCTCCTAGAAATGAATAAAAATATTAAAAAAAAATAAAGAATATATAAATGTGAAAGAAAAGTGAAAAGAACCATATTGTGTTGAATTAAATTCAGAAATGTTAGTATTAACTTGTGATTCAATAAATGAGTATATTTCTTAAGGGGTAAGGGCTGAGAAAAGGCTAAAATATCCATGACACCTTTAAAGAAAGGAGCACACTTAGCACCCTGATTCATTTTAAATTGTTATCTTCCACTGTATGGAATAAGGATCCTTGGGGAAATGACCAATTCTGGCCTTGGGCAGGGAAAAGCATATAATGTACCCAAAATAATGATTATGCCAGAGAGAAAGTAGAACTCAAGAACTGGAGAGATGTGCCAGAGGATTCAGAAACCGACTTGAATGGGCTCCCACTGGTCAAACTAGACCAAAAGAACCATCAAAATTAGTAATGACACTGATGAAGTGTAGCGTATATGTCAAGTATATGATGTGTCCTGTAAAATAAAGATATCTCCAAATTAATACAACTATCACCCAGATAATTCAAATTAAAATGTTTCAATTAAAATAAGAACTACTTAGGGAGTATGACAAGTCTATGGAAACCAAAAAGAGATACCGAGGCCCCAGGAATCAAAAGCAGTAGGAAGCAGCAAATGGGCTGGTGGTGGGAGAATTAGTGTAATTGGAGCCTGGTGAGAACTGGAGCTGTGGAGTAAACCCAGGAAAAGCTAGAGTTTCTAGAGTTAGAAAGGGATCCAAAACAGTGAGGGATTGTGGATCTTTCTGTTCTGATGACTTACATCCTTGTGGCACCTCCTCTTAGCCCCATTGGCCAGAGTGCCCAGGTAATGCATCTCTATGAGTTGTTCTTAGATGGCTGAACAGGGCTAGGATAGAATCTCGTAGGGCAAACATATGACAACATTAGCACAGTATCATCCCTTTATAAAGATTCCACGAGGCTGGACATTACCATTTAGCCTATTTTCAAGATTGTATTAGAATTTTCTCTTCTAAGTCAACTTAATTCTATTTTCTACTCAGTCCAATTACTTCTAGCTCTGGAACATGACAAGGATTTCTCATTGATTGGCATGTAAAGTCCCTTCACTTTTCAAATATATCTTATAATAGCTATTTTATTTTAAAGAGTTTTCTGAGAGTCTACTTTTCAATCTGTGTTGCAACAGTATCCCACAGATCTCAGATTCCTCTTGACCTACTGATACTTTTTCTCTTCTTTCTACATAACACAAAAAGAATCTGAGAGAGAAAAACAGTGTGATAATGCTGAAGGTATTAAAACTTTAAAATTAGTTCAGTCAAAAGCACACAATTTCTACTTTACTCTTAAAGAAACCTGACATACTCTTCTGCACCATCATTTTTCCCTCTCAACTGTATCATTTTCATCAGCATAGTAACATATTTTAATAGAACTCATCTTAAAAGGGAAGAAAGGAAAGGAAAAACCCTCATTTGACCCCAATCTCTCTCCAGGTATTTTCTTTTTTATATCAAAACTCTTAAAATCATTGTCACAACTCCCTTTGTTCCAAATTTCTTTTAACCTGCTGTCATCAGGCATTATTATTACCGTTTGGGAGAAAAATTACCATTTGAGTCATCAATAATCTCTACACTACTAGTCTAGTGGTTGAGTTCAATATCTTTATTATCAGCATTAAGTAGAAATGATTGCTCAGTCATTCCTGAATTATTGTATTCTCTTGGCTTTGGGGATACCATTTTCCTTTGGTTTTCCTCCTGCCTTGCTCAGTGGGCACCCTTTCTTAGTTTCCTTCATTTGTTTTCCATCACTTTCTTGAAATCCAACAATGTGCGTTCCATGCTTTAGTCCTTGTACTTCTTCTCTATGTACATTTTGTACATAGACATTCATACATAGTAAAGATTATGGCTTTTATTTAATTCTAAGCCAGAGAACTCCCCTCAACTTTATAACTATAGGCAACTATGTCTTTGGAATCACTACTTAGATGTCTAATCAGAATTCCCAATTTAGCATGTTCAGATCCTAACGTCTTCTTCAGAATCCTAAGTGATGTATGCCCAGCCTATATCTTTCAGACACATGGCTAAAATTTATCTCTAGCTCCTATTTGAATATAAATTTGTATAGGTTACTTCCTTTGGCAAATAATTAATAATTAAGTATAAATTGAGTTTACTTTCTGAAAAGACACTTTAAGATTTAATGCATGCGTCAATATGTTTCCTGGCTGTGCCACAGTGACTGCCTAATCGCATAGCAACTTGGGGTCTTAGTCAGCCTGGGCCCCTGTGAGGCTGTGACAAACAGAATCTTTGTTGCCAACTTCTCTGGATATATATCATAGCCATAAACAAATGTGCATTTGTTTAACACTGAGATTCCCGAGTTGCCTGTTATCACAACATAAGTTAACCTATCCTGACTGATACACATTCCTAAATGTTCTCTTCTTTAGTCTTTTTCTTCATTTTAGTTTGAAACCAATTTTATCTTCTATGTAGGCCTAAAATTTTGAAGTTATCTTAGACATTTCTCTTTCACTCATTTTCCACTTTCAATTCATCACCAAATATTGTTGTTTCTATTTTCAAATATATCCACGTGTCACCATTTACTGCTTCAGTCACATTTAAGCAACTATAGAACATATTATCCTTCCCTTGTGTTTTTTATAATAGCTTTCAAACTGTTCTTCTCTCTTGCTTCCTTATAAAATGTTCTCAACTGAGTAGTCAGAAAAAATCAACTTTAAATGCAAGTCATATAGAGTTACTCACTGGACAAAAATCCCTAATAACTCCTTTTCTCAATCAGAAGAAAGTAAAATTGCTATAAAATCTACAGATCCTGGTCCCTCCTATTTCACTGACCTTATCCTTGGCATACTAGCTTTTATGTTGTCCCTTTAATGTGCAGTAATTATCTTCTTTCCTCAGATATTTTCATTTACCAATCCGTCTACCTGATACATTTTCCCCATTCTTCCTTAACTTTGACTTCTCAATAAATCTTCCAACATATATAAACAACATCTTTTCCCACTTTCAGAATGCTTTATAGTCTTTATTTTGCTTCATTTTCTCCCATGGCATTTATACAACCTGGCATCTTATGTATTTACTCCTCTTTTATTATCTCTTTTGCTCACTAGAATGAAAGCACTTCCAGAATAGGGCAATAGCTGACATGATTAATATATTTGGTGAATGAAAATTATAAATGATTCCTTAGATTGTTAGCTACAGTGCTGGAAACTAAGTCCAATCCCAAAGATTATCTATTATGTGTTGGTTGTGGTTATCTAAGCCTTGTGCAATGGACACATGAGTTGTATCTGCTCAGTGAAAAGTGTCATGATCACCTACAGGTGTCTTTTGTGACTTTAGGGGGTTGATATTTGCTGGCTTTTAGAACTTCCCATAAAAAATAAACTGAAGTCTAATTTTAACATTAAAGCCTAACCTTGATTTATAATCAGAGATTTGAAGAGTTTTGTTACTCACACTCTTGGTGGTGATAGTTGTGGTGGTGGAGGTAGAAAAGAAGTTAATTGTTGGCTTGATACCTTTAAGAGATTCCAAAATCATAGTGGTGACCCTAAATCCCCTTTCCTCACATACTCAACCTCTCTCTCTTTCTATGTCTTCCTTTCCTTTTTCTCTGTTGTCCTATCATTTTACACCCCTGCCTATATTTTTGTCTTTCCTCTGAAGTCATTTGGTTGCATCCTCAGGTACCAGTTAGTCCCTTTGATAGTCAGCTAATGCTGTTTTGCCCTTTTGTTCTCTTTATGCTGTGATCCAATTGCCATTTTCTTCAGCATATTAATTCCTAAACACTGAAGTTTCCTTCAACTAATATTGTATTTCAATATACTTCTATCCTCAAACACATCATCAAGTCATCTAATGAAGTTCAAAGATTGTGTTTTAGTATGTGTGAGAACCCAGTGCTGCACACTTAAAGAAATAAACACTCATTGAGTAAATATTTAAACAAATCCTTGGCTGCCTACTCTATCCCAATGTTTTTTCTAGAGAGTTGTAACAAATACAAAAACATTAAAAATACAAAGTAAATAAAACAATAAGTATGATTTTGTTCATTTGGTGTTGGAAACTTAGGTTTTATGACACTGTGATTTTTAAGGCTGTATATATTGTGTGTACACACTGCACACTGCCTCTTCCTTGAGCTTTCCCTTAGCATCATATAGAGTGTGATCTTAAACTAGAAGGCCAAATAGCAAAATTTTACAACTATACAATTCATATTTCCTGCATTAACACCAAAGGCAGATATCAAATGAAGGTCATCAAAAGAAACACACTTTCTAAAACTACGAAGTGATATGCGGTTTTCATAATAAATTCTGATTTTCTAAAAAGAATAATTTTGGAAATATAAGAAAGTGATACTAGTCTGTGTATCTAATGGGGAGATAAAAAGCAGAACAAAACCCCTACATAGGTAAAATAATCAATAATCTCACCATTTGGTACTGACATTCCCATTATAAATTATTAAGTTTCAACTAGATGTAGTCTACATTGATTTATTTTTTCTTAAAACTCATTCAAGTTTTCTCAGGTGTCAGGTCTGCAGAATTCCAAAGTACACAAATATTAGTAAGATAGGATCTTGGCCTTTAAGAAATCTATAGTCTAGCAGGAGAGGAAAACCTATAAACCAGTATGTCTAACAAAATATTATGAAGTTCCAAGAATTGACAGGAACCAATTTTAGGGGAAAAAATTGTATTAATCTAAAACTGATGTAATTTAAATTTCATTCTACTCAGGACTCCAATGTCAATATTTTATTCAACCTTGATATTTTATACATGACATTGTATATTTTTAAGCCGATCAGAGGTATACATTTTCTTTTAGTATTTTATTTTTTGCATATATGAAGTGTGGTATAGTTCTAGAATACTTCAGAAAGGAATAAACTCATTCTTTTGTTTTCCATAACAAAGCTGTAGCTAATTAATTAAACTTGTTTGCTCTTGCAATTCCATTTTCTAAAGTTTGGCAAGATTCTTCTTTATTTGTGAAATGGTCTTATAATTTAAAGACTTAAAAATGATTGTGAAAAAAGCGTTAGTTTAACAAAGTGACCACAAAATTTCACATATTGACTTGGAACATGAG
Organism: Crocuta crocuta; assembly: GCF_008692635.1. Classification (NCBI taxonomy): domain Eukaryota; kingdom Metazoa; phylum Chordata; class Mammalia; order Carnivora; family Hyaenidae; genus Crocuta; species Crocuta crocuta. The sequence continues at coordinate 317,192 of NW_027530618.1, forward strand.
CAATGCATAATTTAAACATGGGAGCATATCAAACAGATAGAAAGTAAGAAACAAACAAAGAAACAAACAAAAAAACCAACAAAAGAACACCAAAACCTTGAATTCGAGAGGTCTTTTTGTCCTTTGAAAAAAATATAAGTGCATTTAAAGAGAAAGTATAACATGGACACGTCTTATACTCAATTTACTAAGATAGAATTATCCAAATGAGATACAAGTTGAATTGGGCAGTCTTGCGGTGATAAACTATAGTGTTGGACTAAGCACTGACATCCAAACCTCTGAGTTCTATTTACCACATTTTATGTTAACCACTGCATACTGGGAAAGTTGGTTCACATTTTAAAGCATCAGTATAGTATTTTGTTGTAGTAGCCAAACTAGCTAAGCAGAAGGTTTCTGTGCTACCCGTGGGCAAAGCAAGCACTTCAGACATATGAACATGACATGATTAATATATTTGGTGAATGAAAGTTTCCTTCAACTAATATTGTATTTCAATATACTTCTATCCTCAAACACATCATCAAGTCATCTAATGAATTTCAAAGATTGTGTTTTAGTATGTGTGAGAACCCAGTGCTGCACACTTAAAGAAATAAACACTCATTGAGTAAATATTTAAACAAATCCTTGGCTGCCTACTCTATCCCAATGCTTTTTCTAGAGAGTTGTAACAAATACAAAAACATTAAAATTACAGAGTAAATAAAACAATAAGTATGATTTTATACTCACTTATATCTTTAGACATATGAACAAAATAATTACAAAACTTAATTCCTATAATCTTTGAATAAGAATAGACAAAAACACAAGCTTGGAGTTGGGCCTTACTTACAAATGGAATTCAATGTCATGATATAACCTAATGCTAAAACCATGGATTTCAGAGCCAGACTGTCTGACTTCAAGTCTTTGCTCTATTAATTAGCCATTGTGTACTCTTGGAAAAGTTACTTCAATTTCTTCATCTGTAAAATGGGAATGTTGTGAGAATTATATGAGGTCATGCATGTTAAACATTCAGAACAGTGTTCAAGCATCACATTTGTTGGTATTACCTTTCCATATGATTCAGGATGCTTCTAAACCACTTATACATTTTATACGCTAACAGTATACGTTAAAAAAATTTGACATAAATTGGATCATTCACAGTAGCAAGCAGAAGATAAATTAGAATAAGCTTCAAAAGAAATGCACATGAATTATATTTGAAAGCCAAAAATGTCTCAAGTATTTTTTTCAATTCTGTTAAAAATTGAATGCAGCAATAAACAACACATATAAAGATCCTTGCTCTCGAGAGTCTTACGTTCTGGTGGAGGGTGACATAAAATATAAATATAAATACAAAAAAATAGATAAATGATAGGTAGTGTATTCACCAGGAATCTCCAGTGAAAGAGAGCCACATAACCAGTATAACTAATAGTATAACCATATATATGGAGACAGAGAGACATTATATAGAATTGGCTCATGATTATGGAAGCTAATGAATCCTAAGATCTACACGGTGAGTCAGCAAGCTGGAGGACAAGAAGAGCCAATGGTACACACTCCAGTATGACTGTGAAGGCCTGAGAAACATGAGAATTAATGGTGTAGTTCCCAGTCCAAGACTGGCAGTTTCAAGACCCAGGAAAAGCTAGTGTGTTAGTTTGAGTCTGAAGACAGGACACAAGGAATGTCTCATGTTAAAGTCAGGCAGGCAGGAGGCATTTCCATTTATTTGGGAGATAATCAGCTTTTTGGTTCTATTTAAGCTTCAATGGATTGGAAGAGTCCACCCTTTCTAGAAAGAGTAATATATTCTATTCAGTGAACCAATTCAAATGTTAATATAATCCAAAATGACCCTCACAAAAAAAAATCCAGAATAATGTTTGACCAACTATCTGGGCAGCCTGTGGCCATCCAAGTTGTCACATAACATCAGGTTCTGCAAAGACATACAATGATAGGTAGATAGATGCCTTGATGAAACACTAGAATGTGATGTTATAGGAAGGAAAATCTGATAAAAGATGCATGAGTTTATATGAGTTTCACTGAGAATATGATATTCAGAAAAATTTGAAGGAGCTAAGGGCATAAGTCATAGAGGTATCTGAGGAAAAAACATATTCCAATCAGAAAATACAGCTAGTATAACAGTCCAGAGACAGGAGTATATTTGCTGTTTGGGGGAACGAAGGGAAACAAGATGTGGCTATAGTAGAATGAATGAAAGGAAGAGAAAGATGAGGTGAATGTGGCAATTAGGGCAGGGATGAGTGTGTGGGCAGATCACCTAGTACCTTATAGTCCCCTTTAAGGACTTTGATTTGATTGACTGCAGGACCATTGCAGGGTTTTGAATGGAAAGGTGGCTTAATCTGATTTATGCTGTGAAAAAATTATTCCAGCTGCTCAGCAGAGCATGGATTCTAGGGTGGTTAGTTAGGCATGTAGGGAACACAGAACACCAGTTAGAATTTTAATCTAAAGTAGAGACAATGGGCCAAGGTGACTACAATGTAATTGGTAAGATGGGGTAAGATGCAGAATATATTTTGAAAAAAAAAGTAGAAGTATTTCCTGGGAGAATATATGTAGGTGTAAGAAAAAGTTGCTTAAAGATTTCACCTGAGCAACTAAAAGAATATATTTGCTATTAAGTAACTTGAGAACACTGTACGGGAGTCAGGTTTTAGGAATTTGTGCATAGCTTAGTGTTGGACCTTTTAATTTTGAGATGTCTATTAAGCATCCATGCAAAGACGTCTAAGAGGCCATGGACATTTGGGGATGAACTCTGTACAGGCTAGAGATAAACATTAGACTTAAAATTCATGAAAATTGAAGTTCCGGTTGAATTACAGAAAGTAATAAGAGACCATGGTCTCACTTTAACACAGAGAAAAAAGCCTGGAAACAAACTAGAAAAGAATACAATTTTAAAAATCCATCTGAGATGTGGAATGCAAATAAAGAAAGATAAACTAAATTCTAAAAAAGGACAATCTCCGACTAGGAAAAAAGTAGCTCACAGCCACATTCCTACTTAAGTGCACGGTATAGAAGAGAAACAAGCTTGCCTAGATAGAAGCAGTATCCAGTTGAGATTTCTGCATCCTTTTACATATCCACATGGATTGGTGAGAGGTATTAGAATACTAAACTGTCACAGATATAAAATGGAAACATACTTATCCACCAATTGTTTCCCACAGATATTCACCAAGGTTACTGTATTAATGCCCTTGGCAAACAACTAGGGGTAGAGTAGGACAATGAGATATCCTTGAACCACGTAGGTCTTTTCTGAGTCCGTGCTGGAATGTGAAGAAGGCTGAGTAGAAGACAGTAGAATGAGATCTCTCCAATGTACAGAAAGTTGAGAGTTGTGTTGGAAACTATAGAGATATAGTTATCTTTCATGGCATATGGAGCTGGCCACAGGGCTATAAAGCAGAGAGATAGATATGAGAGAGAGAGAGAGAGAGAGAGAGAGAGAGAGAGAGAGAGAGAGAGAGAGAGAGAGAGATTGATTTGGAGTCTTAGCTGTGCTCAGATTTCAAGCTCTCCTGAAGGGAGATTCCTGATACTATGCTTACAACTTATGAAGACAGTGGTGATCTTAATTTGATTAAAGCTTCAACCAATCCTAAACTCAGCTCAACAACACATTAGAATGATTTAGGTCCCCCTTGAGAGGGCTGACAGAGGAAAGGGTATGCCTTTTGCTGATGATACATATTATTTACTTCAGTGTCTGTCATTTTTTAATACCAAATATCTGACATGCAATCAAGAATTGTGAAACAGAGAAAGTAAAAAATGTGACCCTCAAATCACAAAGGACCTATGATTTGGTAATCAACAATAAAATAACTGTAATAGCTATGATTTATCACCTGGAAATAACAAACATTTACTATGTCTCAGTTTGTAGTTCAGGAATACAACTATGGCTTAACCTCAAGCTCTTTCATAAGGCTGCAATCAAGGTGTCTGGTGGGGCTGTGGTCACACCTGAAGACTCCATTGGGGGAGAACCAGTTTGTAAGTTCACACCCATGGTCATTAGCAAGATTCAGCTCCTTGTGGGCTTGTTGGACTGAAGACCTCAGTTCCTCAGGGGCTGTGGATGAGAGAGGGGCTGTGGACCTCTCCATGGCAAACATATGGCAATTGGCTGAAAGAGAGGAGGGGAAGGGAGAGGAGAATGAGAGAGAGGTGATCACACAAGGGTGAACATTCAGAGATAGAGCTGTTTGGGAAACATGGTAGATTTACATCATCTGTAAAACCATTTAAGAACAACCATACTAATTTTTGCTAAGCTGTTTTTTTTTTTTTTTTTCAGTTCTTGGAAAGAGAGCTAATCTTATAAACTCATGAATACTTAAAAATGGCACAGACAAGTGAAAATATAAGTCCCTAAGTCCATGCACTATGCCTTGCTCTACACTCCTGAGAACTCTTGGCCATCGTTCATTTAAAACCAACTGTGCCTTATATTATGTGCAATATTATGTTTGTTTTGTTTTGCAAGTTAAAAGTCCTTTGAAGAAAAGAAACTAGAAATTAGCCTGCAATATTCTATTTGGAAAAAGGAAGAAAAACAAAAAACATTTGCAGAAGCATATCTAATCAGGCTGTTTGGGGACATTTAATGTAACAGCCATATATTGAAATGTATATTTCAGTTACTATTAAGCAGTCTATTGCATTTTCATCTAAAATTGTTGAAGTGTTTTTTTACATAAAATGATCATTAAGTGAGGTAAAGTTTTGTCTAAAAAAAAAAGAAACCTTTAGTAAACTCATTTTCAGACAATATTCAAATAATCAGTACAGCACAATTTTTCAAAAGCAAAGTCAATAGGATTTCATCAATATGTCTTCATTTGACACTAGATTCTGTCATCTACGCACAATTTCATTAGGGCTTTTTATTTTTTTTAATTTTTTTCTACCACTTGTCCAACATGAAAAGTTCTCAAAATAGCGCATCAAACTCTTATTTTTTCATCACTACCTAATCAAATTAAGTAGCTGATTATCAAAGCAATTACTAATAGTTTATCTCTACTACTGTTTGTAAAAGCTCGAGCACTAAAAGAAGGAAGAATAACGACCTACCATGCAAATTTAGTAAATGGCCATATGTATCTGGTTTTCAACTGGTAAAGCAACTATACATTTTTCAATAATTTTGCTTTTAACAGAAGGCCAAAATCTGAGATTTAGGCATTTTAGTTCATGCTAAATATGATAATGTAATGATATAATTTAAGCAAAATAATTTAAAGTGGTATTCACATCTTGGTGAACTTGAACAGATAGAATCAATTCTTAGAAGTCTTTAGTAATTCTGATTCAAAAGCTAGTATTACAGGAATGTTCTAATTTATATATACTGGAAAATATCTGGTTAAAGAGCAGTAATTTGGAAATTTTAAATTACTCTTTCCTTACAATGTGAATGAAACTTCATAGTTTAAGGAGAAGATGCCATTTTTCTAACTTTTATGAAAAGCAATTCACAAAATCATGTATATTTAAAATATACAACACAATAATTTGATACATGTATACATTGTGAAATGATTACCACAATCAACTTAATCAATACATCTGTTGCTTCACATAATTGACTCATTTGTGTGGAATGAGAATTCTTAAGCACTATTCTCAGCAAATTTCACGTATTTTAAATCAATATTATTAATTATAGTCACTACACTATGCGTTAGATCCTTGGTATTTATTTATCCAAAAACCAAATTTGGCAAAGTTGCAAGATACAAAACCAACTACAAAAATATTGTAACAACAAACTAGATGAAAGAGAAATTTAAAAAAAAACAGTCTTATCAGCAATTGCATTAAAAAGAATAAAATATTTTAGGAATAAATTTAAGAAAATGAATCAAGTGTACACTGGAAAGTATAAGACGATGAAGCAAACTGAAGAAGACACAAATACAGGAAAGATATCCCATATTCTTGGATTGGAGAAATCAATATTGATCAATGTGCAATCGCTATGAAAATGCCAGTCGAATTTTTCACTGAAATAGAAAAAAAAAAGTCTTAAAATTTATATGGAATGTGCTATTTAGATATATAATGCAGCTGCTCAATTTATTCTTGTCGATCACTGAAATCATAGGAGAAGCTCTACCTTATATTATGATGTAAGCTAAATGAATATTTTAAAATTTATTCATTTATTTTAAGAGAGAGAGAGAGATAAAGAGAGAGCATGAGCAAGGGAGGGGCAGAGAGAGAGGGAGAGAGAGAGACCCCCAATCAGGCTCTGCAGTAATTCAAGGCTCTAGTCGCAAAATGCAAGCTCATAACCTGAGCCCAAACCGAGTCAGATGTTGAACCAACTGAGCCACCTAGGCACCCCTAAGCAAACTGAATTTACTTGGCCAAGTAGGGAAGATGAAAACAGAGATAATTCTGTTGATACCATATTAGTGAAAATGGGTGTATGGAGTTTATTGCTATGTTTTCCGTCAGAAGTTTAGTGTCAGAGTCCTTAGCATGGACTATCAGAGGCACAGACAGTTTTTGGATTGATTGTTATTCTAAGGATTGATGGAAAATTTTCAAAGGTGAAGTCTCATTTTTCCTGGGACAATAAATACACAATTAATGGCTGCAATTCACTCACAGCAAAACAATGATTGGATTTGGTTGAATGCTACAAAGCTATGATACTAAATTGGTGAGCCCAGGCCAAGTACACATTTTCCAGAATCCATATGTTCTACCTTGGAAAGCCAGTTTAGAGATGGATTTTTCTAGTTGCTCAATTTGTTAACCGAGTGAAATACAAAATGTTAATGATGGTGAAGATAGCATCCAGACTAGCAAATAGTGTCAAAACTATATGGCCAAATTGTTTTTCTTTTTTCTTCTCTCTTCTCTTCTCTTCTCTTCTCTTCTCTTCTCTTCTCTTCTCTTCTCTTCTCTTCTTTCTCTTTTCTCTCTCATTTTTTAATCACAGTAAAAGCCCAAACTGGTTCCGTTGGGTTGAGCATCAGTTTTATGGGAAGGCAAACAGCAAAGTTAGAGAACCCCCATGGGGCACTATGTGAACTTGGGTGTGTTAGGGAGGAAGTGCATGGTCCATAAAAAGGGAGAGGGATGGGGTGCTTGGCTAGCTCAGTTGGTGAAGCACACAACTCTTAACCTCCACAACTTGAGTTCCAGCCCCAGGTTGGCCATGGAAGCCACTTAAAATAGAAATAAATTTTTTTAAAAAAGGGGAGGTGTGGGGGAAGGTAGAGACTAGGTTGGGACAGGCTAAGCATCAGTAGCAGCTCAGAGAATAGCTGACCGATGCCTCATGTGATGCAGATGATGCAGCTAGGTACACTTTTCCCAGAGGAAAGCCTGATCTCACAGGATCTCTGGAGTGCTACCTAAGGTTGCCTGTGCACAGCTGGGTCTCTGCGATGAGCAACACCCAGATTCTATGAATGTCTGAGCTCCAGTTTTGTTTGTAAGTAGTGTGGCTGACACCACCTATCAACCATATCCAGGAGGGTATCTATATCCAGTCGGTTAATCATCCAACTCTTGATTTCGGCTCAAGTCATGATCTTGCTGTTGTAGGTTAGAGCCCTACATCAGTGCAAAGCCTGCTTGGGATTCTCTCTCTCCCTCTTTCTCTGCCCCTTCCCTTCTTGTTTCTGTGCTTGTGCTCTCTTGGAATAAATAAATAAACAGTAACAACAACAAAAAAGCATATTCAAATCATTCTTCACACCTCATGTACCCCTAGCCTCCTCCACTAAGAGTTACAGTGGACTCTTTGCCCCAGAGGACTGGGCAGATGGTCAGTGCTGGGGACCTGGGGGAGGGAGAACGGGGAGGGCAGAGACAGGGGCAGGGTGTCCGCTTAACCATCTCTGCCCCAAAGATAACCAACTCTGTGGCTGTGCAGGGTCAGAATGTCTTGAATCTTAGGACATGTGATCATTTGTGATATCAGCTTAGTTACTGATAAATTTCTTACCATTGTGTGCAAATTTGAATATTCTGATTCTAAGAATCACCATGTTAAATGATTTAAGAGTTTAAAGAGTTAGTAATTTAGTACTCTGAGTAATTACCCAGAGAGATTTGTGTATGTGTGATTCTGGGACACAATCTAACACTATAAAATTGGGCGGCAGGAGCAGGGGATGGAGGTGGGGAAGCAGAGGGGTGCTGTCAAGGATTCTTGATTGTCTGAAAAACTTTAATAATTTACTCCCTGGGTAGAAGTCAGGTTTCTGTGTGGTAAACAAGTGAAGTCTTGATGTGTGTATAAGACAAAATAGTCTAATGGGATAAAACTGTTAAATATAGATGTTATGTATTGTGACAGGAGAATTCATTCCATCTATTTATTTCTTGGGAAAGGAGAATTCCCTGAGTAGAGATGGAGAATACCTAAGAAAACTAAATACACTGATAGAAAAACAGAGTCCAATATATGTTCCCAACACTGCTGTCTCTTCCACCCCTGTAAACAGCTCTCTAATTATTTCTTGTAGTTACATTTTGCTATTTCTTGTCCAATTTTAACATGACTAAATGTTGGCATTAATAATGTGGGACTGTTCATTTACCAGAAGTGTCCAGCAGAAGGTAAATGATTCTCTGAAGTGTTTAGAGGAATGGAGACTAGATTTTTATCCAGAGAAACCAGGTAGTAGGTATTAAAAATAACAATTGCAAGATACAGAGCTGTAGCTAAAATGTGTGATTATCTCTTGGTGTACATTTTGGGAAAAATGAAGAATAATATTACAATATTTAAAGAACCTCTCCCTCAGTAAGTTTAAGGAATGAGAATTAAGTTATCAGAAATCTAATATCGTAAAATCTATTCTAATCTAAATCAGCAAGTAATACTGTAATTTCATTTTCAGCTAAATGGAAAGAAATAGGTTAAAAGGTTAAAGTGCCAGAAGAAAGAAGTAATGCTAACCTATAACTCTTGGCATATGGATAGTCTTGCTGTAAATATCTAAGGGGGAAGCTGTTAAATTTATGCTGTCATTAGCTTTATACAAAGGTTTTAGTTTAGCAGTCTTCTGACAGTGCTCTGAATCCAAAATATTTTTTAAGCATCTTCAGTTTGAGGTATTTAGTTCAGACGCTCTTCTAATCATTTTAAATTGATTTGTGTCTTCTGTAATTTAGAAACACGAATCTTAGGATCCACTTCTTGCAATTTTTCCACTGAGATAGTTGTTTACAGTACATTATGAAATTATTTCCATTGAGTTTCAGTGGCAGGCATTCTATAATTTCTCTTCTAGAAATCCATTACTTCAAATTTTAAGTCACTAAAAGTCTCTTGAAGCAATGTTGAGAATAGACTGCTCATACCTTTTCTTTTTAGTCAGGACTGAGTAATACTTCATGATTCCCTTGGCCATGTTCATTTGCAACCCCACAGTTTGTAAGATCAGAAATGATATTCTAAAATGTGTAGGTTGGCCAATTACTAAGTGATACAGCAAAAAGTGATAGATTTCCTTGGTTTACTGTTCATTGACATTTTTTTTTGGTTTGCTTCATATTTTATTCATAGGAAAAATTTCTTTTTCATATAGTTACATTGAAATGTATACATTCTGTTCTTCCTAACATTTTTTTTTTTTACTTACTGCCCTTGAGGCATTGACATTTTCTAAAAATATGAACAGGTAGGGTCTTTTTTCCTGCATAATCTGTCTATATACCAAGGGTTTGATTTTTTTGTCTTTAAAATTATGATCTTAATTCTTTAAGGAAATAGATTCCTTACTTATGAAAGAACTAATGTCCCTCCAATAATGTTTCCTTTTGGGTTTATTTTTAAATGTTTTATAGACATTACCTTAAATAGTTAACCAAGTATATTTCTCAGGCATTCATAATCCTATATTATATCACTATCTTCTGACAACTTGATTTCTGCTGCTCCAAATTTAATTCTAATTATTTGACATTGAATCAATTCCATTAAAATTTAAGGGATGTCTTTTGCACTTAGTACTATCTTTGAGATATTTCAGATGACCTCTGCAAATTTACAATGATTTATTCTTTAACCTAAAAAAAAAAAAAAAAAGAGTTACTAAATGCAGTTAGGTTTATTTGATATGTGTCTACTGATGAGTTGGACAGAAAGAGTTGACAACTCAGAAGAAATGCTCATCCTTTTTTAGATTAATTTATATGTGTATGTATGTATGTATGTATCTGTTTTTTATTTTAAGTTTTATAGATAATACATCATTAAAATAAATATTTCAGAAAGTATATGGTTTTGTGAAGTCCTTAATGATTTGTCAATTTACTCAGGTTTTACAATATATACTAAATTCATGAAAAATGCTGAAATACTATTTTATAGAGTTTTTCTGTATTCATCAGACTCCTGGTGATATCTGGTATGATGATTTTAGACATCAGTATAGTGTTATCAGTCATGAATATTACAGGAGATGAAAAATCTTTCCTTAACCCTTTTGGGTCCCTGACTTGTCTGAAAGTAAACTGACAAAGATAGATTAACAGAAGAAAAGTATACAAATTTTATAAAAAATTTATCTGTACATGGGAGATCATAAGAGTATGAAGACTGAAGGAAGTGTCCAGGTCAGGAAGCTTTTATACCTTTTAGGGGAAAAAATATGAATTGGTACAGAATTTGACAAGACAGAAGAGTCTGGGCTCACCATGGTAAGTGGTGAAGGAGTAGCTAGGAAGATTCAGTTTGGATTAACAAGGTTTGTTTATACAGATGTCTCACCTCCAGATTTCCTGTCTCTGTGATAGGAATGTCTTTCTTCCTCCCAGTGGTACATGATGGGTACCTTTCACATGAGAGATTTAGTCCTTGTTTCTTTGGTTTACTCAAGCGCCTGAAGTTCAAGATATTCAGGATGTCAAAGTACCATATTTTGAGGTGGCATGTCATAAACCTCTTCAGAATGTTAATAAATATTGACTTGGATTCTACTTTATCTATAATTTGAAACTAGTAGCTCCTTGGCAAGTGGTTCTCAACTCATCAGACTTAACTAAAAAAGTTTTATACAATAAAGATAATTCAGTTATTTGATATTCTTGATATATTTTAAAATATGTGATTGCTATATTCATGGTATAATATGACTTTTGATTAATTTTTATGTGTCTAATTCCATTATTGTTTCATCTAAAAATTATGCTTGCCCAGTTTAAAAATCAGATGCAGCACTCACTATTTTATTTGGTAATAGTCTTTAAAAATTTTTTTTAAACATTTATTTATTTTTGAGAGTGAGAGAGACAGGGCATGAGTGGGGGAGGGGAAGAGAGAGAGGGGGACATAAAATTCAAAGCAGGCTCCAGGCTCTGAACTGTTAGCACAGTGCCCGACGTGGGGATAGAACCCATGGACCCTGAGATCATGACCTGAGCCAAAGTTCGACGTTTTACTGACTGAGCCACCCAGGCGCCCCTATTTGGTAATAGTCTTAATCATTATGCTCATACTCACTTTGTCTAAAACTTGTTTTGATTATCTTTTTGGTTTTTTTTTTAGAATGGCCTTACCATCTTGTTATCATGACACAGAAACTACTATTTTTGTTAGTGATCTTTCATCATTCTTGTTATGATTTTGAAGAGTACCAAAATACATCATCCCAAAATAAGCTACTTTGGCATGGATTACTGTCAGCTAAAGGCCACTGAGAACCAGCCACAGAGGAAAAGCTCTAAAAACAGAGCATAAGTTGTGTGTTTGTAAAGGAAATTTCCTCTTGTAAAAGATGTCTCCAGATCCCACACCAGGGAGAAGAGGAATTTTATCAATGGAGAAGTCATTGAGTTAAATCTGTTTTACAAACTTAACTAACAAAAATTAAAAAAATCTTTGTTTACCATATTATCCCTGGTCATCTTCTCATAACCTGCCTCCTCCTTCCCAGAAGCCCCAAACTAGAATGGGTAAGCATGGGTAAGCATGATACACATACTAATAAACTTCTGTTTGTTTTTCTTTTGTTATTCTGACTTTGATCATGCCAGTTTAGACAGTCCCAGCCAGATATTTAGATGGGTAGTAGCAAAAATAAGTTTTCCCCCAATAATCTCTTGTCAGAACTTTGAAATTTGGTAATTACTATTAGCAAAGGCACGAATAATTTTAAATCTCTATCATTTACAAGTAGTTCATTGTGAATTCTGCCTGAAGTTTCTCACATCAGCTATTTGTCAGAGATTGCGCATTGCACAAAGAAGCATTATCCCGGAGCCCCATGGGAAAGGACTGCACCAGGTTCTTCAAAATATTTATACTTCAAAAAGTAGACTCAGTTTTAGGCTTTTGATGACATTCTGATACCGGTGGATTGAGTCAGGGTTTTTAGAGTTCTTCCTAGCCATTTCCAGATGGCTGTAGGAGACTGTTAACCTAAGATCTAGCATGTTAAGAATGAATTATATGTATTTGGGATGTAATGTAAAAATGATTATTATATTTAACACCGCTGTATAGTACATTTTTAAATTGCTAAGAGAGTAAATAGTAAGAATTCTCATCACAAGAAGAAAACATTTTGTACTATATGAAGAGATGGATGTTAACTAACAATAATTTTTTTTTAAATAAGAAAATAGGGGCACTGGGTGGCTCAGTCAGTTAAGTGTCCAAGTCTTGATTTTGTCTCAGGTCATTATCTTATTTTTAGTGAGATGGAGCCCCTGGTCAGGGTCCATAGTGATGGCACAGAGCCTGCTTGGGATTCTCTCTCTTTTTCTTTCTGTCCTCCCCTGCTCTCTCTCTCTCTCTTTCAAAATAAAGAGAGAGAAACAAAAGGGCAGAGGGGAGGGGCAGAGAGAGAGAGAGATACAGAATCCGAAGCAGGCTCCAGGCTCTGAGCTGTTAGCACAGAGTATGATGTGGGGCTGGAGTTCATGAACCATGAGATCATGACCTGAGCTGAAGTTGGACACTTAACCAAATGAGCCACCCATGTGCCCCAACTCTTTCTTCTTAATGTACCATTGCTTATAAAGAATAACAGAATACAGGACTGTAGAGGAGGAAAATTTTACTCTATCATTCTGGGTTCTTCTGGCTGGTCTTTTAATCAAACTGACATAGGACAAATAACTGGAAAAAAACAATTATATATGTACAAGAGCCCCTTAAAAAATATGAGACCCAAGGACAAGTTGTCAGTTGATGCTCATATGTCATCCTGAGCCAATAGGATAGGATAATGAGCTAATAGGAAAAGCATAGGGGCCTAGGGCTTCAGAGGGATATGAGGAATTCACAGGACCATAGGAAGAGCATGTTTGGTAATTAGATGTTTCCCCAGCCAAACAGATAGACCTTTCAGATAAAAATTTATCTCTTGTAATAGCTTTTTTGGGGGATAGGCCCCTTATCCAAATTCTTTAAGGTAGTTAAGGGAGAGGTAAAAGTTTCTTGAATCTGCTGGGTCTTAATTATCTTTAGCTCAAAATAATCAACATGCCAAGGTGGCATTTTTAGGGTCATGTATTTGTTCCCCCTCACGACTCCAAAATATGTTGCTTTGATATATTGAGCTGCAGGCACTTGGAAAACAAAAGCATGGAGAGGCTTTCTCTGAACTCTCCTTATCTGCCTAAAAAAAATAGATCCTTCAAAGGAACTCAATTGTCATAAATTCCCTGGACTTTAATCAGCCAGGGAAGATTGATGCTTATTCCAAGAGAGGAGATTAGAAGACACCCAGAGAAACTTTGTCACAAACTACTGTTAAAAAATTGACTGAGGAACATTAAGATTCTTAAGAGTTCATATAAGAAAACATCAGTTTTAATCAGGCAGCACCAGACTGAAAGTGGTTAGGAATACTCCACCAACAAGAATTAAGGGAAAGGTTTTTATAGACCAAATGTAGAACAAAGCAAGGAAAATATTTCATTGGCTAGAGCTTAAGCACTTGCCTTATTTGCAAAAGTCTAGTTGGCTATTTGTGACTGGTCATTCTTAGATTTTGACTTTTTGATGTTGAACGTTTACTGTAATATAATCGGACTTAGTTTTGGTCTTCTTATGTAGACTGCCGAGGCATTAGAGACACTGTTGTCTAATGGATTCCTTGTTTAACTACTTTACTATCATATTTCTCATCTATTCTTTTAAGGATCCATTCATCTTTTCTGAAAATCACTTATTAACCTCTAAGTAGCCCACATGCTCCCTCCCTTTTCCATATAATATAGTATTTAAATCTGAATTATAAACCACCTCAAGGAGTTACTCATTTTTCCTTGGGTATTACCCATGTATATTTAAGAGATACATGTTTAAAAAGTTCTGTTTGTTTTTCTCTTGTCCATCTGTTGCTATTGCTGTTGTTGTTGTTGTTGTTGTTGTTTTTAAAGGGGTCTCAGCTGAGAGCTCAGAAAGGTAGAGGAAAAACTATTTTCTTCCCCTACACCCAGTAGAGCGTGCTTTGAAAACAACAATGAAACATTTGAAAATAATATCTGATCCCCTGACAATCTCCATCCTCTCCCAATAATTCAGAATATTGTATTGAATTTTCTTCCTTTATGTGGCAGTTAAGTTATTTTCATAAATCCATTAAGAATCTATCCTTCTGTTTACCAAGGTATAATTGTTTATTGTGGAATAACTGGAATGTGGCATTTGAAAACAATGTACAATCAATCATTTCTGTTCATCCACTTTAAAGGAACTAAGTGTGATTTTATGGAATCCATATTGAAAAATACACCCAGGAAAATTGACCTGGTACATGGGTTACAGGGCAAAGGAGGTCATCTCTGGAAGGTCAGGCACATTGGAATCTTTTGGGGGAATTTAGAGAGAGGAAATCACTCAAAGTTATAGATACTATGGGTCAAATCTCATGGAAAGAATTTTTGAGGATTGGCTTTCTGGGTTCAGGATAGCAAATAATTCTGAGATTAAAAATCTGATCTGAGATTCCTTTAAAAACATCCCAAAAAGCAAATTTAAGAAGGCCTAATTAGTAAATTAAGACTTTCCTGGCACTTATGTAAATAATCATGCCAAATCTAATGAGACCAGTTTTATTTTGTGGTCTATAATAATCTTCCTTTGAGATTGTTTTTGAATTAAGTAGGAAGATCTATAGGAACAATTTGTGCTTCAATAAAGTAATACATTATCTAGAACACTCCATTCATGCTTCCTTGATTTTCGTCTCTCATTGACCCTGAGCTGTTTTACAACCCTTATATAGCAGATAAAATACAGAAATGTAAATTATAGTCTATAGACATGAAAATAAGTTCTGTCTGATAGAGGCTCAGGTGATTTCCCTTAGAGCTGTGGGAAAAGTCAGTTTGGCTTCTATTTGCATGCTCATTTCAATATTCTTGATCTGTAAACTTGGCAATATTTAGATTTTCCTTTGAACTGTTTATAACATCTTACCAATTTCTTTCTTAATGAGTTAAAAAACATATTTAACTTCTGTTCATTTTATATCTGCATAAATGTTATGGTTTTGCTTTTTTCTAAATTTTAACGTTTAACATGCCATAAATATTTCTTCTGATTTCATATCTCTGCAGTTTGAAAATGTATCATCTTTCATCCTTTTCTCATTTTTTCATAATTACTTTGGTGTTTTTATTAACTTTACTTACTCGTCACTCTCCTCCTGTGTGTATGTGGGGTAGGAAGCTTCATGGGGATATGAAGTGATCAACAGCAGAGTAAAATCCACTATTCATCTTAATATTTCACCTTCCTTTCTTATTCTTTTTATTTTTCTCTTTTTTAAGCATTCTTCCCAGATTTGCCACCTTATGACTGGATTTTACCTTCTAAATAATAAAACCAAAAAATGAGTCTGCTTTACGTTTTGAATTCTGTAATTTGATAATTGTCTTTCATGAAAAGGAAAAAGGAATGAAGAGGGGATGTGAATACAAGTTAAGCACTTTGTTCTTATTTTAAAAAGAAATTCAAACATGACAAGTCCTTTCTATGTGCAAAGCACAGGCTTAATTTAAGCAATAATCCTGCAAAGAGGAATATTATTTTCATTTGACATGTAATGCAAGTGATATTTAAAAGGCTGTAACATTTGAGTCACATTCCCAAATTTGCACAACTATTAATTGGATAGTAAATAAAATTGAAATGGTAGCGGGAGAGCCAGATGAAATTCATTTGTTGGTTCAGACTATTAATTTCTTTCTCTTTTCACAGCTCTCCCCTTATGTCATAATATTTTCAGAAAAAGGATATGATAATCTCTTTCACAGAATGTCTAAATGACTGATAAGTCCTGAAATTTGTCTTTCTAAATGGAATTTTTGTGTACACAGCATTATGACTAAGTTGAGGTAGAAGATATAAAATATCCCATGTGGGTTCTTAAACTTAACTTACGTTTTCCCAACAGTGTTAATGTGCACAATCAGATAGTCAGAAGCTGGCCTCCACAAGATCATCAACACACCTGTTGATAAAACACAACTGAATTATTACGGTAAGGCAGACTGCAGCCTTGCAAATCTTTAGCAGTACCATAAGGGGTGGGGGGAGTTAAGGTCAGAATACACTGGGAATTGGAAATTTGGTTATGGCAGACATTTCAATGCAAGAACTTTAGTAGGATAAGATAAAAATCACAATGCAATAGCTTAGGATTTGTGGAAACAGCAAGGCAAAGATTTTGAGGTGAGGGATTTAAAGAATCTTAGGACAGAAACTATTGATATTTGCCATTAAAGAATTGATGGATCTTTCATGTAGTTCCTGTAATGAGCAATCAAATATTTTTTTCTGGACAGCAGAACCCTAGAAAAATGAAGTCATGTTACTGATGATAGAAGAAGAGCAAAGTTATGTTAATGTAGAAAGAAAAGTGTGTTTTCAGTTTTCAATGTGCAGACTCAGTATGGGGGGAATGGGGGGAATGGGTTTTGGTTCAGGAAACTAACATTCAAATGCAAAAAAAAAAATAAAGTTATTTTGAAACTTTACCATTTATTTAAGTACTGTTGCCTTTCAATCTCTGTGCAAGATTACCATACGAAGCAGAGCACATACCACCTGTCAGATGACAGTGGTTATAGAGAGGTGATGAAACAGGCAATGAAAGCAAGGATGAGAAATCACTTCCTTAGTCTAACGAAATACTCATCAGAATATTAGAGGAACAGTTGAGATAAGAAGCACAGAGTACTTGACAATAAAACAAAAACCTCCAGAAATTCTCAGCACCAAGGGCCTCCTGAAAACACTTGTGTTTTATGCAAATAGATCTCTTTAAAATGTTCTGTCGTTGACACAACTTGTACCATATTATCAACACAGCTGCCACTGCCACATTCCTACCTCTTCAGTTTTCTCTAGAGCTCTCATAAAAGAAGTATGTTCATAAAAGTTGTCATATGAAAACAACAAAAGAATAGGATTAAAGAATACGAAAAAATCAGATTATTTTTCGTTGTTAAATATGTTAAATGTTAAAGAGGTTATGTATTAGATCTCTGTGTGTCTCTGTGTCTGTATGAAGTATTGAATTTAGCTAAGTATCCTAAGTCTTAGGAAACAGCTTTTTTGTTCACTACTATTTCCCTATTGTCTTCCATGGAAAAAGCTAACAGGAAAGGACTACCCTGCTCTCACTGTTACTGCTTTCCATTACCCCTCTTAACTCCCATGACCATTGCCAATGATTTCCTTGTTCATCTGCCTGTAAAGAATCCAAGGCCCTTTTTCTTTTCTTTGAGACATTCCTCATGAATGAATGTTCTCTATATTGTGGTAAATAATTACTGAAAAAATAATGCATGTAATTATCTGGTACTATATATGTGTATCTGTAAATGTATGAGTAGTTACAAATAGCTGTATCATATTGGATTTTAAACAATGATAAATTAAGTAAAGTTTCTCTTTGATACTTTGATATCCACAGTGTCTATTTTGGCCTTTGTATTGTCACTCCATCATTCACAAAAACTCCTAGTAGAAGTGTTAGTATTCTCATTGTCAACTGTGTTTTACCCTATCAATTTATGAAGAACTATATCTAATAAGTTGATTTATATTAAGACATAAATAAATGATAGAGCTTAAAGTTTTGTGTCTGTTATAGCTATTTGATTTTAGGCATTACCAGAACTATAATCCAGGGAAACCACATATAGGGATTATCGAAGGCAGAAAATATATTTCTCAATGGGGATTCTCGGAAGGCAAAATTTAGGTGCGTCTGGGTGGCTCAGTCCGTTAAGCGTCCAACTGCGACTCAGGTCATGATCTCACCGGTTCATGGGTTCGAGCCCCGCATCGGGCTCTGTGCTGACAGCCAGATCAGAGCCTGGAGCCTGATTCAGATTCTGTGTCTTCCTCTCTCTTTGACCCTCCCCTGCTCACGCTGTCTCTCAGAAATAAATTTAAAAAACAATTTAAAAAATTAAAAAAGAAGATAAAAGTTAAAATTCTTAAAGATGTTCCTGAAATCAAAACATCAGGAAGGCATTTTTTCTGCTTCTGTACAGGGTCAAACTAGAATGTAATCTGAATATGTAGATACAGTTATCTAAACTTACCATATATTACTGTCTTTATTCTAGCTTAATTAATTTGGTTTTTGGATTCAGTAGGTGAAATACAAAACTTATGTTTGTTTGTAAATGATAATATATAAACATCCCATATGTGGGCACATATATGGGAAAATAGCAACCTTAGGACTTTAGAAGTCCTATATCCAAATATCCATATCTCACCTTCAGATTTTACTATGTACTTTCTCTAGGATTATTGTTAAAGAACACGGGCTTTTGATAATCATTGTCATGAATGTCATTTTTTATGTATGCCTAACATGCTTTTTCATAATAAATAAACATATAATATTAATCTATCCTATGTTAAATAAAATATTGTGGGATTACTTGAGAAATGCTGTTTAAATTTCTTGAGAAGTTGAGAAAGTTGAGAAATTGAGATGTATGCCTTTAAAAAAAAAGTAAAGGGAAACATATCATCCAGTGCTATGTTAAGGTGGCATACTAAAAGCATTTCAGAAATTCTAAGAGGGAAAACAAACAATGTAAGTTAATGTCATTGCACTCTTGGCTCTAAGGGCCAGAATATTTTGCAGTGTATTTAATTCACAATAGGCAATTAATAAATGTCTGTTTTAATAAATAAGGAATGAATGAATGGTTTCACATAAACATGCGTGTGCACACTTGGTAAAACATTCATGATGGGAGATTAATTTGATTTTGACAAATATGTAGTTTCAGTTTATGTACAAAAGCCAGAAAATAATTATATGTAGGAGGGGACTGATTAGCAATACCACAGAAACCGCAATTACAATGGACTGTAGGGTTGGGGGAAAAATATCCATGACAGAGCCATTGAGAAAGAAAATAAATGTGTGCAATAAAGCATCATTTTAAAATTATACATATACACATATATTTTAAGAAGTCAATATTCCAAAGAAAATAAATGTGTGCAATAAAGCATCATTTTAAAATTATACATATACACATATATTTTAAGAAGTCAATATTCCAAAGAAAATAAATGTGTGCAATAAAGCATCATTTTAAAATTATACATATACAAATATATTTTAAGAAGTCAATATTCCTCAAAATAAACGATTGATATTTTGTTCATTTATAGCCATACCTCCTCTTTTCTTTTTCTTTCTCTCACATGCACTCACCTACACACTCAGATGCATACTTTTCTCCAAACTACTAATATGTTTTAAATTTTAGATGGCTCAATATTTGCTATTTATGTTTCCAAAATTATATAAATATTATTTCGAGTTGAACCATGTAAAATGTTATAATTATCCTGTTTTAATATAAATATTATTTTCTCTGAAGTTGATCTTTGTTGTTTTGTTGTACTTGTTTAATTTTTTAAAATGTTTATTTATTTTTGAGAGAGAGACAGAGCATGAGTGGGAGAGGGGCAGAGAGAGGGAGAGGGAGACACAGAATCCAAAGCAGGCTCCAGGCTCTGAGCTGTCAATATAGAGCTCGATGTGGGGCTCGAACTCATGGACAATGAGATCGTGACCTGAGCTGAAGTCGGATGCTGAACCAACTGAGCCACCCAGACACCCCATCACTAGTTTAATTTCTATAGGCTTATCAACATCTTCCATCCAAACTTTTTTCTAGGAGTTAAAATCTTCTCAGTGTAGTCTAACAGACCAAGTAGACCATCAATATTCTCTTCTTATTAAAGACAACGGAACTCTTCTCTTGTTTCCTGCTTCTTTCTGAAAAGATAGCCTTAGACCTGATGAAACATCATCTTCCTGGAATCTCACTTCTCTCCATCATGGTGATTCCTTTTGTTTCTCTCCTTTTCCTAGATTCTAATATTTAGATTTCTTGGCTTTGCAAATTCATTGTGATGGAAAAACTATTCCAGCAGTTTTTTGAAGAACACTACATGGAAAATAAATTATTTTGCATGTGTGAAAGTGATTCATTTATCCTCATTTTGTTTTTGTATAGAATTCTTAATTGAACTTTGTTTTAGCTCATATTAGTCTTGAATTTTATGACATTTCTAAATAATGTGACTTCTGGATCTTTTCCCTACATTGTGGTAGGCACACCGCTCATCGGTCCTTGAAAATTTGTGTGAATGTGTGTGCCTGAGTGTGTCTTTATCACACTTCCTGCCATTTCATTGTCACCAATTTTTAGAATTCCTCTTATTTACATGTTGCAGTGTCTAGACCGTGACTATAGTTCATTATCATTTCATTGTCATGACATCTCTCTGAGTTTTAATGTTTGCCCTTTCGATAGCCACTTCAACTCTAACTTCTAGTTCTTCTGTTGAACTCAACAGAAGATACTTCAATATTAAATATTAATTTATTTAAAGGGCTGTAAGTTGTATTAAAGATTATTTTTACAGCATTTTATTCTTATTTTATGATTGCAGCATCTTTTCTAGATCTCATGTGCATTAATTATGGCTTTTGTTTCAGGTGTTTTGTCACTCTCTACACTGCTTCTTTTAAGTCCTTCTTTTCTCTTTGTATTGATCTTCATTCAAATATTAGTGACATTTTCTGGTGACCTTTGTATACTTGTGAATCTTTGTATTAATTCTTTTTACTCCTGTGGGTATTTTCTCCATAAATAAATCTTCGAAACTGATGTCTAGGTTCACAAGCCTGTCTGCTGTCTTTATGGAAGTTATGTTGTCAACTTGTGGTTAATTTTGTGATTTCTCTGTGGTCTTGACTTTAACTGTGCCTGAAAACTCAGTCCAAAGTTTATTTGAAACTGTAACTAGACCTTTCCAAGGAATAAAACTTCAGTCATAGATCTGGGTAGATGAGAGAGAGTGATTTCATCACTTCAGTTTTCAATTTTAACTCTTTTCTTATTTTAATTTTTTTAATGTTTATGTTTGAGAGAGACAGAGACAGAGGATAAGTGAGGGGGGGCAGAGAGAGAGAGAGAGACAGAGACAGAATCTGAAATAGGCTCCAGGCTCCAAGCCCTGAGCTGTCAGCACAGAGCCTGATGCAGGGCTTGAACTCATGAACTGTGAGATTATGACCTAAACCAAAGTTGGTTGCTTAACCACCTAAGCTACCCAGAGCCCCCATTAACTCTTGTTTTTAGTCACACATGTATCCACTTTTATTGTCATCAGTTTTTTTTTAAACCTTACTATGTTTTTCAGTGCTAATTGCAAACAGTTTTCTCTTACTGCCAGCTTAAAGTTTGTATTTTCTGTCTTAGTTTTCTGCGGTCTACTAAGCCAGTTTAAATTTATCTGTTTTTCATCTTTTCAAATAGTTTAAAGTGTCCTTTCATCTTCTCTGTGCTCATGAAGGATTTATTATTTTAGTACAATTGTAGTTGGATTTCTTGTGGACATCAAGGTAAATTGATGCTTTTGATTAACCACAATTAATTCATACTGAAGCAGTACTTAGAAACATTGTATGCTACCATTAACCAAACTATACTGAATCTTTCATCTTGTGTTAGTTGAGAAGATTTCCTGTAGTAGGATGAATAATGGCCATGCCAAGATATCAGGTCCTAATCCATGGAACTAGTGTACATTGCTTTATAAGGAAAAATGATTTTTGCAAATGTAATTAAGTATCTTGAAATGGGGGAGATTATACTGGATATTTGAGTATTTCTTGAATGCCACATAACAACATCATAAGAGAGGCAAAGGGAGATTTTATATAGGAAAAAAGGAGAAGATATAGGCAGAGAGAATAAAAATAATGGGAAATCAGAAGCAGGAATTGTAGTGAAATGACCAAGGAATGTTGATAGCCACTAGAGGCTAAAAAAGGCAAAGAGCATAGTCTCTTTTAGAGCATTTGTTGGTGGTGTGGTCCTACCAAGACCTTGATTTTAGCCTGATGAAACAGATTTTGGAATTCTAGTCTTAAGAACTGTGGAGAGAATATATTTCTACTGTTTACCAAGAAATTTGTCATTTTTCGTAACAGCAGCTAAAAACTAGTAAATACCCCATGTATGTAGGCTTTGGATTTGTCCCTCCTCAAAGTTATGATTAAATAGATATAGGGAAAAAAATAGGTACAATTTCCTATTGTACCCTATTGTTCCTTTTATAGTAGTAAAACAGAACCATATATCTGTGTGACAAGAACTGCAAGCCAAAACTTGCAAGAAATGAAAACAAGAAGTGAAAATCAAGGGGCGCCTGAGTGGCTCAGTTGGTTAGGCATCTGACTTTGGCTCATGTCATGATCTCCCTGTCCATGGCTTCAAGTCCCGCATGGGGCTCTGTGCCTGGAGCCTGTTTGAGATTCTGTGTCTTCCTATCTCTCTGCCACTCCCCAGCTCGTGCTCTGTCTCTCTCTGTCTCAAAAATAAATAAGCATAAAGAAAAAGAAAAAAATTGAAAATCAAAATTTCATCAAGAACTACAAAGAGGTTTAAGATTCATCAGGGAGTAAAAATGGAAAGACTAGCTCAAAACATCTTGAAAAAGATTAGACTATAAAATAGCTCTAATGATAAGGATTATGTTTTACCACAATATCTTCCACATAATATTCTATAAATACATATTTTGGAGTGAATAAAAAATGAGAAATGGGGTAGCCAAAATTCTAATTTAATACCCAAGACTTGCAGCCCCTGATATACACATCCTGTGTAATTCCTTCTTCTTGAGTGTAGGTAGGAATATGATATGATTTTACTCCCATAATTGGGTTATTTATCAGTCGACATTGAGTTACCCAAAGGGAGATTACCTTGGATGGGCCTGAACTAATTACATGTACCCTTAAAGAAGCAAATTCTGAGCTTTTCCTCAAGAGAGAGTTCTAAAGCCAGAGATTCTCCTGATAATTTGAAAACAATAAATTGTCACATTGTAGAATGGGTCATATGGTTCAAACCTAAGAGTAACTTCTAAGACTTGAGAGCCACTTGACCTTCTGCAATCAAAACAATGGAGACTTGAGTTCCATAAGTTCATGGAACTGAGTTCTTGCCAATAATGTAAACAATCTTGGAAATGAATTCTTCCCTAGTCCAGGCCCCAGATGGGAATGCAGCCTAGACCAAAGCTTGGTTTCAGCCTTGTGAAACTCTCAGCAGAAGACCCACGTAAGCCATGCCAAAACACCTGTCCCACCGAACCATGAAATAATAAGTTAAGCTGCTAAGTTTGTGATAATTTGGGACATAGGAATAGAAAACTAATATAAGAAGGAACTTCCCCAAATTGGTATTAAATATACCATAAATGTTCAATAATATTTTTCTTTTTCTGTTCCACATGAGTCAATTGACAGATTGATGACTGTGATTAGATATCTCAGAAACAGGCCAATTTTATATTTCCAAACTATATTTATAAGCAATGTAGATATTAGCTAGATTAGAAAGAACATTTATTGAATAAATGGCATTAGAACTTCTAAGCATTTTTTGACGTGCAAAAAAGTAGCTAATTACATTGCATATTCTAAAATACATTAAAGATTGATTAATAATTTAAGTGAAAGAGATGAACTGCAAAATGAGTAGAAAATAAAGTTGAATATTTTTTTCTGATTTCAAAAGAGGGAAACCTTTCTCATGCATAATAGCAAATGTGGAACTCTAAGGGAAATATATGTAATGGTGATACTATATCTGTTTCAGATCAAAGAAATAAACACATTTGAGAAACTGGCATGCTTAAATTAGTTTATTGCAAAGTTTGTAAACTTAAAGACAAAGGGGAAACTCTAAAAATAAGTTTAAGTTATATACTAAAACAGTACAAATTGTGCATGCTTAATGAAAGCATATACCAATAGCCCTTTGTGTACATGCGTCATCATCGGCCTCAACTTTAGCCCTATCTAAGCAGACTGCTGCACCCATTGCATTCTATCAGCATGAATATATGCATAATGATGCTCCACTCCAAGGCCATTGGATAATAGGCCAGAGATTGATATCTAACAGTGGTTTGACAATTATTTTATGGCCTGGTTTAGGTAGAAAAGTTAAATTATCGCAACAGTTAAATTATTATTCATTATTATTATTTAAATTGACC
Source organism: Crocuta crocuta (assembly GCF_008692635.1). Taxonomy (NCBI): domain Eukaryota; kingdom Metazoa; phylum Chordata; class Mammalia; order Carnivora; family Hyaenidae; genus Crocuta; species Crocuta crocuta. Next base: position 341,811 of record NW_027530618.1, read on the forward strand.
TAAGGGCCACAGAGACTGTGGTCTCTTCTACAAGCATTGAACTGAGGGGCTTAGGTCTGCCTTTGCCTGGCCTCAAGCCTAATGAATAAAGTAACAGAGAAGAGAAAGAAGGCAATGAAGAAAAGAGAAAGACAGAATAGAAAAAGGAAAGAAGAGAAGACAATAGTCCAAGAGAAAAGAGAAAGGAGGGATAGAATATAGAGACGAGATTGAACATGCAGGGTCTGAATGCTGCAAAGCACTGGAACCACGAGGAGGTTCAGAGAAGAAATTGAAGGCATCCCAGGATATGGAGAAGAAAATGTCCAGACCGTATTTGGGGAATAAGGAAAGAAACATGTGAAGGACGGTGGGGAAACCATAGATCGTTAGAGACCAAAAAATGCTGAGAATGGCCCTACCTGCAGGCAGGCATCTGGTACTGGGAAGTTCTATTCAACAGTTTTTTTGGTTTTTTGTTTGTTTGTTTGTTTGTTTGTTTCTGGGAAAGAAAATAAGAAAGAACATAAAATAGGAGGAATGCTACTTACCCCTATTTGGTAAACTTCATAAGCCTGTTCCAGAGACTGCCCAAGAAGGCAATATGGACTTTTTTTTTTCAGTCTTTTGTGCCTAAGGAAGAGATGAAGAGAATACAATTGCCAATTTACTTTCATCAGAGTTTTCCATCAAATCCCTGGAAAACTCTGATTTTAGGTTATGTAGAACATTTTTATTCATTCAATCATTCATTCATTCATTTAACTTTTGTGTTGTCAGGTCTGTTTTAACACTAACTCACAGAATTTGATGCATTTTCCACAGTTTTTAGATTTTAAGCCAATGCTCTTCAGATAAGTCTCCAGTAATAGGTATGTCAGGGATACTGATTACAATTTTAAAGATGCTTTTTTTAATGAACACATGATATCCAAACTTGTAAATGTCTTGATCCTTACTTGGCATGAGACTAAGGAGCTCTGGTTACTTTTAGACTGAAAGACTTTTAAAGATCCCAATCTGGTTACTAGGGATATTCATTATTTTTGAGGGGGAAATAGATGAATATAGAAGTGGATAAAAAACTGTGACTTTTTTCTCTCAAAATTAAGGTTTCTAAACTCTAGAATATTATTAATGCATAACAGTTCCATACCTGGATTACCTCTTCCTAGCTAACCAATATGAAAGACTAGAAAACATAGAGATTATGTGAGACTGGCTTCATATTTTTGAGACTATGAATCAGTTTTTCCTGTCTGAGATTCTGTTTCCTATATTAAGATCCTTTTGTTTGTCTCTTTCCCTGCATTATGGTACCTATATTGTCCAAATGTACCTGAAAGAAAGATTATTTTCTTTTTTTTTCCTTTTTTTTTCTCTTTTGCCTGAGATATGCTCTATTTTTTTTTTTTTTGAGGATAAGCTACTCCCATGGCCATTGGCAATCAAAGTAAAAGTAGTAAAATTCTATCAAATGTCAGCACTCAATTAACAATGAAGTTTCTGCAAACTCTATTTGCACCCACATTCTATTTTATATATAAGCCTCAAGATGCAATTCATTCCTTAACACCACATCTACAATTGAAAACCAGTAAAAGGCAAGGATAGAAGACAGAAATGATCAGTTTGAAAGTAAAAATAAATATTTTTACCTATAGGAAGCCATCCTATTTCTTGCTTGAGGGAATTGAATACACTGTAACATAATGTAATCTTTAAAAGCATAATGGCACAGAGACAACTGTGAATACAGTGCACAAATTCTGACATTGACAAATTGTCCAAGAGTCGATGGAATATAAATGGGACTGACAAACTTTCCAATTCCATAGACGCTTAGGTACTTTAAAAATCAAACTGCTCAAATCATTTTAATGCTAGTACTTGTATGAGACTTTTAAAGCCCATTTTAAAAAAAGAAGTTTGAAAACACAATATTGCATTGTGTAGTTCTATAAAGTTACCAAGAAAGAGTCTAATATAAATCCAACCTTATAAAAATCACTATTCTAAGAGAGAACAGAAATGTTGATTTAGTAAGAAAAATAACAACTACATCTCTTGCACAAAGAAAAAAACAGCCATCAGTCAAAAACTTTTTTTATATATATTTCTGCAATAACACCTACAAATTTATTTGTAAACATTGCTATCTTTTTGTTGCTTCTATTCTTTTCCCTGTTTCTTCTGGAACGTCGTACCCTCTTCTGCTGCCTGATCGTGTCTGGCTTCTTGAGCACTCGCCTGATTATCCATTATCTGATTAATTATCGGATCTTGCTCTTCTTCTCTCTACAGTGGCTCCTTTTAATGAAAAATTGAACTTTTTTATTATTCCTTCCAATGTCTCCTCCTCCTCAAAAATATTTTTTCAGCACTCCACGTTTTTATTTTCTAAATTTTGCTCATTCTAACTTCCATACTTTTCCCAACACCCCATTTCTAACATCACAGGAAGTGTTAAAGTTGGGTTTTTTTAATTTTTAAAAAAGTTTTTCTTTTTTTCTTACAAAATTTGCTTTTAGAATATGGCAATATCTAAGGATTTTGCTAAGGGTTATGAGTATTTGTGGGACTATGAAGTGCCTAGAAAATAAAATATACACACATATATTCAAAATATTAATAGTCATCTCTCACATCTTAAGAAAATATAATATGTAATTTTTCAAGTCCCCGCCCATAGAAAAATATGTGTGTGTATATAGCAATAAAATTAATAGTGCCTGCTTCATAAAAAATGTATATTTAGTGAAAAGAAATTTTAAGTTTAGTTAAATAAAAAAGATATGTTTCTGGAAAACTAAAAGTTCTCCATAATAAAATTTATAGCTCTAATACATACAAAGTCAATCTTCTAACAGATCTTTTTCTGAACTTATCAAAAACTTACAAAAGTTTATTTTCAAGAAGGAAAAAAACAGAGAATAAAAGGAAGCTCAGGGATGTAAATAGAAGAATAGAGCCTTACCTCATATTACAAATTTTAATTAAAAGACTACAAGCAATATGATAGTTAGTAAAAGTTAACTTGATCAATATACTGGAATTGTAAAACCAGAAATATATTTATTTAAGAAAACATGAGGCTTAAAAATGAGGCTTATATTAAGTAAAAGTCATATATCCTGAAAAAGTGATGGATTAGTATATTACTAAAGATTTAATTGCTCCTTTTGGTATGTATGCAGGGTAGGGGGGGAGGTCTAAACACCCACAGCAAAGTTCTCAATAGCTTCTCCTAGACATTTATTTTGATACTTATAAGGGACCTTAGAATCAACATGTCAAAATTCATCATCTTTCCCCATAAATAGCTTTTTCTCTGATATATCCTGTCAGAGGTATTATCACCATAATCATTCAAGTCACCCAAACCAGAAAATAGTTTTTATGATTGACCAGTAGTTTTTCTGTATAGATATATTTTACTTTAAATTATTCTTTGTATATCTACCAATGAAAATTCTGCACATATAATATAACTCAACGGATCAGATGACCAATGATTTGTTGATTGACAGCAGAAGTAATCTTTTCTGATTATACTTACAGATGCTTATGACACTCCCTGTCATCTGTGTACTACTTAGATTTAAAACAGTCCACAGATATTCATAAAGATGCTCTGATGTTTTCCCGGGCAATTCTACCTGATAATATTAGAGTTAATAGTATAACACTGCTTTATTCTGTATTGGAGGATTTTCTCTAATCTGCTTACATTCAACATATTTTAAAAAGCATTGCTTCAAAAGCTTGAGTCCATACAAAAAGAGACATTACCATCATTTGTGAACAGTTCTTATATATGTATACCTTATTTCTTTCAACAAGACTAGTACATGAGACATTTCAGGATTACCGTTACATCTCACATAGGTCACAGACCTGGATTTTTAGAAATTCTTTATTTTGAAAATAAAAAGGACTATTGAATGCCTAATTACATGTTTGAATAACATTTCCTGACATTTAAATTTCTCAACAATGCTACAAAGTAAAGGTTATTTTTTTCATTATTTAAAAAGATAATGAATTCAGTGTAATTTGGCTAAAATTTGAATTAGACTCTAAATTTAAAGGGGTGTTTTCTTATATCTTTGTTTCCATTTTAGTTTTTTTAATTTTTTAAAAAAAATTTAACATTTATTTATGTTTTGAAAGACAGAGAGACAGAGCGTGAGCGGGGGAGAGGCAGAGGGAGAGGGAGACACAGAATCTGAAACAGGCTCCAGGCTCTGAGCTATCAGCACAGAGCGCAATGCCAGGCTCGAATCCATGAACTGCGAGATCATGACCTGAGCCAAAGTCGGCCGCTTAACTGACTGAGTCACCCAGGTATCCCTGTTTCCATTTTATGAAATTATAAAAGTAAATGAAAGAGATCACCACTTTGCTATGCTATTCATAATGCTACTAAAAATATAACTGGGATTAAACATGTAATTTTGTACACACATGTTAAAATATATGTAAGTTACCATCCAAACTTTAAGAAATAAGAATCAGTACCTCATGTAAAGGATACAAATCAGATTATAGTAACAATGGCAAATGTTGATTTCTCAAAGTGACAGTTCAGTGTTTTAAATGAAACCATACTAGAAGTTTCAGCTGTCAATATTTTAGGTGATTAGTTTATATGAATATAATTAAATAGTGCTGTGAATTAATGATGAAAGCAATGAAACAACAATATGGAGTCATCATTTTGGTGTAGTAGAATTTGGTAAGTTTAATTTGATCAGAGACATACCTGGAGAAAATGCAAGCAACACTAAGATTTTGTAATTGGATTGTAACTGTTTGGCTACAATACTATGACTAAAATTTTGGGAAGAGAGATAGATATATCACTAACATTTTATGAGTTTTTTTTTCTCCCAGAGAAAATGAACTAGAAAGAGAAGAAATGTAGAATTAAATGAATAGTAAAGAGCTAAGTTGGGAGTAGAGAGGAAACTTAGTATTTACTTTGTGTTAGGCAGGACTTACATTTTTATATCTTTTCATTTCATACAGTGAGCAATGTTAGATTAAGATTTATAGAAGTAAAATATAAAGAGGATCCAAATCATAAACTTCATTGGATATTATTTACTTTCCCATGGCTTTTCTTGCTGTAAATACAACTAGGGTCTTAGTTATCCCTGCAGTTTTTGCAAATGCAGGCCATTCTCTTTTTCACATCTTATGTATCTCTAGCAGGTGTAAATGAGTTAGGATCTTCTTGGTTTCCTACTGCCCTTTCCATCTAATGTCATCTTTCCCCTCTTTTAAAATCTCCAGTGTTTTTGAAATCTGTGTAGTCAGATTTCATACTCTTTTATCTTTCTCTTAATGTCATCTAAAGATCCAAGTGTGCTCCTTCATCCCTTGAATATTTTAAAAATTAGATCACTGTCATCTTTACTCTACCTATCATCATTCTTGTCAAAGTCAAGGTACTAGTAGATGATCCTTCCAACACTCTGTCTTCTTACATTCTTGACCATGCCACATTTGGAGGTAATTTCTTCCTCTCCCTTCTACCCACTTACACACAGAGCTATAGTCTATATTCTGTCATCACCAATACATGCTCTATCCCCAAGTTTATGTATAATGCTTGATACTTTCTGATCTTGATCATCTATAAATTGAGGTCATTTTATGTCATACCTTGCTGCACCCATTCCCACAGTATATGTCTCTCCTTATTTCAATCTTCTTTAATTTCTCTCAGCAATATTTTTTACTTTTCAGTATAAAGTTCTTTCATATTTTATCCGGTTTATCTCAAAGTGTTTAATCATTTTGATGCTACTTTAAATGGTATTGTTATGTTAATTTCAATTTTAATTTGTTTGTTGCTTGTATATAGAAATGCAATTGATTTGGGTATACTGATTTTACATTAACTGCTTTGTTAAACTCATTTTTAGTCCTAGTAACATTTTACTTACTTTCTATTTTTCATTTTCTCCAATTTTTTAAATTCCAGTTATTGATGATACAGTGTAATATTAGTTTCAGGTGTAGAATTTAGTGATTCAATATTCACATACAACACCTGGTGCTCATCACATGTGTGCTCCTTAATCTTCATCATCTATCTAACCCATCCCTCCACTTGTCTTCCTGGTAACCCTCAGTTTGTTCTCTATACTTAAAAGTCTATATCTTGATTTGCCTTTTTCATTTGCTTTGTTTCTTAAATTCTACATATGAGTGATATCATATAGTATTTGTCCTCTGAATGACTTATTTCATTTAGCATAATACTCTCTAGCTCCATCCATATTGTTGCAAATGGCAAGATTTCATTCTTTATTATGTCTGAGTAATATTCCATTGTGTATATATATATATATATATAGAACTTCTTTATCCATTCGTCAGTTGATGGACATTTAGGCTCTTTCTATAACTTGGCTGTTGGTACTAATGCTGCTATAAATGTCAGGGTACACATATCCATTCAAATTAGTATTTTTGTATCCTTTAAGTAAATACTTAGTACTGCAATTGCTGGGCTGTAGGATAGTTCTATTTTTGACCTTTTTAGGAAGCTCAATACTGTTTTCCAGAGTAGCTATATCAGTTTGCATTCCCCCCATCATTATAAGAGGGTTCCCTTTTCTCCATATTCTTGCTAATACCCACTGTTGTTAATTTTAGCCATTTTGATAGATGTGAGGTGATATCTCATTGTAGTTTTGATTTATATTTCCCTGATGATGAGTGATGTTGATCATCCTTTTATGTGTGTGTTGGCCATATGTATGTCTTTGGGAAAATGTCTATTCATGTCTTCTGCCCATTTTTTAACTGGGTTATTTTGGGAAGTGTTGAATTTGGTAAGTTCATTATATATTTTGGACACTAACCTTTATCAGATATGTCCTTTGCAAATACCATATGTTGCCCTCTAGTTTTGTTGATTGTTTCTTTTGCTACGCAGAAACTTTTTACTTCGATATAGTCCTAATAGTTTATTTTTGCTTTTGTTTCCCTTGCCTCAGGAGGCATAACTAGTAAGAACTTGCTAGACTGAGGTCAAAGAGTTTTATGCCTGTGTTGTCTTCCAGGATTTGAACGGTTTCCTGTCTCACATTTAGGTCTTTCACCCATTTTGTATTTATTTTTGTGTATGTTGTAAGAAAGTAGTTCAGTTTCAATTGTCATTGTCCAATTTTCCTAGCACCATATTTTGAACAATCTTTTTTCTCATTGGAAATACTTACCAACTGTGTTGAAGACTAATTGACCGTATAGTTGTGGGCTTATCTCTCAGTTTTCTATTTTGTTCCATTGATTTATATGTCTATTATTGTGCCATTACTATGCTGTCTTGATGACTACAGCTTTGCAATATAACTTGAAGTCTGGAATTGTGATGCCTCCAGCTTTACTTATCTTTTTCAAGATTACTTTGGTTATTTAGTGTCTTTTGAGGTTCTATACAAATTTAGGATTGCATGTTCTAGCTCTGTGAAAAATGCTGCTGCTATTTTGATAGGGATTGCAATAAATGTATAGATTGCTTTGGGTAATATAGAGATTTTAATCACACTTCTTCTTCTAATCCATGAGCATAGACTATTTTGTGTCATCTTCAACTTCTTCAGTGTTTTATAGTTTTTAGAGTATAGTTCTTGTAATTCTTTAAATACATTTTATCTATATTTCTACATAGACATTTTCTACTTAGAGACTTTTAAAATACATTGTGTCTACCATAAATTTCTACACAGAAATTTTCTACATAGAAAATCATGTTGTCTTTAAACAGTCATATTTACTTTTTCTATCAAATTTTGTAAACTTTATTTCATTTTCTTGCCTTATCAAACCACCTTAGACATCGAAGACATTGTTAAATAGAAGTAGGAGAATGGACAAACTTGTTTTAATTTTAACATGAGGAGTTCAAGATTCATTCTTTTAAAATTAACTGTGATAATAACTGTAGATTTTTCACAGATGCACTGTATTATGTCTAGAATGTTTGCTTTGATTCCTAATTCTCTGAGAATTTTTTATTTTTGATATGTAATAGATACTGGATTTTATCAAATGTTTTTTTTCTCTACTAGGATTATCTCATATTTTTAGTACTTATCTTGTGAATATAATAAATTATATCTATATTTCAAATGTTAAGACAGCTTAGAAAGTATTTGGTCACTGTTTCTTCACTGTTTTTTCTTCATTGTTTTCTCCTGTCCTTTGGGGATGCTAATGATATAGGTTAGACTGCTTGAAGTGGTTCCACACTTCATTGATGCTCTGTATTTTTTACAATTGTTTTTTGTCTGTGATTTTCTTCTGTGATTTTGTTTTGGATGGTATCTTCATGTTCTGCCATGTCTAATCTGTGAATCCTATCTAGTGCATGTTTCTTGTTCTCTTTCTTTAATCTCAGTCATTGTGGTTTTCATCTCTAAGAGACTAATTTAAATAATTCTTTTTGTCTTTCTCTATGGAATGCAGTTGTATGTGTATGTTTTCGTTGTTGTTGTTGTTGTTTTTATGTCCTTGTGTGCTAATTCTGACATCTATATCAGTTCTGGGTTGTTTCTGACTGATTCATCTCTTCATCATGTATCCTATTTTCTTGCTTCTTTGCTTAGCTGATAATTTTTTATTGGATACTAGACATGTTAATTTTATTTTGTTGAGTGATGAATACTTTAAACTCATATAAAATTTTTGAACTTTGTATTTAGGATATAGTTAAGTTATTTGGAAACAGTCTGATTCTTTCAGGTGTTTTATGAATCATTTCTAAGCTGGCTGATAGGAACAGCTACAATTTTCACTTCCGTGTGAGTACTGAGCATCGGGACCTGGATTCTTTTTGATAATTCTTTTCTCTGTCTTGAGTGGTTTCTTCACATGTACACACTGGTCATTATTCACTGACCATTTGAGAGACACTCATTCAAGGTCTCCAGAGGTTACTCTTTCTGCATCTCTTTTCTTTGTAGTACTCTGTCCTGCAAAGTCCTGGTCTTCCCAGGCTCTGGGGTTGAGATCCTCTGGACTCTTCCAGGCTTTCCCTTCCTAAGCCAGGGTCCAGAAGCCCTCTCAAAGAAGACAGTTGTAGCAATCACAAGGCTCTCTTAACTTCTTTTTCATTTGTTTTTCATCTCACAAGGATCCTTATCCTTTATTGTCTTATATCTAGCAGCTCACTTGCAAACCTTTTCATTTTGTTGTTTGCCTGTTTTGTTTTGTTTTGTTTTTTTTTTTGGTTGTTTCAGGCAGAAGGATCAAAATCTTTGCCATTTCATATTGACCAGAAGTGAAAGTCTCCAGGTTGGCCTATTTCGTCTTTATATCACCAAATGCACCATACTTTCTTAGTCTACATCTACACACTTAGTTTCTTTATATGGCAATAGAGAAAATATATAAGTAGAAAATATATGAAATCAAACATTTTATTTAATCCAATTACTTTAACCTACTTTCTGCAACTATCCTCTTTCTCTTTTATATTATGAATTTTGTCCTTTATTGAAAAGGTGAGGGGCGCCTGGGTGGCTCAATCGGTTAAGCGTCTGACTTCAGCTCAGGTCGTGATCTCGCAGTTTGTGGGATCAAGCCTCACGTAGGGCTCTGTGCTGACAGTTCAGAGCCTGGAGCCTGCTTCGGATTCTATGACTTCCTCTGTTTCTGCCTGTCTCCTGCGCTTGCTCTCTCTCTCAAAAATAAATAAAAAATTATATATAAAAAAAGAAAAGTTGAATAAATTTTTTCTGTAAAGGGCCAGATATTAAATATTTTGGCCTTTGCAGTCTTATGGTCTCTGTTACGACTATTTAGTTCTGCTAGTACAGCACAAAAGCAGCCATATATAATATGTAAATGAATGTACATGATGATAATACCTTTTATTTACAAAATACTAGGGGTAGTCTTGATTTGACCCATTGGCCACAGCTTTCCAATACCTGCTCTGCTGGATCATTGCCATCTTAATGGGAATTAATTATCTTCATCTTAAAGTGGTAGCATCCATCCTTTCTTCTTGTTTTGTTCTCACATTCTGGTTTTCCTATAATACATTCCATGTAATCTTTGATCTTTAAAATTGGTATGAAGTAGCCTTATCAAAATCATCAACAACATATAGTTAACTTTATTTTATGCTATCTGTATACCATAACCTTTTTCTTGAACCATTTTATGTTCCTGATTTTAACCACATTATCCTCATTTTCTTCCTATCCAGTTACCTTTTTGTTACCAATTTCATTTTGTGGCCCCTTTCTTTCTCACAGATCTCTAAGTGCCAAGACACTCCCATGGTAACTTTTTCTTCTATATTATGTCTGCCTAATCAGATTTTGTTTGCTTCTATAACTTTAAAAATGATATGATCTGTCTTCCTAAATTTAAATTTCTAATTGTTAGCACATTCTAGAGTTCAATACTTTTATATTCACTTTCCTTTTTGACCTTTCATATTTAAAAGGCATTTCATAACCAAACTTATCATAACCAGAAATATTTTTGGTATATCCTCCTAAATCTATCAATCCTAAATATTTCCCCATATCTGCAAATGGTACCAATGTTAGCAGAGTTGTTCAAACCTACTGTAGGAGTCATTAAAGATTACATCTCCCTTCACAACTAGCAACCAATCCAGTTGTAAATCTTACTGACTCTACCCTTAACTATATTCTATATTTGACTAACTTTTAAAACTCCTCCCTTACTTCCAAAACTCTTGTTAAGGTAACTTCATAAGGGGTACAAAAATACCATCCTTTCTCACCTCCCCGCGGCCTATTGCCACAACAATCAATCAGATTTTCTTAACATAAATTATATTATGTGTTTCTCACATTCTAAGCACTCCAATTTCAGTCTTTCAATCACACTTAAATAAACACCTAACCTTCTTCCCAAGGCCCAAAGAACTATACGATTCAGTTTCTGATAATGTCTTCAACTTCCTTTATTACAACTATCCACTTGTTCACTGTTGTGCAAACATTGGGCCTCCTTACTAGTTTTTGAATTCCAGGCAGGCACAGTCTAGTTTTGGAGTTTATACTTGCTGGTTCCGATGCCTATCACTTCCTCCAGGTTCAAGTCTTCATTCAGGCAAATTGGGACCCTTCTTGAGAAAGATTAAATAATGTTTAAATTTGCCATAAACTCTTATGACACCTAGTAATTTATTATTTTCTAACCAATTCACCTCAAAACTCGACTAACTTTATGTTAGTTTTTCTTGGCCCCCGTTCTTCAAAAAGGCCATAGTTTCCTCCACAGTCAGTCTCTATGCTATTACAATGTTCTAATCTCTTTATAAACTTTATCAGAAATATATATGCATTTGATTTTGTGCTTGTTTTTCATTTCTACCACTGATGATCCAATCTTAGAATCTCAGCTCCTTAAAGGTAGGAACTGAATCAATCTTGTTCACTTCTGTATCACAAGAGCCTGCAAATTGCTTGTCTATTATATTAGACATTCAATAAATATTTGCTGAATAATTGGCAAATTCCAATCAAATTTTTAGTAGTATAAACATTTTATTGGGATATTGAAAATAAAATTGAACATAATACACAATAGGAAAAAATATAGTCAAATGTAAGAAAGTATATACTATTTATTATATATAAAGGAACTTCTAAAGAGACAGCATAATTTTGTAAACAGATATGTGAAAATAAGACAATACATGGTTTCTAATTATGTGTTTGAAAGAAAATCCAGGGAAAATGAGATATGGACAGTGATGGTGTCATTTTAAAAAAGATTTTCCAGGATGTCTGGGTGGCTCAGTCAGTTAAGCATCTGACTTTGGCTCAGGTCATGATCTCACAGTTCATGAGCTCAAGCCCAGCTTAGGATGAGCACGAGCCCCTCTTTGGACTCTGGGCTGACAATGTGGAGTCTGCATGGGATTCTCTTATTCTCCCTTTCTTTCTTCCCCTCACTCACTCGTGCTCTCTTTCAGAGAAAAAAAAAAGGATTTTCATAAATCAGCTAATAGGCACTTACTGTGCTATATATGAATGAAGAGGCAGAGTTTTAAAAAGATTAAGCATGATGAGGCAAAGAAAAACACAAAGAGTACATTATGGCAAGAGAAAAATTGAGTGGTAGGGAACCAGATGCCATTGTTGTATAGGAAAGTGCACTTAGAAAAACAAACAAACACAAATCACTACATAATATTTTGCACACATTCTTGTAACATTGATGAATGTTAGTGTTTGTACTAATACGACAGTGTCTGTGGGATTTTAAATGGTTATGTTTGTTCTTCTCTTAAAAGATGGTTTATATTATGGAAATTAATATCAATCTAAATTTTCTTCTTCCTCTACACCAATGAATAAAGAAGAAAAACAGCTGTCACACTATCTTCCAAAAAATATTCAGAAACAAATGATAGATATGGAACCTCTCCAGTAGGACTCTGTCGATAATTCATTTTCCACACACCTCTGGGTGCTACAGTAGCTTTTGATAGACTCCCTAGTGCCTACTCTGTAGTGTGTTTTGCACTAAAACACTGACACAGAGGAATAATGCTGAGGGCAAAAATAGGACAACTGAGCCCTTGGTGAATGATTCAAAGAATGATTGAATCATTTTTCTTTCTAGGATGGAAACGAGTTTTGTTTGTGCTGTCCCACTTTTTTATTATAAGTAAGGCTTGTGTTTTCTGTGGAAGAGTTTGTCTTATTCTGACAAATACCCATTAAAGTATAGAGGGAAACAGAGGAGATGATGTAGTAATATTGTAGAGGAAAAATGCAATGAAAATGACTTATGTTCCATCAGTAGGTATCTGATCCTTGAGAGTGTCATTCAAACCATTTGGTCCTGCTGAAAACCCATGGTCTTCATAAATCTTTCCCGGTATGAAGTACTATTTAACTTCCTTTACCATGCTTAACAGAGTTGTTAAATTACTTCACATCACTTCTTAGTCCTTAGAGATGAGAATTATGTTATGGTAGTGGATTTTATACAAGTGCTTTTATTGTTTTCTAAGTCAGGTCAAAATAATTTTTGTTTCTGTTTCCTGTTCCAATGCCCCTGCTTTTCTTCCATTTTTTGGGAGGGGATGTAAGGGGTTATGCATTCTCCTCTTTCACATACTGGTTTTTGACTCCTTGTAATCTCATGTTCTGAGTGACTATAAAATACCATAAAGTATCAGTAACTATTAAAGTTTTATAAGTCAATTCTGGGATGGGGAAAATGACAATGTGATGTTGCAAAAGGGAAGAAAGTCAATATAGAAAAGAGAGATAAATAAGACATGACAGGATTGCAAGGTGGAACTTTCTATGCGGGCAGTGAGGAATAGAACACTCACGGATATTGACAAGAGGAAAAAAGAGAAAAATAAAATAATGAAAATCTGGGGCACCTGGGTGGCTCAGTCGGTTAAGCGTCTGGCTTTGATTCAGGTCATGATCTCGTGGTTCATGGGTTGCAGCCCGCATCAGGCTCTGTGCTGACAGCTCAGAGTCCAGAGCCTGCTTCAGATTCTGTGTCTCCCTCTCTCTGCCCCGCCCATGCTGGCACTGCCTCTCTCTCTCTCAAAAATAAATAAACATAAAAATTTTTTTAAATAATTAAAATCTTAACAAGGAGGGTACAGAATCAGGGAAAAAAAGGCTTATGTAAAGTAATTAGACTTTTGAAATGAAGTGGGAATTTTAAAAATTCCCAAGTAAGTGGTGGAAGGTGATGGAAAGAAATTGAGAAATTATTTTCCTTCTCACAAGAAGGACACAAAAGTTGTTCTTTGGTTTATTTGAGGGATAAAAATCAATGCAAGATGAAAACAATGGTAAAAAATGTCCATTTTCTAGGAAAGTGGAAAATATTAGGTTCACAAATCATCAGAGGAGGTTTCTGTCAAACAATAAAATGTTATGAGTCTTTTCAGTCAAGTGGACAAGAATAATTGTATACTCACCTTTTTATTCATTTGTTTATTCATTCAATGAACATGTACTATTTATGTTAGGTGCTATAAAAGCATGAAAATAAAAAGATGAATATATCCCCAGGCAATTAAGTGATGAGGGTACATCAGATCTGGGAGGAAGTAGTGTGAGTGGTGAAAAGCGGGATGAGTAGGAATATGTTTTGAAGATAGAGCAGATATACTTTCATGAGGGATTGGATATGTGATATAATGGCATCAAGGATTTTGATATAGTAGATGTCAAAAGATATAGTAGTCTTCAACTGAATTTAGTTTTGACATGTTAAATTTGAGATATATTTCAGATATTTTATATATTATGTTGAGTAGGCAGTGGAAAAAGAAGTGTAGACTTGGAAAGAAGTAAGTAGTCTGCAGAAAGAAATTTCTACGAGTTTGACCTGTATAGACTATTTCAATCTTTGAAAATGGATGATATCAACAAGGAAGTGAAAATATAGGAAAGAAAACCAAGGACTAATCTTTGCTGCATTTCAAAATTGAGAAGAGGAGATGAATGTAAAATAGATTGAGGAGAGGAAGAACCGGAATAGTAGAAGGAAAAATGAAATACCATAAGATTGTATTGTTTTGGAAGCCCAGGAAGTTTAAACAAGAGAGTGAATGATCAGCTGATAATGTCAAATGCTGACTAGTTAAATGAGATATAAAGACTAATATTTCACACATTAAAGAGACATACATTGAGAGGCAGAGAGCAGTGAAATTATGGTGATGGAAATAAATTGAAGATCCCAACAGGTTGTTGGGTTTGGAAGACCAAAAGGACTGAGGTAGACAGGTAGGGGGAAGTGATTAGGAAGTAGGGTAGATGAATTGAACATTAAAGATAGCTACAGCAATTTGTTATATAATCTAAGACTTGCTTTTAATGCCAAATGTTAAATCTTCCGGAGTAGTGTAAACTGGATGCAAAAACCATCAGAACCTTAAAACCATCCATGGTTGGATAGTGTGCCTGGTAAAAATAAAAACTCTACAAATTCGATCTTTTTATTGTATCCTCACAGTTGGTTTACTGACGTATTGCCGGAGACCAAAACTGCACAGGTCATCCCTGATGGCAAGGCCCAGGGAAGAGACTGCAATGCAGTCAGAAGAACCCCTGGAAGAATTCTTCTTCTCTACTTTGTCTGTACCTTTTACTCTCACTTCTGCTGTTAGTTTATTCTAGGGTTAATATGAAACCAGAGTCACCCAAAGTTCCCCCCTTCCTCCAAAATGGAATGTACCTAAATATCATGTCCGCCCCCTCAATCAGATGTTGTCTAATAAATATTGTAGCAATTAGCAAAATTGGAGACAGTCCGGTACGCATTGGGTCTATGAGAGACCTAGAATTCATTTTCCTTGTATGAGTCTAATTGCCAGTAAGAATACATATTATGCCATAAGCAGAGACAAAAACAAGACTTACTAGTTGTGGAGGACTTTCTTGAATAAGTGTTAGAGAAATATTTGCCTGCTGACCTCAAGCCTGTAAGGCAACTTACGGATTGTTCTGGTCAAAGAATGAGATTGGTAAATGCAGAGACCAAATTCTAGTTGATCCATGTAAAACATTTCCATATGTCATCTATGATAAATGTTGACATTGTTCTTTCTTAGTAAGGGGTCGTGAGAGTCTGTTACCTACAACTGCGGGTACAAGTATATCCTGTTTTTGCATGCCCACTGAATTTGAATAATTAAAAGGCACTGTGATCTCATGAATTATGGCCATATACTTCACTTATCCTTAGATACCCTGTCATACGTAGTAAAGAATATGTAAAACTTTGTTATGACTATCTGGTTAAATTTTATTTGTTGAAGTGGAAATTACATACCATGAAACCACTGTTGCCAAGAAAACTTAGAAATGTTAAGTCCCATGACTGTACTCAAAAAATGTAAATTGTTTAAGCATGATTGTTTGAATTTGCTATATAAAAACCCTAAGCTGAAAAATAAATTTGAGCAGTCCACCTGAAGAGGTTGGCTCCGTGTCTTCTTTCGCTGACGCCAACCATCACTCTCCGGGCCAACCCTGGCTTGCAGAGGCTGGTCCCCTGCAACATATCACGTATATTATATATATTTATCATGGCAGTGTCTAGGGTATAACTTTTAGAATGAGTGCTAACGGAAGTTGGAAATATGCTAATAAGAAGAAATAGGTTCAAATAATTGAGAATGCAAAGTATTAGAAGAATCATCTATATATTCTTCTGCACATGTAAATTGCATTAATAAAAACTGGAGAAAGACATAGTACTAGAGAAGAGAAGCTATGAGCCACTAGTTAAAAACGATGAGAAATGGTAGGGTGTGATGAGTCAGTTGTCCATTAATAACATTGGAGAACAGATGAAATTTGATACAAAACCAGGAGTGTTGTGGATAAGAAAAGGGGAATGGTCTCAAAATGGCAACAGTAGCAAGGCCTCCACCTGTCCCATGTCCAACCTTTTTGGTAAAACTGTGGGATACGAAAAAATCATTACCCTCATTGAGAACGCTATGTGGGAAGCAGAGTTTGTGGAAGGAAGCCAGGTTTTTATTAGAACATAAATGTGAACTTTCAGAGGAAAAGAACAGGATATTAGAGATTGTTATGATAATGTTTTATAAATTTCAAGAGTCTCATGAAAGATTTTGAAGAATTAGAAAGGGGGAATTATAGAGACATGTGTTTAAAAATGAGGGATGTGGCAATGGATCTGGAGGATTCTCCTGTGGACCAGTATCAAAAGGAATAAAGGACTTAATGAGATTAATTGTAGTGATTCAAGACAAGTAGGGAGGTGAGGTTGTGTTGAATGACAAGCAGTGGCAGGCTTTTGACTCTTTCTCTTCATCTTTGATGATCAGGTTACAAAGTTTAGGAGGCATATTTTTAGGCCAAGTGTGCTGGTCCACTCTGACTTTTGGAAGAGATGAGACTTCTGGGGACGAGTGTTTCATACTGCACATCCCTCCCTTATCACTGATGATGAGGGAAGATGGTCTAATGGAGAGGTAGGAACTCTGGTCCAGAGCCCAAATTCACATGTTGACTAAATATTTCCTGTAATATGGAAATGATAATTGGTTTTTTAACTTGTGAAGATTTCATTTTATTCTTCAAAGTGTAATAATGTAGCTGTCCAGGTCAAGATCACAGATAGCCATTGTGGGATATTATTAGTGCATAATTTAGACTATCTACTTATTCTTCTTCTGTGCATAAAATTCTATTTTTCCCCCAGAAGAGTCAGTGCATTGCCTCTCTCTATTCCTTTTCTTCCCTTCCCTTTCCTTCCCCTTCCTTCCCTTCTTTCCTTTCTTCCCCTGCTCCCACCCCCTCCCTTCTCCTTTCTTTCTTCTATTCAATGGTAATGTAAGGCAGCATATATTGGACCTGGAATTACGATTTCATTACTTGTTTCAATACAAATTTCCAAATCCCTTAAAATATAACACCAGTAAGTAGTGAGAACCATTGTGTAAAGAGCCTAAGATTCTTCTAGAAAGAAAAGTACCTGATACCCTAAGTGTTATCTGAATTACAAGTCAAGGAGACAGGAGGCAGAGTTGGATGTTTCTCTCTCCTAAATATCATGGCACGGAGAGAAAATAAAATGACTCCAAGAGGTGGAGAGTTGTGTGTTGATGACATGGTTTTAGATAAGTAAGGCATGAAGGTTCTTGAGAAGAGCTGATACTATTAGAGTTTACTGTTAATCTGCGGAGTGTCCTTAGGGCCCAGACATCATTTAACAGTGTGATATGGTGGGGTTTAATAGTCTAAAAATTTGATGCCTTAATGTGTCACACCACTCGGAGGTAGCAGTACATTGAACTGAACTTGGGATGGTTGCTGAGTGCCCCTACAACTGTTCAAGAGCAGGACACATTCACAGTCCATGGAAGAGGACTGCTGGGCCTCTTGCTGGGACATATTTCTCCTCTAAATGACAGACTTTCCCTCCTCCCACACATTTTGGTAAACGTGTGAGTCTGGGTTTCCAGATAACTCAAGAATGATTTTTAGAACAGGATAATAGTAACAAGATATTTTTTTGGATGGCTCTGACCAACTAAAAACAAGTTATTAGAAGAGACGTTCTATGCTACGTTCTATGCTGATTTCATGGGCCAGTTCAAATCTGAGTGATGTTCTTAAAAATTCATCAATTTATTATTTTTAAATATTTGCTTAATTGCTTGTGGTTTTTATTATTCTACTTGGAGAGTTTCCATTGCTTCTTCAACTTTGGGTCTTTAATATATAATCCAATGGTAAACACCTACAAGGCCATTGACATTTGTTGAATGGGTTCAAAGCTTATGGCTCTCTTGATTCTCATTATCACACTCAGCCTCTGGTCCAGAATATGGCAGTATTCTCTAGAACGGGCTTTAAGGTATTTAAAGAAGCAATTGTGTGCTGAGTCAGAATTAGCCTTCCCAAACAATTAATTCATAATTGAATTCACAAATTAATAAATAAGTGGTTTTCTAAATGCATACAAATAGAAATACACATTTTAATGTTGTTATTACCTGTAAGTTGGTACCCTTAACTTGAAAGGAATTAGTCAGTAGGAAGACTTATGCCCAGAAGGTGAGCTAAGATACATTTTTTTAAAGAAATCACATGAAGATGTTGCTTCTGAAGTTCTTCTAGTATTAGTTTGTTAAATGGATGACTTAAGCTTGTGATAAAGTAATAGGATTTGACTATCCAAAGGGAATGAAGTATCTTAAAATTCAACAAAAGAAAACAAACAACCCAGTGAAATAATGAGCAAAAAAATAGTCACCAAGGAAGATATACAGATGACAAATAAGCATATGAAGGGGTACTCTGCATCATATGTCCTTGGGGAACTGCAGAATAGAAAAGCAATGAGATCCCATCATGCACCTATTAGAGTAGCTAAAATCCCAGACTCTGGCAATACTAAATGCGAGCAAGAATGTGGAGGAATAGGAACTCTCATTAGTTGCTGGTGTCAACCTCAAAAACCTGCACACAAATATTTATTGCAGCTTTATTTATAATTGCCAAAACCAGAAGCAAAAGATGTCCTTAAAAAGGTGAATGCTAAAACTGTGGTATGTGCAT
Source organism: Crocuta crocuta (assembly GCF_008692635.1). Lineage (NCBI taxonomy): Eukaryota > Metazoa > Chordata > Mammalia > Carnivora > Hyaenidae > Crocuta > Crocuta crocuta. Next base: position 360,878 of record NW_027530618.1, read on the forward strand.
ACAGCAGAGTGCTATTCAGAACAAAAGAAGAAAGGAACAAACCATCAAGCTATGAATAAGGAAACTTCAATTCACGTTGCTAATTGTAAGAAGCCAATCTGAAAAGATAACATACTGTATGATTTCAATTGTCCAATAATTTTAAAAAGGAAAAACTAGTACAGTAAAAAGATCTGTGGTTTCCAGGGGCTCAGCAATGTGGAGAAGGTGGAAGGCTAGCTGGGGTACAGGGGATTTTTAGGGTGGTGAAACTATTCTGTATGACACTGTAATGGTAGACACATGCCATTGTACATTTGTAAAATCCTATTGAATGCACTACACAAAGAGTGAACTCTAAGGTAAACTGTAGACTTTAGTTAATAATAATGTATCAGTGTTGCTTCTTTAATTGTTATAATTGTACTACATTAATATAAAATGTTAACAATAGTGGCAACTGTGCCTGTGTTAAGGACCAAGGTATTATGTCTACATCCAGGAGACCCTCCCTGAATAATACCGATAACGGAAATGAACAGAATTTTAGATATCTAGTCCTATAAATGGAGATAATTGAGAAAAGAGGAAGAAAGCCACAGATATCTATAACATAGAATATGTATAATATGTAACATAATATGTAGGATATAGTATTCTATAGATTATAGATATAATATGAATATGAGATATAAATTACATAGAATAATATATTCTTTTTCATTTTATATATAATATATAAATGTGTATATATGATATGGTACATATCATATGCTTCATATTCAAAATCTCTTTCTGCCATCACCGAGATATTTTCTAGGGCAAAATCTGGATTTGGAATAATTGTTATTGGCCTCAGCAATCCTCCAGCCAAAGCTATGAATAGTTCATGCGCAAATATCATATATAGTTCACAATTATTAGGCTATCTTTTTAAAAATAAATTTTTACAATTTGATACTTTATTGAGGGAATCTGCTTTCCTTTCTTAATAGTTACAGATCTTACTATTTATATGGTTTCGAAGAATCTATTACCTGTGGCCAGAGAAGGACATCCGGTAGAAATCCCAGCAATTCTGAGTCATGATTTGAATATTGCTAAATTTCCCAGACCTTTTTTGTGTGAACTGTAAACCAGCTCTTCTCCATGTTTCATTTTTGCAATTAGCTACCTCAAATGGTTTTTAAGGTATATGAGGTCTATATTACCAATTCATGAATCCATAAGTAAATTTTAATGCAACATTTTATTGACCTTAATTGCCAGAAGATTAAAATGTCTAACCATTATTTTTTTTCTGGTAAGTGATAAAAGTTCCTTTCAACTTCTACTCTTATGGTGAAGAGTATAAGATCCCCTTCTTGACAAACTAAACCCTACATGCTTTGAGTATGACAATCACACATTCTCAGCTTTATATGCTGTTCTCTCTGGGTCCCATACTATTTTATACATTGTAGCACTGAAGGAAAATTTTATTAATTTGTTAAGACTTTAGTAAAATTAAAATGCATGTGTTTTATTTTCAAAATAGGTTGGCGTTCAAATTTTAACTTTTAACAGTGAGGAAAACTGTAGCTGTAGTTATATAAACTCATAATTGCAATTATATATGCAAAGAGAAAAATCTATTTACCTAGTCAGGACCTTGCTATAAGAAATCATTAATGTTTAACAAATATTTTTACTATCTAAAGACTAACTACTAGAGAAATGCTATTAATCATATTAACACCATTTATGGTAAAACATTACTCATCTTGTTTGATGAAAGTGTAGAGTTTTTGACAGTCTGTAGAGTGTCATCTGATTATGATCACCATCATTCAAATCCGACAGCCATTGACATCCATGTTTTGGGAACATATAGCTTCCACTTACTGACACATTCTTTATAACTTTAACACAAACATAAGAGAAAAGACAGTATCTTAGGTGTCTATGACAAAAAGGCAATCATTTTAGAGATAGATCAGCAACATTTCCTCCAAAACAATGCATTCCTGTCTAAGTTAAGAAAAAAAGTCATTTGGGCTTCTCCTGCTTTATAAATGGTCCCCCTGTGAAAAAGTGATAGCAAAAATGTTTCCCAAGTTCACTGGAGTAGAAATCATGGAGAAATTCAAAGGAGCACTTGAGTTCCTTTCTAGGTATTGCCCAGAGAAATAACAATATCAACTTAAGGGGAAGTTTTGAGACATTAGAAGTTAGCTTCTATTCAGTTCAACCTATGAGGTTGCTTTTGTTGACAAGCCACAGTAGAGTTCACTTTTTTTTTTTCTAAAATACCCTAACATGGAGAAAGGTTTTTTCAGTTTTATTGAGGTATAATTGACAAAATTATAGGATTTTAAAGTGTATATAACAGGGTGCATGGGTGGCTTAGTTGGTTGAGCATCCAACTCTTGATTTCAGCTGGGGTCACGATCCCATCCCAGGATCATGAGATCAAGATTTGCTTCAGGTTCCACACTGAAAGTGGGGCCTGCCTAAGATGCTCTCTCTTTCTCTCTCTTTCTTTCTCTTTTTCTCTCTCTGTCTGTCCCCATCCCCCACTTGTGAGCATGCTTTCTCCTTCTCATTCTCTCTCTGTCTCTTAAAGTATATAGGGATGATTTGATATATGCATACACTGTGAAAGGACTTCTTCCATTAATTAGTTAATATATCCATTATTGCACATATCTATCTTTTTTTTGGTAAGAACACTGAAGTTTTATTTTCCAGCAAATTTTAAATATACAATACAGTGTTATCAACTAGAGTCACCATGTTATACATTAGATCCTTAGACTTTATTCATCATAGAGCTGAAAATTTGTACTCACATTTAGTATATATACTTTTTACAGCATTGAAGCAGAGAGTTACTAGGCCCAGAATAATTTCTGTAGTCAGTGTTTAAAATTCACCTATTCTAGACTGCCTTGACTTGTCTTAATTTGGTGCAAATCTTGTAAGGACCAGTGTGTCCTTGACAATGTTTCATGAACTGTGTGTTTGAACATAAAAACAGGTAAAAATGGAGACACAAGTAACTGGTTACTAATGCTATAGACCATGAATCTACTTTTAGCTTATGCTAAGTGATATAATGCTCATTTTAATAACTTAACATTAAATATAAATAAAATACTTTTAATATACAAGTATATTCATTCCAAAAAAATCATATTAAATATTGGTATTTCATTCATAGAAATTTTTATAGAATATTCTGTCATCTTCACCGTGATTTGATCTCATCAAACTTTTTTCTGTTTTTGCCTCTAAAATTAAAAATAAAGTAAATCAAACATGCAAATAAACAGTATGAAAGTAGTACTTCTTCTGGAATGTAATTTTAGGACAAACATTTCCCACTTGGCACTAGCTTCGGAGATATTGCATTCCTATTATAAATTCTAAAATGAGAACATGACAATGTAGTGAATAGAAATTCCTCCTTGAACATCATACATCCTGCATAAAAGCTGTGTCTTTAAGTCTCTAAGCAATTATTATGAAAGAAAAACTCTCCAGTTCTGTGGCACTGATAAAATTAATCAGCCAATTGAAAAAAGTCTTATCTTTTCACAGACAGATTACAGCATGATGTGAGCAAATCAAATCATGAGCTCCCCAAGACACAGGCATTTAAATTTTCATATTGTGAGTAGTCATGATGAAAGATCTTAATTCTCAAAGGCCAAATTTCTTGGGTGCAGGATGTAGAAAATATTTTCTTAGAACCTAATAGGAACATTGACTTAAATGTTGTAAAAAATAGTTTGGTAGTATCATACTTGAATAAATTTTTCCAGGCCAGTATATTTATTGAAAGTAAAGGATAGCAAGTTATTTGTATTTTGAACAGCATCACTAAAGAGTTAGAATCCCTGCATTCAAAAAACATTTCAGTTAAGTCAAGTCTGTGCACAAGCTATAAAATTTTTATGCCAGGTTTCATACCCATCAGCTTAATCCAAGAGTTCACATTCTTCACCACCATTGACAGTACTCACTGCTCCAGAGGTAAGCTATCCTAGGTAGTTCATCCATTGTACACTGTCCTTCTGAAATACTCACATAAGCAGACATTCTGGGAATTTGCTACAAACAGTTCTGAATCTGATTAACTCCTGCTTCATTTGCATTTTGAATTCTATTTACATTGACATAGAAATAAGTTGAAGAAATAATACAGTAAGAGTGTAGAAGTTGAAGAAATAAATGATCTTGGCAAAAAAAATAACACCATGTTAAGAAATTAAGAACATAATCTTGTCCTAACATTTTCCAATCATTCAATAATTTCACTAGAGGGTAAGAGGCATTGAAAACCCATGATGACATAGATGTCTTGGTGATATCAGGAAGTTTTCTCCTTATTACTGGGATTCTGAGTCACAGGGACACTGAAATGTTCTCCATTGGTGCCTAAGTACTTATGAAACTACTACTAGCTGGTGGCTAGGCAGGTCAACTGTTAACAGCCTTAGAGACATAAAAATAAGTCCAGCTTGAGGCAAAGAATAAAGACATCTTTAGATTTTGTTTGCTACTAATATACCTGTCAGTGTACTGTCCTGAACTATTTTTCTTTTTTATCTTCTTATAACAATAGATTGTTTTCTAGAGAAAATTATAAATACTTTAAGAATACTAATTTTACTTTGACCACGGGATTCACATGTAGTAAGTACTCATTTATTTGTGCATGGGTTAATAATTTATTCTGTTAAAAATAGATGCTTCTTAGTGATGTCTATGGGTGTATTTGGGTGATGTATCTGAATGAATTTAAATTACAGAAATAAGACCCCATATAATTATCAACAATCCCAAACTATTCTGAGGTTAGTTTTCAAGTGTCCTAGATTCCTGGGTAGGACTTGACGGAGGTGCCCACATTGTTGTAAGTTCTATGTTCTTCCATATTCAGTGCTGCATACTCTTTTATAAAATGTATTTTAATTGAGATACAATTGACATATAACATTGTTTAAGTGTAAGGTATACAATGTATTGCAATATGATTATCACCATAGCATTAGCTAACACTTCTATCATCTCACATAACTGTTTTCTTTTTATGGTAAGAACAGTTAAAATGTAGTTTCTCAGCACTTTGATGTTTTTAATACCTTATTGTCTGTAATCACTATGTTGTGCATTAGATCTTCCAGGCTTACTTATCTACTAGCTGTAAGTTATATATAATATTATATATTATGTTTCATAATTCTGTTTTATATATTTTTATGAAAATACATTATATACTTACATACATAATATAAAAATTAGTTTGTAATAAACTANAGTACTAGGTTGTTCATTTACAGTTCCACTTTATGTGTACTTCAGAAAGTTTTTAACAGCCAAGCCTCTTCTGAAAATATATATAAATATAGAGTTTTCATTGAATATTCTGAAGAAAACTGATGTACCTAATTGAGTGCCAAGTGGGCATGAACTCGGTCTAATTGTTCTTTACAGCATTTTATGCAGTGTTGATGGTCAAAACACCTTTATTTTTTTTTAATTTTTATAGTTTTTTTAATTTATTTTTGAGACAGAATGAGACAGAGCATGGCGCGGGGGGAAGAGAGAGAGGGAGACACAGAATCTGAAACAGGCTCCAGGCTCTTAGCTGTCAGCACAGAACCTGACGCGGGGCTTGAACCCACAAACGCGAGATCATGACCTGAGCAGAAGCTGGACGCTTAACCAACTGAGCCACCCAGGCACCCCCAAAGCACCTTTAAATGGTGACAACGGTAACAAGGTTCCCTGGTCTCCTGATAGAATGTCACCGGCCTTGCTATTTTCTCATCGCTGGGTACATTTCAAGACCCAGGCTCGCAGTCCAAATTGCTAGGGTGGCGGTTCTTTGTTTTCATGCATTGGCATTGTCCTTCCACTTTATTTGTTGGTATGTTGGCATTTCTTCCACACAGAAGACGTGGGAATTGGCTTGTCTCTATGTTGTCCTTAACCTCTGAAAAATACCTCACAGCAAAGTCATCCAAAAATTCTTAATTTCTGCTATGCTGATCAGAAAATTCATAGTTCAAAGTTGAAAAGAAATGTAAGTTTTCCTCTTCTCAGAGGAGGGGAAAAAAGTCACCGAATGAAACCTGCAGGTTTTATTTGGCTCCAATGTCTTGAGATGTTATTCAATTTCTGGGCCTAGTGTTATAAATCACAGAGACATTTATCTCTCTATTCCAACAGATCAGCAGAAAGCTGAAGGGAAGCTTTTACAATATTGCAAATTCCCAGTAGTTTCCGCATAATAAACCTTTTTCCACTGAAAATCTCTATTGCTTTCTTCCACAACTGAACATGGCTGTGTTCTCTAATTCATGCAGTGCCTCTTCAGATGGCGCATTGGCACTGGTTATTTTCTTTTATTACTTAAGGGTGATATAACAGCTAGATTTCCTAGAAAGTACATTCTAATTCAAAATTAAAGTATTTTATTTTTCATTTCAGGTATTATAAATATATATCTTTTGAAAAACATAACAAACTTATAACATATAAATCACAAGTAACACATGTCCACCCCCTCGCAATATTCTAGTATTAAGCTATACGTCTTTTAATACTTACATGCTGGTGTCATGCAATTCAGACTCTTAATCACATTAGAACAAAATCTTTGACTCTGCTAACTCAACTTGCACTGTCCCAGGGCCTATCTGTAGATGAAGAAAAATGAGGCCTTGTCTCCTTCTGTGTAGATGTTTGACTAATGTATTTCATACCATGGGAAGCATTGTTGGAGTTACTGATATTTAGTTCATTCCCAGAGCTCATAAACACAAATCTTATTCTCATTCAGTCTCCTGACATCTCTTTAGATAGTGGGAAAACTTAATATGTAAAGAATCCATTTAATGAAATGAAAATGTTATTGCTAGCAGGTACTTATACTCCAAACTCCATTGCAACCCTCTGGTGGCATAATTTGAGGAAAGTGGAAGAGTAATTCAATTAATTGCAATGATAATTAATATTTATGGAAGTATTGTGTTCCACACATTGTGCTGAGGCATTTTGCATCTCATTTAATCTTTACATCCACTGCATGAAGTGTTACCATCACCATTTTACAAATATGGAAACTGAGCATAGAGATTTGTTGACTTGGACAAGATCATTTTGCTAATAAATAATAAATGCACAATTCTAATTCAGGTAGTCATACCCAATGGCCCAAGCAGAGAATGCATAGATATGGTTTGAGTAATTTCCAAAACCTCAAAAGCCTTAGTAGTTTCCTTTGATTTTCTGCAATGAGTCCATACCAGCATTGGAGACCTCTGTATCTTACCTCTCTGATGTCAAATTAAGTTCCAGGTAACCCTCTCAAGGTTAGAGCAAGCCAAAAGGCAATTACTCCATTAAAAGTTAATTCATTCTCATTCTGCTGTTATAGGCAAGCCTCATTTTACTACTCATTTTACTCTCCTATGTTAGGCATCCACACCTCAACACTGAGCCGTCCCTGCATGGTTAATGTCCTCATATTGTCCACGCTCTCAGGTCTCACTCCAGATGTTCCTCTCACAGAGACACCACTCTTACTCAGCTTTGGATCCAACATCTCACAATCTGCCACTATTCCACACAGGTTCTCACCTCATTTTCTTTGAGCACCGCCTCAGGTATCTGCACACGACACTTTCCCTTTTTTTTTTTTTTTTTTAATTTTTTAATTTATTTCTGAGAGAGAGAGAAAGAGAGAGAGAGAGAGATAGCCAGTGTGAGCAGGGGAGGGTTAGAGAGAGAAGGAGATACAGAATCTGAAACAGCCTTCAGGCTCTGAGCCGGCTGTCAACACAGAGCCCAGTACATGGCTCGAATTCAGGAACTGTGAAATCATGACCTGAGCCAAAGTCGGATGCCCAACCGACTGAGACACCCAGGCACTCCAATACTACAGGTTAATTTTGATGAAATATAATCACATTTTCAGAGGTCTATAAAATTGTCTAAGCAATCTTTCCTAAGGCAGGTAATGTAGAGATTGTCTCATATTTTCCTAGAAGATTTACAGTTTCAACTTTGATATTTAGGTCTTTAGTCCATCTCAAATTAATTTTTGTCTATGGTGTGAAGTAGGGTTCATGGTTATTATTTTCATACAAATATCCATTTGTTCCATAACCATTTATTAGGTAATACTTCCCTTTCCAATAAAATTGTGCTGGAAGGTTTGTTTAAAATTATGTTATTATACAAGTATAGCTGGAATATCTATTCTAGTCTATTGATACACTTTCTTTCCTACTACAAATACTTTATTTAAACAATGTACCTTTGTAGTTGTAACATTTTAGTAAGTGCTATAACCAGATAATGTGAGTTTTTAAATTTTCTTCTCTTATTAAAATTGCTTCAATATATTTTATATTCTTTGTGTTCCCTAATACATTTTATGATTACATCATCATTTTAAAGCACTCTTTATTTAAGAAGAAATGATATCTTAATATGAATATGTTTTTTTCTAATTTATTTAGAATTTAATTTTTTTAGCATTTTAAACATTTTTAGGGCAGAGATACTGCTTATCTTTCATTCTATTTATTTTTAATATTTGAAGTGTTTGATTTCACTCTAAGTTTTACTATATAGGTTTTACCAAATTTTACTGTCTAGGTTTCCATTTCCATCTGTTATCAATATATAGAAATAGTTAAATCTTATAACCTTGTTGAAATCACTTATTTGCAGTAGTTTACATATAGATTCCTTTGGAATACACACACACACACAATTGTGTCTTTTTAAAACAATGATATTTTTTTGAACTGTTCTTTTATTTTATTTTGTTATCTTATTGCACTGGTTAGAAACTACAACACAGTGTTTCAGTAAAATTGAGACAGTAGACATCTTTGCCTTTTTCCTAATTTTTGCTAAAACGTTCATTTATTTATCTTTAACAGTAAAAGTTTCTTTAGGTTTTTGACCCTTATATATTAAAGAAGTTATTTTCTGGGCACCTAGGTGGTTTAGTTGGTCAACTTCTGACTTGGGCTCAGGTCATGATTTCTGTTCTCAGCAAAGAGCAGGCTTTGGACTCTCTGTCCCTCTCTGTCTCTCTGCTCCTCCCCTGTTCATGCAGGCACTTCTTTCTCTCTCAAAACTAAACATTTAAGGGGCGCCTGGGTAGCTCAGTTGGTTGGGCGGCCGACTTCAGCTCAGGTCATGATCTCGCGGTTTGTGGGTTTGAGCCCCGCATCGGGCTCTGTGCTGACTGCCAGCTTAGAGCCTGGAGCCTGCTTCAGAGTCTGTGTCTCCCTCTCTCTCTGATCCTCCCCTGCTCACGCTGCCTCTCTCTCTCTCAGAAATAAATGAAACATTAAAAAAAAATTTTAAAAACAAAAGTCTTAAAAAATAAGTTATTTTCGGGGGGCCTGGGTGGCTCAGTTGGTTAAGTGGCCGACTTCGGCTCAGGTCTCTCGGTTCAAGCACCGCGTAGGGCCCTGTGAAGACAGCTCAGAGCCTGGAGCCTGCCTCAGATTCAGTGTTTCCCTCTCTCTCTGCCCCTCCCTTACTCAGTCTCTGTCTCTCAAAAACAAATAAACGTTAAAAAATTAAATAAGTTACTTTCTATTCCTATGTTCAGAGTTTTTATCATTCACAAATACTGATTTTAAAACGTATTTTCTACCTCTATTGAGATGTTTTGCTTCTCCCCTTTATCCTGGTGCATTGCAGTGATTGATTTTTACATGTTAAGTCAACCTTGAATTAACAGGGATAAAGCCCACTTCATCATGATGCAATCTTCTTTTTTATATGTTCCTGGGTATAATTTGCTATAACTTTGCATTTGCTTTTATGAAGTATTGTGATACTAATATTCATTTAATTTTTTACCTCATCAACTTTTGGTGTCAAAATTATGTTTGCATCTCTCTTCTTTTCTCAAAAATAATTTTCATAAGTATGTAGAGAATTTTGTATTATTTCTCTCTTAAATGCTTAATATAATTCCCCATTGAAGTCATCTGATTCTAGATCATTTGGTGAGAAATTTTTAATTACAAATTTATTCTAATGCATATAGTATTTTTCATACTTTCTATTTCTTCATGTGTTTGTTTTGGAAGTTATATTTTTGTCAATATCCCCTAAATTACCAAAATGTATTATAAAAATTAATCATAATATATTCCCATTATTCTTAATATTTTAAGATATGCAATGCTATCCATTAAAAATTCCTGATATTAATATTTTTATGTTTTACTCTGTGCTTATTTAACTATGAGCTTCTCAACTTTATTAATCTTTTCAAAGATCCACATTTCTATCATATTTTTGTTTTCTGTTTCATTGATTTCTGCCTATACATGAATCATTTCCTTTCACCTACTTTCTTTGAATTAATTTGCTTACCTTTTCCAATATTCTTGAATTTAAAGCTTGCATTTTAAATTTTATACCTTTTTTCTATTTCTGATATATTCCTTGCTCCAAACACTACTTTAACAGTATCAAACAATTTTGTATGGTACGGTTTTCCCATTACCTATCATTTAAATTTAAAAAAAATTTTTGTTTTGTTTTCTTTTGTTTTTGTTTTCTGATTTGACCCATAGTTGTCATAGTATTTTGACTTACTTACAAATAGGGTTTTTTTTTTTTTGGTTATATATTTGTTACTTCTAATTTAATTCCAAATGGTAAAAACATATTTTGTGATTTCAATTCTTTAACATTTATTAAGATAGCATTGTTGATTCTAATGTTGATTTTAGCATTGTTGATTTTAATGTTATGTATTTGTCCTACTTTGAAAAAGTTGGTAGTCTTGTTCAGTCTTCTATACTCTTACTGTTTTTTATATACAGTTCCTGGTAATTATTGAGAGAAATGTATTTTTATCTTTAACTATGATTTGGATTTGTATACTTTATTTTTTTCTATAAGTGTTTAATTTATGAATTCTGTAACTATGCTAACTGCATAGAGATTTAGAAATACATCTCAATAAAATAATTCTTCTATTATTTGAAAAAGTTTCCCTTCATCTCTTTAATATTCTTTATTTATTCACTTTAAAATCAACTCTGATAATACATTTTTATTAAAATTATTTGCATAGTATATCTTTTGTCCTTACATATTTACTTTAACTCTTTTTCTTATATCTAAAATAAATCTCTTTTAAACAATATATAGTAGAACCTCTGTCTTATTTATGAAATCTAAACGTCTCTAGCTTTTAATTTTTGTATTTATTTACATGAAGTGACATTAATACATTTTTTAGTATGAGCAGTTTATTTAGTTCTTCTCATAAATTCTTTAAGTTTTCTCTCCTTTTTCTGCATTCTACTTTATTATTAAAATATAACTGTTTTACTTTGTCATTTCTACTGACTTTTTAGCCATATTGTCAAATTATTTTTAGTGGATATTTTAGATTAAAATATGCACCCTTAATGGGGTGTTTGGATGGCTCAGTTAGTTAAGCATCTGACTTTTGATTTTGGTTCAGGTCATGATCTCAGGGTTCGCAAGACCAAGCGCTTCATCTCTCCCTGTGCTGACAGTGCACAGCCTACTTGGGATTGTCTCTCTACCTCTTTCTCTACCTCTTTCCCACTCGTGTGTGTGCTAATGCACGTGCTCTCTCTCTCTCTCTCTCAAAATAAATACATTACCAAAAAACTTTAAAAAGAAAGGAAAAATAGTTAAGGAGAGGGAGGGAGGCAAAGTATAAGAGACTCTTAAATACTGAGAACAAACTGAGGGTTGATGGGGGCTGGGGGAGAGGGGAAATGGATGATGGGCATGGAGGAGGGCACCTGTTGGGATGAGCACTGGGTGTTATATGGAAACCAACTTGACAATAAACTATAGTAAAAAAAGAAAAGAAAAATGAAAAATGCTAAAAAAAAACAAACGAAAAATATGCACCCTTGACATATCATACCTCACCTTAATATACAAGTTGCTCATGAACAGTATAAGAATCTTGCAAGAAGGTGATTGTACTTATTTACTTTCTAGTCTGTGCTATTGTGGTCATCTTTTTTTAATTTTACAGTTTTTTAAACCATAGAGTACATTTTAATTATATTTGTTTTAAGTAGACAATAGACTTTCAATAAATGTGATCTACAGTTGTTTACAATTTTCTCAAGTTTTCTTTTTCTTTTTTTTTTAACTTTGTGGTGGTAACTTCCCATCCTGCATACACATACAATAGTATTTTAGTTCAGTAAGAACTTTCTTTTATTTTTTGTGGTACAAGTTTCCTGGTCATATTTCAGAGATTCAGCTCTTGTTTCTTAGAAAATGCTTTCATATTGCCTTCTTATTTGAAGGTATTTTCACCGGGTGTAGAATTCAGGTTGACTTCTGTTTGATTGTCTGTTTTTAATCCCAACTTCCAGGTTCAATTCCATTACCTGCTGGTTTTTGTTTCTGAAGAAAAGTCTATTTTTATTATTATGATTTCCCTAAGTGTAATATGTCATTTTTCTAAATCTGATTATAAATGTTTATATTTATCTTGAGTTTTCTCAGTCTGGCACTAATATGCCTAGAAGGTGTATGTGTGCGTGTGCGTGTGTGTGTGTGTTTCTTTTTGTATTAAGCATTCTTGGGGCGTATTGTGATTTTTGAGTTTGCGCTTAGAAAACTTACATTGGCTGAGTAAAATTTTTATTCATCATCCTCTCATGTGTATTTTTTTCCTCTTTACCCCTCCTCTTCTTCTTTCATTTAATTATGCAAATGTCATAGTTTCATGTGTTCTGTAATATCTACAATGCTTTACTTATTTGTTCTTTTTTCTTCTGTTTGTTGGTTTGTATTATTTCTGCTGATCTGTAATCACATCTATTAATGCTTCTGTTGTTTCAGTTGGTTGTTGAACTCGAAATAATTTTTTCTTTTTCTTTTAAGAAGGAAAATTCTAAAATTTCAAAAAGTTAAATTCTAGCACTTTGTTTTTATAGTTATTACTATGCTGAAATCCTCCATCTTTTTGCCACATTTTCCTCTAAACTAGCATTTACAGAATAATTCTATTAAAACCTAGGACAGCAAATATTAACATCTGTGTTGTTACTCATGCATTTGCTTCTAGAGGCTACTTTTATTCTGATTGTAGATCACACTTACCTGGTTCTACCTGTGTGTAATAAAGCATGATGTTTGATGAACGTCCAGAGAGACACTTTGAGTAGCACTACATTATATTAACAAGATGATATCATTTTACTCTATAAAGTGTCGTCCTGCTCTGGAATGAAATCTAAGTGTTTGGTTCTTATCAAGTCTTGAATTTGGCTTCAATGAGCTGAATCGATTGCAGTTTTCCATTATTCCTAAAATAGACCTCAATTCTGGACCTAGTTCATATTGCAAACACAAGGCTCTTCTGAATTATCAAATTAAGACAAAAAAATCATGACGTTCACTGTGAGCCTCCTTTTTTTCTGGCTAAGATTCAATATCTGAGCATGGCACGATCTCCGGAACTTCTGTTCATCTGACAGGCCCCAGGCAGCTGTACTCTGGGCTCCTTCCTGGATTCTTGCGCTGTTTATTCCAAACTTAGGAATTGGCCAACCTCTGAGGAAAATCTTTGTGTGACATAAAAACTCAAGATTTTCTAGAACATGAATTTTTTTTTCTTTTTTGCTATTGTGCTTGAGGGAGGCAGAAAGTTATGTACATTTCATAAAACGATGAATTACATTTGTAAAAGATACTAAAAGAGGAATACCATAATGCTTGCAATAATAAAAAAAATAATTTTAATTTCAGCCAATAACATAGAAAGTTTTTTAGAACATCCTAGAGGTAAATAGGTATATGAAATTGAGGAAAAATAATAAAGTATGTACGCATTGATGTTCAAAATGAAAAATTACCAAAGGTAATTAAATTAAAAGCATTGTTAACATTTTATTTCAAGAACATATTTTAATCTAAAGTGGTTTTGGAATAAATACAGTCTTTGATTTTGTCTTCAGAATATTTATGATACCATTACTTCATTTGATCTAAAAATTATATCTCTTGATACTAATTACTAGCTCTAAGCTAAGACTAATCTCATGAGAATCCTTATAATTAAAACTGGGTCATTGGTTTTTGCAAGTTCTCGAGGTTGCCCTCTGACAAGGCAAGGAGAAATGTTGAATGTAATAAAACATCAGGTAGGAAACCTAGGTATATATCTCACCCTCAGAAAGGCATATATCATACACTCTCTAGTTTAAAGTATACAAAGTGAAGTGCGCCTGGGTGGCTCAGTCTGTTATGTGCTGGACACTGACTCTTGGTTTCAGCTCAGGTCATGATCTCACAATTTCATGGGTTCAAGCTCCATGTCTGGGTCTGCATTGGCAGTGTGGAACTTGCTTAGAATTCTCTCTCTCTCTCCTTCTATTTCTGTCCCTCCCCCACACATTCTCTCTCCCTCCTTTTTGCTCTCTCAAAATAAATAAATAAACTTAAAAAAAAGAATTTAAAAATATATAAAGTGAAATATGCCTGTACAGACTTATTTTACCCCCGTAAGAGAAGGAATCCCCACTTGAAGAATGAAAAGAAGAGGGAAAAGACAATAAGGACAACAAATGTGTCCTAAAACTTAGTGTATTTGCATTTGTCTTTATTTTTTTTTTTTTAATTTCTTCTCTTCTCTATGCAGCAAGAAGTACATTCTATTTAAAAATAATTACAAAGTAAGAACTAAAAAGCTTTATATAAATATATTATAAATACATCTTTTGATTCATTTTTGTGCCATTGTTTCACTCTTCTGTTATCTGGCTAGGTTTGAAAAGATCTTTCTTTACTAATTTAGGAAGAATCTCTACTTTCCAAAGTAGATTATCTCAAAGTAGTTTGCATACAGGTGTGTATAAAACCTACCGCATGATGTAAACTCAAAACATTTTAACTTCAATATCATATAATTTAGTATAATTTTTGGTGCCCCAAAGCACTGCATAAACCTTAATAAAGAAAAAGTCTTTATGACTTGTTTCAGTTGAATGCTCATAAGCAGGCAAAAATGAGAAATCATTATATGCACTGGTGGAAGCACACTTTTAAGCTTCAGTTTTGTTTAATTCCTGTCACCTTACTCATGACAGCTATAACAAATAAAGAAACTGAGGACGAATTCATAAGGATAATTAAGCAGTGTTGATCTTAGGACAGTTGTCTTTTCAATAAAACATTGATTGCATTGTTCATAACAAAACTATCTCTGCATGACAGAACTAATTAGTGACCATCTGAACTTACTTAGCCAAATGAAAAAAGCAATTAAAAACACCGTCATCACTGGATCTACCATTGAACAGCTGGTTATATTGATAAGCAATCCAGCAAGTTAAAGCTACTTTAGAACACAATGGAACATAATCTGCTTTCTGAGCAGTAATTAGAGAGCAGTAAGAGAATATGAGATTACTGTTGAGAAACTGTAATTGTGATGCAAACAACTTTTAAAATACATTTTCTTCCTGAATTGGTGTAATAATAATAGGTGGAAATTTTCTTTCTTTTTGAAACTATCTTATATTCCCATGGGAATTATAGATGCTATTATAGAATTTATCAGCAATTCACCATCTCTCTTAAGAGAAGATACATTTGTATGACATTGCAGTTTGATTTACCAAAGCGGGTGAAGATAGCCTTGACATAGGAATCGTTGTGACACTTAAATAATCAAAAGAACAATTATATTCCACTGGGTTACAAATGTCTAAAGGGCAGGGTTGGGTGTATCTATAGTAATATGTAAAACACAAATTGTTTAAAATGTGTGTGTGTGTGCGTGTGTGTGTGCATGTGCACGTGTCTGTGGTTTTTATGTTGTTGTTCTCATCATATTTGTTTTAAAAAGTCCACAGATATGAGAAATCTTTTTTCAATTTTTAGGCAAGTGAGAAATAAGATCGCATTCTTTTCAATCATATTTGGTGCACATTCCACATAAAAATTCAGTTAACTTGAGTTAAAAGAAAAAAATGCAAAATTTCAAATCAGCCAACCTGTGGGCAGTTAACTATACTTGTTTGAAAGAGTACATGCAACTCTTATGTTGCTTAAGTCCTTTTCTGTCTTTTAGAACCATGTAACTAAATCAAAATTTTATCCTAAAAGAGATGATACTACAATATTTGAGCATAATTTTTTGGAAATAGATAAAACAGACATATATTCCCATCCTGTATCNGAGGGTCAGAGAGAGAGGGAGACACAGACTGTGAAACAGGCTCCAGGCTCTGAGCTGGCAGTCAGCACAGAGCCTGACGCAGGGCTTGAATCCACGAACTGTGAGATCATGACCTAAGCGAAAGTCGGACGCTTAACCGACTAAGCCACCCAGGCGCCCCATGTGTTACTTCATTTTTAATGCTTAGGTTACACACAGGAAAAGTGGATGGGAGGGAATATTAACAACTTTGGAAGATTGTTTAAATAAGCTAAAAATATCAAGATACATAAAGGTACATATACATATATTTATACATATATATGTATAATATATAATACATATTAGGCTGGATAATGGCATATACATACATACATTTATGTATATTTTATATATAGAATACCTAAAAAATATATATATGAATAATAAATAGAGTTTTTAAAAAAAGTTTTATTTATTTCTGAGAGACAGAGAGAGAGAGCATGAGCAGAGAAGGGTCAGAGAGAGAGGGAGACACAGAATCTGACACAGGCTCCAGGCTCTGAGCTGTCAGCACAGAGCCCAACATGGGGCTTGAACCCACAAACTGTGATTATCATCACCTTAGCTGAAGTCAGTCACTTAACTGACTGAGACACCCAGGCACCCCAAATAATAGCCTTCTAAAGATGCAAAGCTATCACGTTCTAATCCCTAGAACCTGAAAACGTTATTTTATGAAAATAAACTTTCTTTTAAGATGTGATAAAGTTAAGGATCTTGAGATGAAATTATTCTGGATTATACAGGTGTGTACTAAATGCATTTACAAGTGTCCTTATAAGAGAGAGGCAGAGGGAGATTAACAGACAAAAGAGGAGAGAGGGTTATGACTTGGAAGGCAGAGACCAGAGTGATGTAGCTGTCAGCTACCAGAGTTGGAAAAAAATGGGAAAGATTTTCTAGCTCCTCCAGAATCTCCAGGAGGCGGTGTGGCCCAGCCTGCAATTTGATTTCATTTGAGTGATACTGAGTTTGGATTTCTAACCTCCACAATTATAAAATAATAATTTCTGGGGCGCCTCCATGTCTCAGTCAGTTAAGCGTCTTACTTCAGCCTCAGATCATGATCTCATGGTCGGTGAGTTCAAGCTCCACATTGGGCTCTGTGCTGACAGCTTAGAGCCTGGAGCCTGCTTCAGATTCTGTGTCTTCCTCTCCCTTTGCCCCTCCCCCATTCGTGCTCTGTCTCACTCTGTCTCTCAAAAATGAATAAACATGGGGTGCCTGGGTGGCTCAGTCGGTTAAGCAACTGACTTCGGCTCGGGTCATGATCTCGCAGTTTGTGGGTTCGAGCCCCGCATCGGACTCAATGCTGACAGCTAGCTCAGAGCCTGGAGCCTGCTTCGGATTCTGTTTCTCCCTCTCTCTCTGTCCCTCCCCTGCTTGTGCTCTATCTGTCTCTGTCTCTCAAAAAATGAATAAACGTTAAAAATTAAAAGAAAATGAACGAACATTAAAAATATTTTAAATAATAACTTTTGTGGTCTTAAACCACCCAGTTTGTGGTAATTTGTTATAGCAGCCACAGGAAAACTTTTATATAATATACAGATTTATAAATTTATATAGACATAAATATAGTTATAATATTAGTATCTGAGTATTCTGACTGACCCAATAAAAGTAAATTATAATTATTTCCAAACAGTTTCTTTTACCACTTATTTAGGTACTAATTCCATTTGCTTTTCTGACCTTTTTCATTATTCTTTCTTTTTTCTTCTGTTTATATGTTCTATATTATTGTTTTATTTACACCATGGAAAATATATTACAAACAAAGCGAGTCTTATTTGTTGCTCAGCTGCAAGGGAAAGATGAGGTAAATGGTAAAGGTCTTCATCTTCAAAATAGTACTTTTTTTTGAATCAGTAATGCAAGAACATAATATTCCTTCCCTTCTACTTCCTTACTGTGCAATAAATTTCTCTACTAATACAGATAAACTTAAACTTAGCACTTTGGGTGTATAAACTTATTTAATTCGTTAATTCAATATGGTTACTTTATCATTCCATGTTACCTTATCATTCCATGTCACAGATGAAGGTAAAAACATGGAAGTAATTTGTTCCAGGTCAAAATGGTAGTAAGTGGTGAAGTTGATGTTTTAAACTTAAAAATGAAGGCAAAAGAACTTGTTTATTTAGTCAACAAATATATATCGAGCTGTTACTGTGCTAAGGCTATTACATAATATACTTGGACAATTACTATGTCCTAGGGCTATGGTGGACAATAGGAATATAGTTAAAACTACAGACAGAATCTCTGCTCTTAGGGGTTTCTTTTTCTTCATTAGTTAGAGCAAGCATTGGAAAGCTTTTCCGTAGAAAATTATGTTATTTCTTTAGAAATATTTTAGATTTTGCAGGCTATGTGGCCGCAGTCCCATTTACTCATCTCTTCCATTAGAATGCAAAGGCAGTCAGAGGTCAGACATGCATGAGTGTGTCTCCTGTTCAATGAAATTTTATTTGCTAAAACAAGGCGAGAGCCGGATTGGGTCTGTCGGCCATAGTTTTTCACCCCTAGTATAGAGCGATAATAAACCTGATAAATAAGTGCTAATAACCTATAAATTGTGCTAGAGCTGTTATGGAAAAAAAATAATAAAACAGAGAAAGGAGATAGGGAGTTAGGGGTAGGAGAATATATGAGATCTTTCCATGAAAGTGACAGTTGAGTAAAGACCTGAAAAAGAAGAGGTTGTAAGCTATGTGTATATGGAGTAGGTAGAAGAAAGAGCTCTTACAAAGGGCCTGAGGTAAAATCACAGTGGGTCTGGGAGGAATAGTGAGAAGGTGAGTATATCAATGAGGCCGGGCAAGGGGAAGTCAGAGAGATACTAGGAAGCCATATCAATGTCGCCTTGTGCTTCATAGAGGACATCTGGCTCTGAGTCATGTGGAAAGCATAGTGGAGTGGGACAGTGAAAATAGAATCTGACTTAATAGGATGATTCTAGCTATTGGTCCAGGAAGGAATTTAGGAATGGCTTGTGTTAGAGGCAAAGAGACCAGTAAGATCTCTTTAAACTTATTAAGCAAATTGTTTTTTGTTTGTTTGTTTGTTTGTTTGTTTGTTTTTAGGCTTTATTTATTTCGGAGAGAGGGAGAGAGAGACACAGCATGAACAGGGGAAGGTCAGAGAGAGAGGGAGACACAGAATCTGACACAGGCTCCAGGCTCTGAGCTGGCTGTCAGCACAGAGCCCAACGAGGGGCTCAAACCCAGGAACCGTGAGATCATGACCTGAGCCGAAGTCGGATGCTCAACCGACTGAGCCACCCAGGCGCCACAAGCAAATTGTTTTTTTAATGTTATTCTTTCAGGTTAAAATTTTCTATGTATGTGTGAAATGAATTAAACAAAATTGTATAAAGTACTTCTCTGTGCCGAAACTTTGCTGTTATAGAAAAATAGGACTCCATTTTTCTCTGAATCTTTTTTAAGCTACTAAGTTATTGATCCTCTACCTTTCTTAGTAAAAATAAGTTCTCTTTTTAGGGTTTGCTTAAAACTAACAATCGTCATGACTGGAAACTTGAATGTTAGATTTTACTCTTCAAGGAAGAGATACGAAGACAGCAGAGATGCATTTGAGGAGTATCTCAGCCTCCTGTGATTTCACCACATCTCTTTGCCAAGTACTGCACATCTGTTGAGAGTCTGGTATGTGTCAATCAGAGAGGAGAAAAGAAAAGAGGCTAGAAGTCAGTATTCTGATGGTGAGGTGACAAAGACTTACAGTAACTGACTCTTGGCAACTCTAACAATTGCTTCATTTGGATAGATGTTGTGGTTTTAGCTGAACTGCAAGGCCCTCATGTCAAAAAGGATCAGCCTTTGTGTGCTGCATGAACATGCAATAAGAGTTCTTTCAGTTTCTAGTGAGCCTGAAGATGTTAATGAGTTCAGCTTTTGGCTGAACTTCAGACAGTTCTTTTACATCACTGATTGACCTGCTAACCTGAGAGGGAGCATGGTGTCCTGTGGCCAAGGAACAGAGCATTTAGGGAAGAAACACATGCTTGTGCTTTAATCTGTTTTTGCAAGACATTTTCCCAGTATATCTTTGGATTGAAAACCAGGGTCATTTCCCTTAACAAATTGAGGGTGATAGTGTCAACATGGAAATTAGATGAAAATGCTTAGGTTCTGTAGGGACTTGAAGTTGGTCCTTCCAGATGGCTTCAATCTTCACCCACTTAGTGTTTAATAATAATATTTCTCTTTTACTGAATATCCTGAGAAATCACATTGATATTTAGTTTCTTCTGTAGTATTTGGATTTTATTATAAAAGCTACCATTAAGTCATTGTTTTCTTATTAGTATGCTTTCTTAACTATAAAAATTTATTGCCTTGATCCTTAGTTTTAATTTAAAATATTAAAATTGTTAAGTATAACAATGGAATTCTAGTTAAAGATGGTGATATATGAAGTTTCTGAACTCATCTTTTCCTACGAATGCTCTGAGTCTACTGCTACATATGGAACAATTTCCTTTAAAAAAAAAACTTAAAAAGTGACTGAGAGAGGACTACACATCAAGCAAACGAGAAGAAACCCACACGGAAGCAGGTAAGAGAGGCTAGGACACAGTCTTGCCATAAGCTCCACCCCCAGCATGGCGTCCCACAAATGGAAAGGAACTCAAAATCCAGCACTCCTCCCTGATTTGGGCATCTCAACTTTTGAGACCTATGCTTGAGAGATGAGCACCCAAAATATCTAACTTTGAAAACCAAGGAAGTTGTGTCCAGAGACCCATAAGACTATGACAGTCTGAGAAACTGCTTTTAAATGGTCTCATTCCTGGACTCATCTACTCCAGGGCCTGTTCAGGGGCAGCCAATTGTGCCCAGGTTGGAAATGAAGGAGATTTACTTGCATATATTGAAGAACTGGCCTGAAGAACAGACATCTAACGTAACCCACACGTCTAGGAGACTACTGGAACATTCTCAAGGGATAGAAACTGGTGACTACCATGCTCTCCCTTTTGCTGTGTTCTACAGCACCTGTATCTCCCATATTCTGGTGCCCCAAATTTTGCAGGAGCTGCCTAGGGGATGCCTTCTGATCACCTGGCTTGAAGGGCAAGGGACTTGTATTTCTGGTCCCAAGACATTGCCATAATTGGTGTCACCCAGAAAAGAGCCCATATTCTACTATGGCCACCTAAGTTTTGCCACCCCTGCCAGAGGACATCTCTCCATTGCTTGGCTCTTATAGCCAGTGAGACATAACACTTGTTGGTCCCACAGGTTTGTAATGAGGGAGAAAGTGTTCTTAAACAAAATCCAGAAATAGTCAACAGACCCAGGAGCTTAGTCTTTCTGTGAAAGAGTTTTGTTAGCTAATCATCATGGCTGCAGCCGGAGGGACAGGCTTCTAATTAAACACACAGCTTGGGGCAGAGTATAATCCTTTCCAGAGACCTTGGAGGGCATACGCTATCTTCACACTCACCTTCTGACATGTTCTAGAGTGCTAGTGTCTTCTGGAGGGGAGATTTACATATGTTTGGTGCCCTGTGTCTTATGTCTGATATCCTAGTTTTTGTGATTACTGCCCGGAGAATAACCCTTGATCACCTTCTCGAAGTAGCATGGGGGTGTGGGCGTGGTGGAGTGGCTAGCATTCCTTGTGAAGCAGCTCTTACCCGACTTAAACTCATTACCCTGAAACCAAGAGTCACATGCTCTACTGGCTGAGCCAGCCAGGCACCCCCAATTTCTAATTTTTA
Organism: Crocuta crocuta; assembly: GCF_008692635.1. NCBI lineage: Eukaryota > Metazoa > Chordata > Mammalia > Carnivora > Hyaenidae > Crocuta > Crocuta crocuta. Next base: position 382,858 of record NW_027530618.1, read on the forward strand.
GTTCCAGTTCAAATTTTCCTATTTGTCAAATAAGAGTTAATCCTTTTTTCTGGTGTCATTGGAGGAAAGCTGGAAATATTTCATTTGGCAGAGCTAAAACTCCAATTTCGTTGACAACCCCTTCCCTTCTTACCAGGAAAGAAAAAAGCCAAAAGGCTTGGGGACAAAGATTTAAGCAGCTCTGAAAGAAGAGAAAAAATGGAACCTCATTTGCCAGACCAACAGAACTAAAGGAAGAAAAACAACTTCTAGGCAAGAAGTACATGAAAATAATTTGAAAAAGTCAAGAATCATATGCAGCAACAAGAATTAATTTTAATATTTACTGGCCTTAGAATGTTTGTTTTGTGAAAATTGATAGATTAATGTACTTGTAATTTATGTGATTTTGTATTCGTGATAGTTTGACAGTAGATTTTAGGGCCTGGAAGTCATAATGATATTGACTCATACTTCTCAGTGTATTTAACAGGGTCAACCAGATGGGGTGTATTTTTAAATTTTTAAAAATTTTGTATTTGTTTTAGTTTTGAAGTAGAGTTTTAGTTAATATACTGGGCAATCACTAAAACTTCTGCTTGTTATTGTTTATTTTTTCACTCAGATGTAGCTTTAAAAACTTAATTTTCACAATGTATCCTTTTTCTCTTACTTTGCTTCAACTAGGACACAGCTACTATTTCATAGGTAATATGGAGTAGAATTAAAAGAATTATAAAATAATCATTTCTTTTTATCTTTCAGTTACCAGTATCCTCACATGATCTTAAGTCACATTAATCAGTTTCCTGATATTTGGTAAAATGTGGATATAGTTTACATTGCTGGTACTCAAGACAAGTTTACTGAATTGAATGGTACTTTATATAGTATGTTTGATAGGTACTTCAGCTGTTGAAAAATTGGATTATTATATTCTTTATGAATAAAATGAAAATATTGGCAATTTTATTCAATTCAACATTACTTATTGACTATTTACTCTGTTTGGGACTGCACTAGGCATTATTGGGAATGTTTAACTCAGCAAGATAGATTGTGCTTTTTGTCCTGAAGGAATTTGCTATATTCAGGAAAATTATTTGAGCCGAAGCTTTCTTGTCAGTTTCCTACACTGACAGTCAGCCATTGTACATAAAGAAGAACACTTACTGACTTCTTTCAACAATTCCTCCTTTCATTCTGAAATGGTTTTACCTAAGTCCACCTCACCAGCCTCAAATCCTGTCCATTCTACATATTACATCTTTTATATCATTCTCTGAAGGAAGTCCTTCTATTCTCTGGTAAGTAGGTTAATGTCTCTCCCTACTCATTGTGATTTCCATAATTAGTTCTTTGTATTTGTTTAATGTTTATCTTATCTACTAGAGTATATGTTTTCAGAAGGCAAGAGTCATTTTCATTTCCTTCTATATATCCCCGGTGTCTAGTGAATGTCTGACTCAATGACAATTGATAATAAGAATTGGTTGAGGCAAATAGCTAATACTATTTTTGTGAACCCTTTGAGAGCATTGACATTTAAAGTACCCTTTTACTAGATTCACCAATTAGTAACATTTGCCACATTTGCTTCCCTTCTCTCTCTCCACCTTTTCTTTCCATGTGTACTTTAAGCATTTATCTCCAATGAACAAGAAAATCATTCCACCAAATCATAACACTATCATCTGCACAAGGAATTTACACTGATAAAATAACATGGTCTGTCTTTCCTAAATCCGCAGTCAAATTTTCCCCAGTTGTTGCTATAATCCTCCTTTTAGTGTAACCCATGATCTAGGGACGTATCATAGATACTTTTAAATTGTCAAACTATAGTTATTATAATTATTATTACTTAATATAATTACTTTACTTTGTTTTTGAAATAATGCTCACTCAAAGCTTACTTTTACTTTTAAAAATATAGCTTACTTAAACTATTGTAGATTCTCTAGTATGGAAATTGCCAAATGAATGAGTGGCCTGAGGGCAAAATTTACATGTCTTTATTTATTCTATAAGAGTAGGAATATTTTAAATCTAGGCTTTTAAAAAGTCATTACTAGTGGTATAGCACATTGATATTAAAATATGATTTCAACAAACAAGACTCTCCATGCTGAACATTTACATAGTTCTAAAGAACAGATTAGAAAATTTTTCAGTCTTTAATTTTCTCCTTGAATTACCTTCTTCATGAATCTAAGTTTACCTGCAGTCCCTTAAAGAAAATGAAAAAAACTGCCAGGAAAACATACATTATAAAAAAATATCACTTTTTTATTTTTTATTTTCAATACCATGGAACTTGCTAAGAGAAATCAATGTAGAGGAGAGCTATAGCAGGGACTGTCCAAAGAACTTACACTATTTTAACTCAGTACCATCTTTTTAAAAGCTACAAGAATAAACATTGTTGTATTGAAGAACTGTCTGTAAAAAGTGAGAATAGATATTTCAATCTGGGCCCATTTCACATTCACTGTGAACAGTTGGATATTATTGAACAGGATTTGCCCTCTACTAGTAAATCCTGCGGCTAATCTTATTAAGAGCCAGTGGAAATGGAAGTTATATAGAAATCAGAAGTCTGCTACACTGTGGAAGAATTCAAAGAGGTTTCCTTTTTTTGTTAAAATGCTTTTCCTGTGTTTGTTTATGTAAGTTATCTCATTGCATTAATTGTGTTTACAACATTTTAAAATAGAATCGGATGGATTACACATTGCAGTTCCTCATATGAACTATATTCAAAGATTTAGCTTTGTCAAACATGGGCTGAGTTGCCTTCCACATGCGTTAGATAATATTAAATATCTTTAGGGGCACCAGGGTGGCACAGTCAGTTGGGCAGCCAACTTCGGCTCAGGTCATGATCTCAGGGTTCATGGGTTCGAGCCCCGTGTCAGGCTCTGTGCTGACAGATCAGAGCCTGGAGCCTGTTTCATATCTTTATTTTATTTTGAGAGACAGAGAATGAGCAGAGGAGGGGCAGAGAGAGAGAGAGAGAGGAAGACACAGAATCCGAAGCAGGCTCCAGGCTCTGAGCTAGCTGTCAGCACAGAGTCCAGTGTGGGGTTCGAACCCACAGACTGAAATCATGACCTGAGCCGAAGTTGGCCGCTCAACTGACATAGCCAACCAGGCTCCCCTGGAGCCTGTTTCAGATTCTGTGTCTCCCTCTCTCTCTGACCCTCCCCTGCTCATGCTGTCTCTCTCTCTCTCTCAGAAATAAATAAAACGTTAAAATTTTTTTAAAAAATATTAAATATCTTTGATGATTCTTTGAAGAACACAGACCATTTCTTTTAACTGACTTCTTTTTCCTTTTAATTACCTGATAGGAGAGGAGTGAGAGCTGACTTTGTAGATTCTCAATAAGTCTTGGAGTCCTTCTAAGGGACATGACCATGTGGTTTTGTCACCAACGAACTTTGCCATATTATTGACTGTTGAACATAATAGGTTGTGGACTGTATTGTGTTTATGACTCTTTATGACTCTGCCACTGGTCATCCTTGTGACTGGGACCTGTTAATCCTTTATCTTTTCCAAGCCTTGATTATATTAGTGAGAGACTAGGGTGATTTGGAAAACCTAAAGTTATGTTAAATCACTGTTTTGCCCATGACTCTTCAAAGTTTCCCCCATTTCACTAAAAATAAAATTAAGTGTTCTTAAAACAGTTCTCAGGGCTCTTTGGGATCTCTCTCTATTTGCTTGTCAAAACTCATCTCCATCAATCCCCCCCTCTAGCTGTTGTCACCACTGTGTTTTGCCTCCCATACTTCTGCTAAGTTTTCCTTAGGTGCTACATTCTATCTGAAGCCTACTTATCCAGACATCCTTCTTTAAACCTACTGTCACTGCCTTCTGTTTCCTTCTTTCCTCACATCATGTATTATGTCCACGATATAAAATCAAGAGTAAAGGAAGACAAAGGTGATGACTTACTTAGTTAATAAACATAATGATCATTTCTATTTTCATATTTTTATTAAAAATTTTAATGTTTATATTTTTTTGAGAGATAAACAGAGTGTGTGTTGGGGAGAGGCAGAGAGAGACACACACAGAATCTGAAGCAGGCTTTAGGCTCCCAGTTGTCGGCACAGAGCCCGATGTGGGGCTTGAACTCACAACTGGTGAGATCGTGACCTGAGCCAAAGTAAGATGCCCAACCAACCGAGCCAGCCAGGTGCTCCCTCTATTCTCTTATTTTTAATGCATCATACACAGTGAAGAAAGTTGGAAAATCGGCCATTGATCATCAAAAGGATTTGAGAAAGTGTATCAATTGATATGGAGGTAGATTGGCAAATTGAATATGGTATAGAAAAAGTACATGAACTGCAAACAAAAGTATATAAAAAGTACAGTATCAATAAATTCATTGAGGGTTTATAATTAGAAAGGTAGTTGGGTTTATGTAATGGGTTTTCAAAATGCACATGTATATTAGTTAAATTCTACATAGTACAAACATTTCTTGGTAAACATTTCTCGTTATGCTGTCTTATTTTTTTAAGTTGTGTGTGTGTTTTTTGTTTTTTTGTTTTTTTTTTTAAGGGATGCTTTCAGTCAGTTAAGCATCTGACTATCTTGGCTCAGGTCATGATCTCTTTCTTTCTTTAATCTCTCTCTCTCTCGACAGAGAGGGAGACAGAGGATCCAAAGAGGGCTCTGTGAAGCAGGCTCTGTGCTCTCAGAGCAGAGCTCGATACGGGGCTTGAACCTACCAACTGTACCCACCAACCTTGAGATCAATACCTCAGTCAAGATCAAGAGTTGGAAGCTTAACCAACGAGTCACCCAGGCATTCCTGGATGTGGTTTCTTTAAAAACAAAGTATCACTCAGTATTTGGATGAACTATTCTCCCTAACTTAGTTATTCATATCTGAAAACTGCAATAACTCCTTTGGCAAACTACGTTAGGTATAAATAGATTTATGGATAAATTATTTAAATGACAACTATAAAAATGAAGCTGGCATATCAGAAAATGAATTTTATTGGTATTGAAGATTGGCCCTTAGGAATGGTAAAAAAAAAAAAAAAGGAAAAAGGCTAGTATTATTGTAGGCACTATTAGTTAAAATACTAAAATTAAGATTAGAAGCATGGTCTAACCTAAATTGAAACTATGGATTTTTTCCTCTAAAATGTGCTATACAGTATGCTACAAAAAGAGACCTATACAAAATTATTAAAGTTTTGGGTGGGGAAGTCTACTTTTTGATACTATTCTTTATACTATTTTTTGGCAGAAAAGTGAAGTATAATAAATTTATAAAACCATAAATACTACTGACTCTAATGGATGAGCTAAAGAATGAAAAAGTTAAACTACTCTTAGTGGCCAAACTCAGAAATTTTGGAAAAATTCAACAGCCTTTGAATATATTTAGGACTCATAAGAAGAAATGCAACTTCATTCATTTCTTAATCTCTACAATATTTGTGAATAAAAGGCCTATAAATGTCAATTAAGAGGAGCATTTGGTGGACTGTGGTGTTTGTGTGTAATTTTGAATTGGAGGAAGAAGATTCACCAGTGATATAGAACTAAAATTTTATAAAAGATCTAGGTTTTGAATCACAAACATACCTGAAAGTGAAACCTAAAAATATGTAAATAGCTCAGTGAGCATTATAATTTGCTGAATGACTAAAGAATAAAAAGACTTCCCAGAACATTTTAAATGTATTTAATTATTTAAATTCATGTTTCTACTGTGAGTGCTCCCCAGTTTATTCAGTATGAAAATGCCATGGATGTACTGTATTGTGTGATTATAAAATAAACATATAAGTTATTAAGTTTTAAATAAAAACATTAGTGTCTTATTATATTTACAATAATATATCTGTGTCTACTTACAGTTTCTTGAAGATATTTCTTTGAGTACTTTGCATATTTAGGTTGTCTTTTTTTTTTTTGGTCACAACCTTCTTCTTAACTTTTAATCAAACTGCCAAAAAGTCCTGACCCCAAGCATTGAATAGCAAAGACCAGCCTCCAGTTCTTATAAAGAAATTATAAAAATTTCAAAGTCAATGCTAAATACGAGAAATTATCTACATCATTCTATTTAAATGTTCTTGTTTTGATAGATTCTCTGTTTACACTTTCTTGTTTTGCCCCTCAGGGTCCTTCTTAACTTCTTCAAACTGACCTTACTAGTCAGGGTCAATTTATTCTCTTAAAACAAAAGTGTCCCAAGCACATCTTTTTCCTGGATGTTTAAGTTTAACTGTTTTAAAGAGAATAATACTTACCCTACATTAAATCTTTAGTTCCATCCTTATTTCCTTCCTCAAAATGGATTTCTTTGAATAGAATTCATGAAGACTTGAATCATCTAATGACAAGGTTAGAACATTTTCTCATGGCTTAAAACAGGTCAAGTATCTCATACTATAGAGTTCAGCAGTTCTCCAAATTATGCCATTTATAGGTCAGTAAGAGGCCAGTCCTACTTGAATGTACATCTAATCTGTCCAGGTTGAGCTGAGATTATGATGGTACCTGCAGGTTCATCCTACTGTCTTCTATTTCAATTCACTCATGAGAACAGCTGCTCACATGAGAAAGCATACGCATCTCCTAACATGCAGAATTAACAGCTATAGGAAAGACTACATGCACAGGGAGCAAAGAGACCTTTTCTTTCCCATTACTTTGTTCTCTTCGTTCCCAGAGGTGCAGCTACTTCTCAAGTAAAAAATTAACAGCGTGATCGAACTGTAATTGAGGTTCTTCATCTAAATCTCCATTGATTATTTTTAAACAAAAGGGATATTTACTTTAGTGAAAATAATCACCTTTTTTTTTTAGAATTTTTCCCCCAAAAAGAGATGCTCCCCAAATCAAAGGAAATACTCTTACAAGACTAAAGAAAAGAAAAGAAAAAGAAAAAGAAATGTTTTAGATTTGTCGTTTGTTAAAGTTTCAAATCTTAGGAGGTACCTGTGTATACTTATGTTTATGATCTTACTACCAAGATTTCAAAATTATATCTTCTCCAAGTACTTAGTCTCATATTTTTATGGACCTTCATAGTGTTGATTTGTTACTTTACAGCTATGTTGGAGTAATCACCTCTAGTTCTATATACATGTGTGTGTGTCAATGAAGAAGTTTGCATTTGTAAAAAATGTGGAAAAACAACTAAAATTTCCACCACTAAGAGAGAAAATTAAAAATTTTTTAAAATATTTTTATTTCTGAGAGAGAGAGAGAGAAAGAGACAGAGAGAGAGAGAGAGAGAGAGACAGCGTGAGCAGGGGAGGGTCAGAGAGAGAGGGAGACACAGAATCTGAAACAGCCTCCAGGTTCTGAGCTGGCAGTCAGCACAGAGCCTGACGCAGGGCTTGAGTCCACGAACTGTGAGATCATGACCTGAGCCGAAGTCGGACGCTTAACTGACTGAGCCACCCAGGTCCCCCAGAGAAAATTAAAGTTTTAATGTAAATAGGAGCACTTGGGTGGCTCAGTCAGTTGAGCTCTGACTTGGGCTCAGGTCATGATCTCAGGTTATGAGTTGGAGCCCCACATCAGGCTCTATGCTGACAGCTCAGAGCCTGGAGCCTGCTTCAGATTCTTGTTGTGTGTGTGTGTGTGTGTGTGTCTTTCTCTCTCTGCCCCTTCTCTCCTTGCACTCTGTCTCTGTCTCTCTCTCAAAAATAAATAAACATTAAAAAATTAGTGTATACATCTATACTTTTTTCATAAAATATGTTTGTTTCTATAAGCATAGATATGCAGTGATTACATTAGGTTCTTTTGTAACCTGGTGTTTTCTGCATAACAAGTGATCAACAGTTTTAATAGTGTATCATAAACAATTTACTACAAATATAATTTTGGTGTGATTTTGAATATTGTACAAAATGTCATCATTTTGTTCACTATTGGTTGTTATAATGAATTTATTTCTGCTACACATAAAGCTTTATGTAAATCCTCATAATTTTTACTGGTTAAGTTATTAAAGGATTGGCTGACTGGATTAAAGATGCCCAATGAACTCAAGTTTCAGCTCCTTAACACTCTATACATAAACAACTCTATCAGCAGCACATGGCAATGCTTTTTTTCTCTATAATTAGTATTTCATGTGGGAATGCCATGGTTTTATATTTGTGATAATATGTTACCATAATTAGAAAAAAGGATAAGCTATCACGTTTCAGCTTAAATGCTAAGCCTTAAGTTAGTTTTATGTGACACTGGTCAATTCAAGGAAGACAGCTGGTTGAGTGAAGCTGTTTCTACCTTTTTCTCAACCTTCTTCTCTTATTATCTGTCTTCTCCTGCTCCTTCATGCATACACATTCATATGTGAAAATAATACACTCTTTCTACTAAATATTTCAGTTGAAATCTATTGTACTAGAAATGCATAAATTTAGGTCTGACACAGTTTGCAAAACTCCCTGATAATTTAACTAGGAAGAGTGAGTTAGTTGTTCTGTTGTATTTATTTTCTATTTCTGTTTAAGATGTGATTCTAAGCATTTTTACACGTATGAAATGCTATCTAAAGTATCTAAATGTTTATTCTTTACCATATTTGGAGTCTAGCTTTTAACTCTAGCTTTATAGTTTTAAAACAAATACACAAAGAAATGAAGTGCCTTTGGAAACACCAAAAACAACAGAAATAACCTAATTTGGAAAATTTCAGAGATTTAAATATATGTGAGTATTTCTACTATCATTAGTTTTATGGTGTGTGTGTGTGTGTGTGTGTGTGTGTGTGTGTGTGTGTGTGGACGGTGGTTAAAATCTCCACAGTCCAAAAGCTATCCTTTAACAAGCTTATAAAGATATCACAAAGCAATAGAACAAAATAGAACACTGATTATAGAACAAAAATAACACTGATTATTAAAATTAGGAAAGAAACTTATAATCTGCCAGTCTTACCTTTTGTATTTTAAGATGAAGGAAAAAAAGATATTAAGATGTGAATTACATTGAACTATACAACCCAGAGAGAAATTGGTCTTTAAATCTAATCTTTCTGATTTGGATCTAAATATCCTTCTTAGGTCATATGGAATATAATGTAGTAAGTTAAGCACATGTAATATTAAATAAGCATGTATAATATTAAATTCCAAACTAATAATAATCCCCAAGGGACCAACAGATTAATCTAGATGGCATTTTAAAAATTTTGTTTCAAAGAAGCAAAAATTAAATAATCTCAAAACTATTTTCATGTGAGTCTTTCAAGGACCTTCATTTGTCTTGAAATATATAGTATCATTCTCATGTTTTTAAAATCATATCACACATTGACATTTTGCTACAAAATTAAAGATAAAGAGTATTTCATTGCCTAGAGAATTGTATCAGTTACTAAAGTTTCAACTGATCATATGCTAATACATAATACATTTTAATGCTCTAAGGAAAACTACTTGATTCTAAATATTTTCGCCTGAATCTGTCTTAACATTTCTCTTCAGATGCCTCATGAGTAGGACATTTGTTAATAGGAAATAAGGAATCTAGGAAAGACTTGTGAGAATAGAAATGACATATTCAGAATTATTCTGCATCTTCTGCTTCTGTGAGGATCTGCCTTTATTCTGAACATCCTAAGGCAACTTTTTTCCCCCTCTTTCTCTGCCTTATAACAAATAGGCAAAACCCAAATGAGAATAAGAATATTAAATCTTGGGTATAAATTCTGCCTGTACTCATAAACAAATGAGTCTCTTTGGAAAAGTCATTTCCCAAATCGGGACTTGAGTCTGATCTAGCTGTAAGATACAGCTGTCGTCAGGCTATTACATAGTAAATAGATTAATAGTTTTAAATGATTAATATTTAACGCACTTTTATCTTTCTGAGAATGAGTCCTTTGACCCAGGTGGCCTGAGGCATTCATCTTCCTGGAAAGTGTGTCAGAGTAAGACTTAGTATAGAAGAAATTAAAATAAAAATATAACATTCAATTTTGACATATCCAATTCATGCAATGAGACATATGTGTGAGAATTCTGCAATGCTGGAAAAATAAAAATTGTCCAGATTAACCCAGCATTCTTGTCTCTTCCAAACTGTAACATTCTTGCACAGAGATAATACCCTTTATACCCATGACATTCAAGCCTTGAGGCTGTGTTATTTATTATATAGAATGAAACATTTTGGGAAAATTTTAAAAAAAAGCACAAATCTTTTCCTTCCCTTGAGAAATGGCAGAAAGATAAAAGGGAGATGAGTACAAAATCAGAAATAATTATCCATTTTGTCTCTCAAGGCTTTGGTTTCATAAGCAACAGATACATATATATTGCATATTGGAGGTACAGGAAGGCCAAAGAGGTAATAATATCTCTCTTTTTTAAAGCAGTAGAACAATTAACTCTTGGGTCATCTCTGAATGAAGCGGAAATGTAGCAAAAATGACTGGTAAAATTCTCCGGACCTGAGGTGAATTTCCCCACGGTACCCTCCGTTTTTATGAGGAATGGATGTTGAATTCCAGGCAGTTACCTTTTACGGGACACATTTTGTCAGAGAATACCATCTTGCAAAGCTGGAAGAGAAATGTCCAACATAAATGGATGGAACACTGAGAAGACAGTTCCCACTTAAGCCGGTAGAGACTAAAATGAGGCAAAAACTGAGAGACAGCAATTGGGCTTTGTCTGAGCCATGAGTCATGTCTTCTGCAGAGCTCAGCCATGTCTACCGCCCCAAAGATGGAAGGTGCCTGAAGGGAATCAGTATCAGTAAGTCATAGATCATGATATAAATCTCCTTTGTCTCTTTCCTCTAGCTAAGAAGGAAAAGAATAGGAAAGAGGGGGAAAACTGCTCTTTTAAAGTCCACACAAGGTTTAGCAAGAAATGAGGCACTCAAAGGCACCTGGCTGGCTCAGTCAGTTGAAGGTCCAACTTCAGCTCAGGTCATGATCTCACAACTCAGGAGCTGGAGCCCCTTGAGAGTGAGGCTCTGTGCTGACAGCTCAGAGCTTAGAACCTGCTTCAGATTCTGTGTCTCCCTCTCTTTCTGTGCCCCTCCCCAGCTCACAGTCTGTCTCTGTCTCTCTCAAAAATAAATAAACAAAAAGGAGGGGGGGGAGAAATGGCAGAGGCACTCACTGCTTATCTGAACCTAGGTTATAGGCCTTTATATCCACTTCATATCCACTCTACTTTTTATTTATTTATTTATTTAATTTTTATTTGTTTTTATTTATTTTTTGAGAGAGAGAGAGAGGGAGAGAAAGAGCACAAGCGGAAGAGGAGCAGAGAGAGAGAGACACACACAGAATCTGTAGCAGACTCCAACCTGAGCTATTAGTCAGTGCCCGACGCAGGGCTTGAATCCATAAACTGCAAGATCATGACCTGAGCCGAAGTCTGACGCTTAACAAACTGAGCCACCCAGGTGTCCCTTTCCACTGTCCTTTAGATATTTATAAGAATTGGTGCTACTCTGATCAGATTAGATTATCTATAAATGTTTGTTCAACTTTAAATTTCTATAAAATATTTCATTCAAATTTGGTAGGGATGACATGAAATGTTGGGCATAACTCTTGTTCTTATCAGTTTACAAATTCTTTAGGAAAAATAGAAATACCATGGTAAAAATACCATGCAGAGTTAAATATGTATGTACATTATGATCAAAGAAATTTAAAAGGTATGAAAGTATAGTTATTTAATATAAAACACACAAAATTAATATTTTGATATAATTTATTAACATTTTAAGTTACTATATAAGGCATTTTGGGAGAAGAGCTTTGAGATACACCTTGGTATCTTTGTTCATTTATGAAAACAAACACTGTATACAGAAAATCTGTTATGGATGCCTGGGTTGCTCAGTAGTAAATGTCCAACTCTTGAATTCAGCTCAGGTCATAATCTCAGTTTGTGAGTTTGAGCCCCACATGGGGCTCTGTGCTGATGGTGTGGAGCCTGCTTGAGATTCTTTCTCTCTCCCTCTCTCTTTGCCTGTGCTCTCTCTCTCTTTCTCAAAATAAATAAATAAGCTTTAAAAAAGATAGAGAGAGAGAGAAAAGACTGTTATGCAGTAAGGATACAGAAGTAAATAACATCAAAGGAAAGTCTGGTTCTCATGAATCTTATTTTTCTAAGTTCAAGAAAGAATAAACATAATGAATAAGCCAAATACAAAATAGGTAATATTAATGTGTTTGGGGAATGTTCATTATAGAAAAATGTCACAGCAAAACATTTAGTTTTAAATAAACCTGGAAATTTGGGAGGCTAATCCTGAATATGAGGATAAAGGAGAGCTTTTGAAGAAGGAAGTGGTGGGGAATGAAACTGCAAGTGTTGGTAGTGGCCGGACTTTGTGGTGGTGTTGATTACTGTGCTCTGCTGTTTGGATTTTGTGTAATAGGTAGTGTGGAACTACTGAAAATTTCCAATCATGGAATGACACAAAGTTTTTCTTTAAGGAAAAAAAAATCTAACAAGACCAGTGTAGAAGGATTAGAAGCCTGTATAGATTACTGGAGTCACATGAACCAAAAAAAAAAAAAAAGGCATAGCAAAGCAAGGCTTAGGTAAAGATCTTCAGCTGCTTACCCTTATTGGGAGGCCACTTAAAAAAGTGGCTTCAGAAGAGGAACTTGTTCTAACTGGCCCCAAGGAGTGTTTGGAGTTTGGGAAGAAAAGTAAAAGTAAAGAAAATAAGGAACCTATTTGGTGTCCTCTTTATTCATTTCATTCACTCCTTCATTTATGAATTTACCAAAAAAAAAAAAAGATCCTTTTTGATAACCTAAAATGTAACAGGGATATAGTGCATGATAATGACCCATGATTAATAGGACACGATACTTTTTACCAGAGGCATGAAATTCATAAGGTGTCCCTTTAGTGGCATAAAGGGCAGAAATATGTATAGAAGCAAACCAGGCAGGGAGAACATGTGATTCACTGTGCCTCTGGGAAGGAAAGAAGGGAAGAACTTTATCCTCGAGGAATTCATGATTAAACTGAAACTTCAAAAATAGTAAAAAAGTAGCAAAGGTGGGTGGTGGGGGAGTAAAAAGAACCCCTGGGGAAAAGGGATCAGGTAGATAAAGAAGCAATTGGTTAGGAGAGGGCATTACAGGTAAAGGCTTGTATCTTAGATGTGAGAGGATAATGGGTTTCTCCCTGACAGTTGTTGAGGGAATGGAAAGTAAAGTTTTTCTTTTCGTTTTTGTTTTTGTTTTTCAAAGTTTATTTATCTATTCTGAGAGAGAAAGCAGGGGTGGGTAGGGCAGAGAGAGAGGGAGGGAAAGAGAGAATCCCGAGCAGGCTCTACACCATCATCATGGAGCTCAATACAGGGCTTGAACCCACAAATCATGATCATGACCTGAGCTGAAATCAAGGGTCAAAATGCTTAACCAACTGAGTCACCCAGGCACCCTGAAAATAAAGCTTTTCTAAGAAAGTGTTGATAATGCATAATAACTAGCCCCCAACAAAGGCAAACATTGAAGTAAACTATTTTGAAATGTTTCTAAGTGAGAGACGGCTTCAACCTACACTTGAAATACTAAGACAGGAGCATGGAAGTGGCATCAGGCCTGAAGATTTCAATAGGAGAGTCAGACATGCAGGGACCAAACAGAAGGAAAAAGAATTTTCCGTATGATTAGAATTAAAGGTTTTTAAATTATTTCATTTCTTCCACAGTCAAAGGACTACAATAAATTAAGTGAAACTCCTAACTAAACTTGAAGAATTGTGTTTCATTTTTTATTGTTATGTCGTGTTTTACTTTTTTTAACTTAAATACAGTGTTTTTGTTCTAATTCTATAGTCAGGTCTGCTGAAATTATAAAACTGTGTTTCACATTATAAATGTATCCCTTTTAAATTCAATATTTCAGAATATCCCATAATCTGAAGCACCCAGAATGATATTTTTCTTAGATATTTTTGGCTTAAACATATATTTTGAAATTAGCTATTTTTCTTTAGCGTTAATTCTGTTCACATTGAATAAATTATGATTTCATAAAAAGAGGAATAAAATACTAAAGGATATCCGTTATAGATTTTTGTACCAGAAGGAAACAGGTAGATTATGGTTTCAGTTCTTCATATATAATCATAAGATTCTCCAGAAAGCATTCTGTGGGTTAGAGCTGTTCAAAGATAGAATTGGGCTTCTTCAGGTGGCCATGAGTTACTCTGCAGGGAGGGACAGAATGGATGTAAAACATATGATGACATTTCAGATGCAGAACTCTATGTGAAGTTATTTGCTCAACTTTACTCGAGTGATTTGGACCCAGGTCTTTTAACTATCTGAACTCCGTTTTTATCTCATAAATCTTTCATATTCATCAAGGTTATAAAGCAAATTTTCATCATATATATATGATGATACATATATTTCTTTTCAAGCAGAAGTGAATGAATACTGACTCCTGAATAAATAAAACAATAATCTTTCTTATCCAGGAATCATGTAGTTTGAGACAAGGCACAATCATTGACTTTAACATTGCATTTGTTTTTATGCTGAAACCTGTTTGAGGTCTAGGAGTCAAAATGCTTTGGTTAAAAAAAAAGAAAAAAAATCAATCTAAATCTAGACCATACTCTTATACCAGAATGACTGTAGTTATTGCTTTAGAACTTGACCCCTTGAAGCAGACGTTTGTTGAAGCTGACCTGTTCAGAGATGTCATTGGGCTGACTTAAACCCCCTGAGGTTAATGTAATAGGTATGGATCTGCCTGGGGACTGCTTAAAGTGTTACCTGCAGCTGTTCTTTTTTATTGGTCAACTGCTAGCCTGAGAACAGAATAAATTGTGGAGCAGATGCTTAGAATCTTTCACTTACTTTAGTGTAATGAGCAGTGCAGGGTTGTGGCATGTGTGGTCAGTAGATAACTGTGGAAATGATCTTGGAATATAATTTTCAAAATTTGCTTACAGTACCTTTTTTTTCCTATTCATTCAGTCAACATATATTTGTATGTACCCTTCCAGGATTAAGAGATACATTGGTGAATCATATCATGATCAGAGGGGTAAATATCAGAAAACATAGAAACAAAAAAATTAATGGGAAATGATCTGAAGGGTGAAAAACAGGGAGATATGACAGTAAATGCCTGAGGTCTGTGTTAGCTGGATTATCAGTGAAGGATTTATTGATATTTGAGTTAAGGCCAGAATGATGATAAGAAAGCAGCTATGCAAAGATGTGGAAGAAAAGTCTGGGAGGTTTCCAAAAAGTATATATATTAAGTGCAAGGGCTTTAAACAAAAACCTGTTGGGGCGCCTGGGTGGCTTAGTCGGTTAAGCGTCCGACTTTCGCTTAGGTCATGATCTCGCAGTTCGTGGGTTCGAGCCCCGCGTCGGGCTCTGTGCTGACTGCCGGCTCAGAGCCTGGAGCCTGTTTCAGTCTGTGACTCCCTCTCTCTCTGACCCTCCCCTGCTCACACTGTCTCTCTCTCTCTCTCTCCTAGAAATAAATAAAAACATTAAAAAATAAATAAATAAACAAAAACCTGTTTGGTCATTTTTAGAGACAGAAAGAAGTCCAGATGAGCCCTAGTTTAGAGAGTTGAAGAGTAGTTTGTGGAAGACCTTCTAAAACATGATGGATAATTTCAGTTTTATTCATATTATGAGAAAGACAATGTTGTTGTTTTTTTTAATTTGGAAAGAGAAACATGATTTATATGGTATAGTGGAAGTTGGCTTGTGTGAGGGCAAGGCTGAAATACAGAGACTTTTGTGGTAAGTAGTTCAGGTGAGAGCTGATGGTGGTTTGGATATGGTTGTAACATTAAAATGAGAGTAAAGGATCTGATTCAGGATATATTTTAGATACTGGACCATCACCACTTAAATGTTGGATAGGGAATGTAAAGAATGAAGTAGAGTGACTTCTAGACTTTTGACCTAAATAACCAGGTGGTGCTAATCTGAATATAAAGTAGGTTTGGGGGGGGTGAAGAATGAATAAAAGAAAGGTTGAGATGCTTGTTAGATATCTCTGTAGGTATAAATTGACTATTAGCTATACTACCCTGGAACTGGGGGGCAGTCCAAACTCAGTAATCTGAAGTCATCAAAGAGCAAAGGACCTCCAATATTTACATGTGTGCCAGTGGAGTAAGGGTAAGCGTAAAAAGAACCTGGGCTATTGTGATGTCTCAGAGAACCAGAGAACACAATATTCAAAAAAAGATGGAGTGGCTGGTTATTGATATGAAGTTGATCATGGAGTAAGAAAAGAAAATTTGCCCATTATTTTGGCAAGATGTAGTTTTTGGTGACTCCATAAGTTTAATCAATAACTCAATTACACCATTTGGACTGAGAAATTTCACTTTAATCTTTTTATTACTATTAGTAATGCAGTAAAAGTAATGTAATCCATAACAATAATGAACAACAATAGTAACAACAACAACAACAACAAAATCCCCCCTGAAATGACATAAACAAGATGGGATAAAAGGATGGTTGTGTCTGCCTTCCAACATCCACAATCACAGATGCCAGTTCATTCCCTCTCAATGACTTTAGATTGCTGGGCAAAACCGGCAATCTCACAAGTACAACTAATTGAGGAGCCTCTTCATCAACATCAGACATTATATTCAATTTGATGCATATGAGTAAACTTTTGAAAACTGAAATTCAACATAGCAACTGGCTTTTCTGAATTCAGCTTGCCATCTGAAGAAGGGAAACAAATAAACAAACAAAAACAATAAAGGGATACAACATGGTTTTTCGGCCTTTGGCTTTTTTCTATATTCATGTTCTGTTATTTATTATATCTGATGGTGATTGCAAAGTACAAAAGAATAAACATACTTTCTTACTCAGGTAAGATAACATAAATGTAGGAGAGTAGACTCAACCCATTCTGAACATTATTCAGTATACCATCTGATGCAGAATAAACCCCAATAAACAAATACAGGTATTTCTAATCTGAAAAGACATGGCACCTATCTAATCCTGCATTAAATTATAATCAAAGTGGGGCACCTAGATGGCTTAGTCGGTTAAGCATTCAACTTCAGCTTAGGTCATGATCTCTTGCTTGGTTCATGACTTTGAGCACATTTTCCTCTCTGATGTTAGCACAGAGCCTGCTTCAGATCCTCTGTCTCCCTCTCTCTGTTCCTCCCCAGCTTTCTCTCTCTCTCTCTCAAAAATAAATTAAATTTTTTAAATAAATAAATAAATAAATAAATAAATAAATTATAACCAAAGAGATTAACTTCTCTTGGTACATGCTGATCAAATATTCTTACAATTAGTTACCACTTTTAAGGGATCCTGGAGACCAGCATAAATAGATGTATTGCTATTTTGTATCAAATGTTTAATTTAGTTGGTTTGCTTTAAAGTACTGAATTTTGCTTCCTTCTATAGGCTTTTTAATTTCCTCAAAGATGCAATGATGAATTTGTCACAGAGCTTCTGCCACTAAAATGTAAATTTGTGAAGCAGATGCAGGTGGTGGAAATCTTGCTTTGTTCATGGGTGAGAGTCAGGCTGACAGAGAAAACAAAAGGGAGGTGACCAGAAATTCCTGCTGAAATTTTGACTTTTTGTAGGATCCTTAGTAAGTCACCCAACCTCACTAGGAGTCACTGTCTGAAGTGGTAAAGTCAACAGGGAAAGGTTTCTATCTCTCAGAGGCAGGGTGTGAAGTAATAATTGAGGTTTTTGAATAGAAATATGAAGAGTCTGCTTCTTTACAAGTATAAAAGCAGGTATCTGAGAGTTTGGAATATTAATCTAGACTATGGAAATCAAACTATTTTCTTCTCAAACATTTTTAGCTCTGTCCTCCTGCAATTAATGTAGAAGGCATAAGTTTCTTACTAAAGCATTTTAAACATCAGCTTTAGTTTGACTGTTAGAATAGAAAATAAAAAAACCCTTCAGACTCAGTGGTTTTCTAACATTTTGTTTTGTGCAGTGGCCTTTCTAAAATAAAATTTCTGCCTTAATATTTGGTTAAAATAAGAGTTGTTTTATTAGCTTTGGGAACTTGGGCAAGAGCCCCATTGACTTGGCTTCTGTTTTCATCTGCCAGTAACCACAGATACATTCTTGGATAAGAATATGAACACAATCAATTAGAGATTTCATAAAACAACTATGTTTTGGGGCACCTGGATGGCTCAGTCGGTTGAGCATCTGACTTCAGCTCAGGTCATGATCTCACAGCTCATGAGTTAGAGCCCCATGTCAGGCTCTGTGCTGACAGCTCAGAGCATGGAACATGTTTTGAATTCTGGGTCTCCCTCTCTCTGACACCCCTGCTCATGTTGAGTCTACCTGTCTGTCTTTCTCTCTCTCAAAATAAAGAAACATTAAAAAAATTGTAGAAAAGTATGTTTTGAAGTATAAAGTTAATAAATATGCAAGCTGTTTACCACTATTGCACCCAGACACTTCTGTCCTCAATCCGTCTTAAGTAGGATTAGTTTTGGACTAATTTGCAAAGATGACATTTGCTTGTTGGTCATCCATTCTCTGATTATATTCCTTATCTTAAGACACACACACACAAAAAACCCTTTCTAAATATTTAATGGTTACTTATGTTTTTCTTTCTTTGTTTCCTTCTTTCTTTCTTTCTTTCTTTCTCTCTTTCTTTCTTTCTTTCTTTCTTTCTTTTTCTTTCTTTCTTTCTTTCTTTCTTTCTTTCTTTCTTTCTTTCTTTCTTTCTTTCTTTCTCTCTCTCTCTCTCTCTTTCTTTCTTTCTTTCTTTCTTTCTTTCTTTCTTTCTTTCTTCTTTCTTTCATTCAATGTTTATTCGAGAGAGAGAGAGAGAGAGAGAGAGAGATACAGACAGAGAGAGAGAGCACAAGTTGGGGTAGAGACAGAATCCAGAACAGGCTACAGCCTCTGAGCTGTCAGCACAGAGCCCGAAGTGAATCTTGAACTAATGAATCATGAGATCAGGACCTGAGCTGAAGTCAGACTTCATGGTCAGAGACACCCAGGCACCCCTATGTTTCTTAATCTTTCTGTTCACCATTATTGGGTTTTCTTACTTCCAGAGGGAATATCCCATGGTCTAGACATGTAATGCTAACCACTTCATCTGACTTTTTTGATTTTTTACTCATTTACTCATGGTCTTTCAAATGGTGAATTCATTCATTTCTCCAGTATATTCTGATTATTTGCAAAGAATGAAGCAATGACTCTAACATAAACATAAATAAAATGTTTCTTCTCTCAAGAAGAAGATAGCTTAAGGAAGCAAACAAAGTCAGCAAGAAATTTTAATTCAGTATGTTTGAAGTATTTTGTAACCTAAAATCAGATACAGTAGATCACAAAGCAATCCATTGAGATTTATGGTTTTTTGATGACCATAATATGATTCAGTGGAATATGAATGAGGATGCGTTTTAAATATCAAGGCCTTTACAATGTAAAGTGGTAATGAAATAATTAATCATATGTAAAGTTTTAGTTCACAAGACTATTAGGTCAGGTTGTCAAAAACGGTGATATAAAACAAGTACAATTAAGATGACTCATTTCTATTATTTCCTTCTTCTTTTAAAAGAAAATCCTCCCACCAATGCCATCAGTGCTCTTCAGAGAAGAGCAAAGACAAATCCCTTTATTTCTGCTTTAGATCCAGCCATAAGACTGAAGTAGAATTCTTAGAAGGAAAATAGAAGTATTATTTTTTTCTCAGTACTTGTTCTTTAACAAGTGCCTTAACACAGAGGAGTGAGTGGGACATATTAATCATTATGCTGATGAGAGAGCGAGAGAGCAGAGGCACAGGTGATAGTTGATACCCTGAAATTCTTATATTTTATTGTTGACCAATCACTGTGTCTGACCATCAGGGTTCTGAATAGCAATCTTTCTACTAAGCGGTCATTGTACAAGTAAAGAAAAAAAGGATTTGATTATTATAAAGACAAAAAATAAAAATCCTCTGTAGTATAAATCCTAACAAATCTTGAAAATAACAGCTGCCATTACAAAACAAAAGATTATTTCCAGTAAATCTCACAGTGTGAAGATTCTTGATCACACATAATCTTTTCAGTAACAACTGAATATACCAATCATGACCATAGTTATCATCTACTCAGAAATAGAGCAGGAAAAATATGGGCATGGGAAGATAAAAAAATATTTAAGAGTGTCTAGGAAAAGCAGATTGTGACCTAATAATGTTCATATTTTAGAGTTTAAAGCAATCATCCTATCAGTATTCCTTTACAGAATTCATTTCACACGGTCTGTAGAAAATCAGTAATAATATATATGGAATAATTAAGGAAAAGAGTAGATCAGAGACCCCTACTTTGGAATATACTTTGGAGATAATTATATTTTTATATGTAATAAGTTTTATAATTTATGTTTTAAGGAAGGTATTGCATTTATTATATAAAGTTAAAATTAAAGGCATACCAGTATTTACAGGAAACGAATGATGTAAGGTAATTTATAGGCAACTATCTTTACACTTTATATTTTTAAACTTTTATACTTTATACTGTTACATATTTATTCTTACTTGGGTGTACTCTGGGCTTTCATTTTGAAGATTAATGTTTATGACTTTATAGTTTGTTGCATTTTATGAATTGGTTCGTATTCTAAATCATAGTAAAGATGCCTGGTTTCTGAGCCTTGAAGGCTTGTTCCAGTTTATAGAACAAAGCTGTTTTCATGCCTCTAGAACAGTGTATTACTTTGCATTTTTATGCAATGTTTAGAATTTTACCCAAAACTTTCTGAGAATGATTTCAAAGTGTTTCACCACCTGCCTATTCCTCATTTAACATAACTAGCCAAATACAAGTTTGGCTTTGGGTTTCCAAAATGAGAGAACTACAGCTGAAGATATTAACAATAATAATTTATGTTGTTTAGAAGAGCAAAAAGTACATAAAAATGAGAAAATAGTTTTTTCACATAAGAATATAAACTAATACTTTTGTGTATTTCCACCAAATGTTATAGAGAATTTTAATTTATTTAATACTTTGTAAATAATTATGTTCTGCTTGCTTCACTTAACAGTACTGAATATCCTCATTACATTATTTCAACATCTGTGTATAATTACTTTACCAAGGAGAAAATTCCCAGGACATGGAGAAAAAATGGTAAAAATATCTCCTGCCATTGAACATTTAATATGCCTTTGATTTTTAAAACTGTTTTACAAATTACATCAAAAAACATATTTTATGAGTAAACCATATTTATGCCAATAGAAAGTATATTCAGATTTCATAGATGTCTTAGTTTTGGTTCTCTAGGAAAAAAATAATCTGCTGCATAACTTATGTCCTAATGTTTTAGTCGAAGGTATTATTCCTGGGCAGCAAATGAGGGAAATTAGAAATGATACTGAGAAAAATGTAGGTAAATGCAGGGTGAAATGTTACTTTACATAAAAATACAACTAGTGTCTTGATTATGAGGAATATTCTGAATAGATCATATGGAATCAGTGGGCCTTGAAATAGTCCATCAGAAGGAGGAAGAAAGGAGTTTTTCTGCCAAGTCTTTCTTTCTTCTGTCTCTCATTGGCTTTCATGTTTGTACCATGAAGTGTTAATTTCCCCACATTTCCAGGATATATTCTACTCTTCTGAGAGAATCCTAGGAATCTAGTTCCCATGCCCTCTGGTGTACTATTTTATTTGAATCCAGAAATGGTGCAGGCCAGATCATTGCTGGCACGTGTTGAATAGGAAGTGAGCATTGACAGTGCTGAGCCTGCACCATGGTAAGCCATCATGGAAACCATTCAAGGGACTTGGTACTCACATTAAGCATTCAGTGTAACTGAAAGTGTTAGGAAATGAAGTGGGGACCAGGGATGATCAACACCCTATGTGGGAAATGACGCTCACCAAATCTAAGGGGCAATATACGTTGGTCCTGATACAACAGTATATCTGATAAAAGGTATGAAATTTACTTGGATCTTAACACAAACTGATATACTCATATACACACAGATCTGTGCAAATCAACTTTCTTCCCTTCTTGAACCAAGTTTCCCTAGAGTTTTATACAAATATTGAATGCAATAACAAAAAATAGCTTTTGCAGATTAAATACCTAAGGCTATACTTTTTTTTAGCATCTACAATAATGATATGTAAGAAATTCATTACAACCAACGCACTCAAAAGGAAACATGAACAAATAGAAAGAACAACTATATGCTTAGATTGCAGGACTCAATAATCATGGGCACTTAATTTAAATTTAACCTATAAATTTAACATGATTCAAAATCCTGAGATTTTTTTTTAAAGTTTTAATGTTTATTTATTTTTGAGAGACAGAGACAGAGCATGAGTGAGGGAGGAGCAAAGAGAAAGGGAGACACAGAATCTGAAGCAGGCTCCAGGCCCTGAGCTGACTGTCAGCACAGAGCCCGATGCAGGGCTCGAACCCACGAACTGTGAGATCATGACCTGAGCCGAAGTCGGACACTTAACTGACTGAGCCACCCAAGCGCCCCCAAAATCCTGATGTTTTTAAGTTAATAAGATTTATAAAACCCACAAATGACCAGAAATTGTGCTGTTGCATAATAAACATCCACCAAATGTCAGTGACTTCCAAAAATAATCATTTATTTTATATCCATGGATGTATAAGGTGGTTCTAGTTTGGTTGCTCTTGGCTGGCCCTAGTGGCTAGGCTTGATTCAGATCAAGATCAGATCCAGGTTATCTTCATCCTAGCCTCAGGTCAAAAGAGCCATGGGTGCTTAAGGTATATTTTCACCTCAAAAGCTCAAGAGGGATCTCTTAAGATCTTGAGTCAGAATTTGTTCTCTCTCACTTCCATGTACATTGTATTGATTAATTAAATCAAACCATTCAGAGAGGCCTAGAGTTAAGATAATTTGCTAATAACGAATAATGGCAAAGGCAGAGTGGGGAAAAGAAAAAAAAAAAACCTCTGGTACATTTTGCCACACATAAATTCTCCATGATGTGTGTTCCACTGACCCTCTAAGTCTTAATCGCCTCCTATATTTTTCTGTATTTCTAAAGTTCGCAAAGCTATTTTTTGCCTCAATATCATTGCACATATTTGCTTGTCAGCACCAATTCCATTTTCTCTACATCTTGACAGTTTTTCAAGTTTGTATTTATGGCCAATATTCTTACATGATCCTGTTGTCTTATTTTATAGTTCATGTCACGATGGACTTTAAATAATTTAGCAGTTACTTGTTTAATGTTATCACTATTGTTGAACCAAGGATTCGTGAAAGTAGGATGAATTCTTCTACTTCATCACCATATCCCTCAAATTTAGCTTAAGATCTGTCATAGAGTACTCAATATGCATATACTGAAACAATATATGAAATATATGATATCAAACAATATATGAAATATAAGTTTATATATTTTTTCTTTTGGAAATCATCTTTTCAAATACATTGTTCAACTTTTATTGATCATTCTTGTTCTTATCAATCTTTATGCACTCTCCATTATACATATATTTTCCACCCTCCATGACTGGTTGTTTTATTTATGTTGCTTTGCTTTTGATAATGGAGATTTTATGTAAGAGATTTTGAAAAGACATGATGCTTAAAACTGTAAATACAAAGAAAATAAAAGAAAACAAAAGATAAAAATTCTGTGATAGGAAGCATGTACTGGAAGATAGCTAGGTATCGGCAGAACACTCTATAATTCAACGTGGCAAGGATAAAGAAGGACTAATTAAAAATAAAGATACTCATTAACTGGAAATGAATTCCAAACAGGTATGGTTTGGGGAATATTAAATGTGGTATGTTTGCAGAAGGTT
The DNA here is from genome assembly GCF_008692635.1 of Crocuta crocuta. Lineage (NCBI taxonomy): Eukaryota > Metazoa > Chordata > Mammalia > Carnivora > Hyaenidae > Crocuta > Crocuta crocuta. Next base: position 406,687 of record NW_027530618.1, read on the forward strand.
GATGCTACTGGGTCATAATGCAAATCAAAAGTAGATCTAATAATCAAACAAAAGTGAAGGAAACTGTCAGGAGGAAAACTTTTGATTGTGTAAGTTTTGCCATTCTTTATGGCCTGTTAACTCTTTAAGAATTTTCTTTCACCGTTCTCTGGTGCTGCAAATATTTGTTTTGAAAAATGTACATTGTTTCTCACCTTTCTCAGTTAAGAACCCAGTCAAACTTCCTCTTTACGAGCAATATTGGCCTTGATACCAGCATGTCAATCTGTCTAAGAATATGAAAGGAAATGTAGCCCTTGGATATGATAAACATCAAAAGCCTGTATTCCTACACTCTTAGTGCATTTCATTTTGTTCTTTGGGGGACAAAGATTTAAGAGAAAGTAGGGGATGATATTGGAGTTTATTTAATATTTGGGAAAATATGTGTCTTGAATGAAATTTGAATTGGAATTATAATTTCTAAAGAGTAGTCAATATCACATGGCCAATAAATTCTCCTAGTCACTAATGAATTCCATCAGTTTCCTTTTACAAAGTTAGTCTAGATGAGAAAGGGATGCACATATTTTGGGGATGAACATAAATTGCCTTCCTCAATGCGTTGCGTATAATGCAAGGTATTTGTCTGTATTGCAAATAAGTATCTCCGTGAATCTGGACACAGCTATTAATTTAATGACATTATAGATTTTATCTACTTTAAATCAAAAAAGAACCATACATACCCTTACCCCTTTTCCCTCTAGTATTGTATAAGGACATCTAACGTTACAAATCTAAGGCACCTGGGTGGCTCAGTCGGTTGAGCATTGAACTTCGGCTCTGGTAGGTAAGGATTTCACAGTTCGTGGATTTGAGACCCAAATCGAGCCCTCTTCAGGCTCTGTGCTGACTACTTGCTCGGAGCCTGGAGCCTGCTGTGGATTCTGTGTCTCCCTCTCTCTTCTCCCCACCACCCTCAAACACATGCTCTGTCTCTGTCTCTCAAAAATAAATAAATGTAAAAAAAATTAAGTTACAAATCCGGTTATTTTACATCTTCCTTTTAAATACTTCATTGATTACTTGTCCCCTGAAAAATAATAATATTAATAAATAATGATATACAAAGTCTTTTATGATCTGGAGCACCTCCTACCTCCCATCTTATCTTGCTCTGCGCTATGGTGATAAGCATTTGTAATTTCCCTGTTCTTTCACAAAAATAAACTAAAGTAGCTCTAGACTCCCCTAATACTACACATCCCATGGCCCCCACACCTCCATCAGATTGAACACAGAGGTGTTTCTATTGAAAAAACACAGTGGCTTCCCTGTTTCCACCAAGCACATAGTCTCACCAATTTGATAACAACTAGCAGTGGTATTCTGGTAAGCCGCCTCACAGAAAGGGGCAAAAAAAGCTCTAATTTGTAGCTTTTACTCCTTTCCATAGTATAAATACTCCCACCACAGCTGATTTCAGGTACTGACATGACAGCATTGAACTGAGAATTGGTAAGACATGTGCACAGTCAGCTTTCACAAGCCAGTATCAGCTGATCCAACACATTACAAACACAAATGCAGCCATGACCTTTATTTCTATTTACATTAGTGACTATAAAAGGCATGAGATAATTTTTTCCATTTCTTATCCCCCAGATTCTGATTTATATTAAATTAATTTTACCTGGTCTCTGATCCTGCTATGGTTTCAATATCCTAATTTGTGACACGTTCTCCCAACCTTGCCAGCTCCCAAAACCTCTTTACTTTGCCTTTCTAAAAATCACAATCATCATCAGAAAAACTTTCTATATCTTCCCCCTCAGGTACAGATGACCATTTCACCTTTTGCTTCAACCACAACCTAGTGAGAAAACAAATGTTTCCACTGCAGCCACCTGCATTGCATCTCATTTTTCCTGTGGGCCAGAAGAAATGATAAAAGTCATTCTTTCTCTTCATAGACATTTCAAAATTTTTATCACCTCTTCTTTTTTAAAAATACCCTAGCATTTCCAGAATATGGCCACTTCTCTTCCCTTTACCCTAGTCAACTAATTATCCCTATGTCTCCATATCAACATCTCTGATAAGAATTTCTGTAATCATTGATTTGTTCTATTTCTTCACCATTCACTTTGTGGACATTAGCCCCATATGGGTGTTATGAATTTCACATTGGATATGTTTGAGAAATTTGAATGTTAGTTTTATTTACTTTTAATTTTCATTTAAGTAGTCACATGTGGGCTACATATTAAACAGATACCCTGACCTAGGACATATTATTTGCAATTTATGTCATTTTCAATAATTGTACCATTTTTATACCTCTATAACAATTTCATATATCCTATTCTCTGACATCTTTGTTATTTTATTTTCATTTTTAAAAAAATTTTACTGTTTAGTTTTTATATTGTTTGTGAGAGAGAAAGGGTGTGTGAATAAGTACATGCAAGCAGGGGAGGAACATAGAGATAGGGAGATGGGGAGAGAGAATCGCAACCAAACAGGCTCTGTGCAGGGCTCATACTCAGGAACCCTGAGATCATGACTGAGCCAAAATCAAGAGTCAGATGCTTAACTGACTGAGCCACCAGGCTCCCCACCATCATTATTTTCAATGTATTCTCTCTTCTGTCACAATGTTAACATTTCATAATACCAACATGTTGATCCAAAGATGTTTTTGGCCTTCCTTTATACGCCTCATGTTCCCTTTTCTCTTCTGTCTCAGCTTATACTTGATGGTCTGCTATGAAGATACGTCCGTTGAATATATCCTAGAATTCTTTACCCTAATCTTGTTTCATCATACTTGCCTGATAATCTTCATTACATCAAATTTTCCATAATTCTTTATATGTTGCAGCACACCTGAATACAATTGTCAAAATACAAGTAAACGAGCTGACTGGTCTCATTTTAAATCTGTTCACATTGGTCTCAAGAGTCCTATCAGTAGTCTGCAGCCCTTAGTCTATTCTCTTGGTTATTTTCCTGGATGACTATGTAATTACTTATTTTCCTACCTCAGAATTGTGGTACCTCTTTCCTCCCTCTCATTTTATTGAGTAAATAGAAACAATCCACAGGGAATTTGCATATCTGTCTGTCTAATTGTTTTTCACCATATGTATTGCCTTTCTTATTTTGTCACATATGTTCTCTCAAATTCTTCATTCCCCACAACTGTCCACCTCCCCCTCAAAGTTAACAGCATCATCACACTCAGACTCAGTGTTTTCTATGTCAAGGAATTACATTTGTTGTCTTTAGCTTTTCTTTGACAACAGATATTCAATCCAACTTTAAAACTTTTTGGCTCCATCTTAAAATATATCCAGCAAAATATAGAATCTGGCCACTTATTCCTATTGCCTCTGTGAATGCCCTTGATCATGCCTCTATAACCTGCATCATTGCAACAGCCTCCGGTTTACTCATTCACCTCTCCCAAAGCCCAACATAGAGTCTATTTTCACAGAACTGCAAGAATGGTTCTGGTTAAAATATTATAGATTAACAGGTGGTAGGTAAGTATATAGGTAGGTAGATATTCAGAGAAAATGATTTCTCTGCTTAATTCATCCACTTATTCCCTCACTGGCTTTCTTTCTCAGAGGAAACAAAACAAAACAAAACAAAAATACATGTAATCTTTTCCAATTCCTAAGGCTCTATATATTCTGTCTCCTGCTCTCCCCACTTTTCTATTTACTGCTATTAATCAATTTACGTCAGCTATATGGTTGTTTTGTTTCATTTTGGTGTTTCCTGGGAAAGCCTAACCAACTGCCTACTCTAACATTTACATCACTGGTTCTTTCTTTCTTTGTATTGCTTTTCAAATTTTACCTTATTGTTAAGGCTTTTTCTGACCACCTGATGATGCAAAATATCAACATCCATTATACCTAATTAACCTTTCTGTCCCTCTTACCTTGCTTTATACATCTCAGTGGAACTTCTTGCCTTATATCAATTCATTTTTTTCTCTTGCTTGTTTATTCTTAGCTCTGTTAGACTGAGGTATTTATCTTTTTATCCATTGGGTTGAGCAACTAGAATTGGCCTTCAAATCTTGTAGATCCGAAGTATTTATTGAATGAATGAATGACAAGACTTCTCCAGCAATTACAGTCTCCATTGGGTGTCAATCTATATGCATCAGAAGCAGCTGCTGATATATTTCTTAATCATTCTCACCATGAATTTTTAGTTTCTTTTAAATGTTCTATCCTCACCCATTGTTGCCTTGGGGAATCTTAATATGTAATTTATTCACCATCAGGAGTTCATCTTTTAACATTTCTGTATGTTTTTTACATGCTATTGCTACTCCTAAAGTTTGTAGGATTCTTCTCCACTCCCTGGTGATTGCATACTCATGCTTCAGTACTGTCTCCATTATCCTTCCTACATGTGGCCTTTCCTAGGTTCCTTGTTAGTCATCCCTCTCCCTGTGCTACTATAGAATTAGCACATTGTTATTATGAATATTCTGTGATATAGTAATAGATTTTATTATGAGTTAAATTGTGCCCCTCCATTTGCTGGCTGAAATCTTAATCCCCAGTATGTTGGAATATGACCTTATTTGGAAATAGAGTCATTGAGATGTAATTAGATAAATTGAAATGAGATAGATAAATCCTGCTAACACTGTGATCATAGACTTCTAATCTCCAGGCTATCAAATAATACATTTATGTTGTTTAAGCCCTCCAGTTTCAGATTCATTGTCTACCAGCTCCAGCAATCTAAAGAGTTTGTTTTCCCTTACAAATGAGACATTCTTTTGTCTCATTTATCTTTGTATAATTTCTTCCTCTAACTCCACCTAAGCCTCAGGTCAGACACGGTGTCAATGGAATGAATATATATGTAAAAGAATGAGTAAATGAATGATCCCAAGATGGAAAAAAAATCTCAATTACTATGATGCATTTGTAAGGTAAGTGTAAGAAGTGTTGGAGATTTTGTTTCCAAAATATATCTTACAAAGGACAAAACGAAGTGGCATTTATTCAACTGTAGACAGACATTTAAATTTCTGTGGACTTTTTCAATCTGACAGATTCTGATCTCTGTTTTGATTGTGTGTACATGAATCACTCTCTTTTTCATAGTTGTTTTAGCATAACATGTTTGCATAAAAGTCTTCTTTAAAATAATTCTTTCCTCGGTCATTATATCCAGTTCAGTTCTCTATCTCCAGTTTCTGAAATAAACTTCTATGACAGGGGTGTCTCAGTCAGTCAGGCATCCAACTCTTGATTTTGGCTGTCAGCTCATGATCTCATAGTTCATGGAATTAAGTCCCATGTAGGGCTCATCCTAGATGTGGAGGCTGCTTGGGATTCTCTCACTTTCCCTCTCTCCCTGCTCCTCCCCTCCTCAAAATGATAAACTTTAAGCTTCTGTGACAAATGTCTATCTGTTCACGTTGATTATCTTGTTATTATCCCCATGTAGTGTATATGAATGCTCATTTACCAAGAGACTTCAACTATAGGGTAATGCCTTTTGTATATATTTATTTATATCTCTGAGTTCAGGAAGAACTAAAGATCTGTTCTGATTTCACTCTACCTTCAAGAAGGAGGTGGAAGAATTTTTAAAGAGATCAGGACAAAATATCATTCAGAAATAAAATTATACCAATGCTGCTCTGAGGAACTCCTAAGTAGAAGTAAATACATTAAATGGAACTGCTCTGTGTTGGATTTTTCTGAGGCCACATTAGATAACTTTTAAGGCTGCTGCTCTTTGTAGGAATGTTTACAAAATTATTTGCGGGGGAAACATCCTAGTCTTCAGGGAGTAGTTAGGAAAAAAAAAGAATTAGGTTACACTAAGATAAATCATCAAACAAGCCGATGCTTGGGACTATCTTTAGACTAGGGCAATGGAATGTTCATGCCTTACAAATCCTGTTTCACTCAGTAAGATGCTATGTAGGGATTTGAAGTCAGACCCTTGCTGATCATTATGAGTATATTTGCCTGGAAATCTGGCAGACATTTACTTGGAATCCTTAGCAACTGTAGGAAACTGGTAGTGTGTATGGGCTGTGGGGATCACGGTCATTTTCATTTACTTCACATAAAAGGGACATTGCTAACAGATGGTACCAGATTTAAAACTTTAGTATGGGTTCACTGTATTCCCCTCCTGCTTCCGATAGGTCTTGCTTAGTTTGTTTTATAAAATCTAACTCATGAACTACATGGCAATCAGCGTTGGTGTTGATTTCTTTTTCATTTTTATCATGGGTTTCTAAATTAGGAAGCACACTTATGATTACAACAGGTACGTAAAATACATAGATGAGATGTATTTAAATAATCATCTTTTGCTGAATTTATATGTTAAGGGAATAAAAACAATACAACCACATTTTGAAAATGTCTTTTTCTATTATAATTTTTTAACACTTGAGAAGTATGTTCTGTGTAGAAAACTATTTTCTAAGTCAACTTAAAGGCCATGATGAAAATATATATCAAGTGAGAGGAAATTATTAGATTTTTCTAGTTCATATATTTATTATGTCACAAGAATAGCATAGAAATGACTGAGTTCCCTCATTTTTAGTGTGTTCTATATCAATACACAATATTAATGATTTTTTAAACCCAGACTTAAATACATGTACTTATTGAAAGATAGTTCTGAAATGTTGCTAGAGAATAAACACTGTTCTAAGATATTGAACAGAAGTCTATACTATATAATAATATAAAACTATAATAAATATAAGAAAAAACAATATTGTGACAAATTACTCAAAACACAGGCNCTGAGCTAGCTTTCAGCACAGAGCCTGATGCGGGGCTCGAACCCACGAACCATGAGATCATGACCTGAGACGAAGCAGGACACCTAGCCAACTGAGCCACCCAGGCACCCCTAAAAGTTATTTTTAAAAGACAGCCTATTGTTTGCTTACATATAATGCTAAAAAAGATACAAATAGCATCTGTATAAAGAAGCAAATCTCCATGTTCTGCTAAGCTAAATATATTTTTGTTTCTTAAAAAAAAGTAACATGAGAAAACAAAACAAAACAAAACCTCCACACCAATAAGATATACTTGTCACAGAGGATGATCTATTTATAGCAATTGTAGTGCAAGACTTACATGGTCTCAAATCTGTGCCTGACCGTAAAGGATTTCTACTATTAGAAGGACTGCTGAGTAGTAAATATCTCCATACTCTGCATTGCCAGAAAATAAAATTAATTTCATCTTGTCTGGATCTATTTACCCTCAGGTTTTAGGAAATGTAGCACAATCTGAGATGGGAAACATGATCTTATTCCTTAGAAATTATAAAACACTGATCACTACATGTGACACATCAATAAAGAACATTTCTTGGGTAAGTAGAAACAGAACTTAAGAAAGGTAACAAGAAGAAGAATTATAGTCAGTTAATGAAAATATAGTCAAGTCCCTTTTTAATTAAAAGTGGAATTTAAGACTGAAGAATTAGTCTTTATTGATCAGATTAATAAAGAATATAAATATTGGTTATCTAGAATTAGAGGATAGATTTCATCACTTTTCATTAGACCATAAACACTATAGACTTTTTGGATATTGATCCAGACACACACACACACACACACACACACACACACAATCACAATGAAACAGAGTGAGAGAGTGAGAGTGAGAGAAAGAGAGCAGAAACATAAATGGTTGTTTTCCAGTCATTTGACAGTGATTATCTGAAAAGTAATAGGGAAGGTTATTCTTAGGTGTTTATACTTCTGTTCTTTTTATTTATTTGCTTTTGTAAAATGTATGTATTGGTATTGTAATTCCAAAATTTGTTTTCAGTAGAATTAAAAATTCTGTGAACTGTGCAAAATTATGAAAATATATTAATGCTCTAAATACATTATAAATCTTAGCTAAGTTTTAATTCAGTGCTTCTCAAACTTCAGCTTGTAAAATAGTAATTATGGAGTCTAATAAAACACAGATTCCATAGCTACATTTCCAGGGTTTCTAATCAGTGTTATCTAGGGAGTAAACTGTGAGCATACATATTAATGAATACTCCAGATGCTTCTGATGCTAGCCTTCTTTGATGTACATGTAAAATACAGTTTAAAAAACACTTTATTAATGAATAAAAAAAGAGTCTACAAAACTCTACAGTAGAGTTTTGTTTTTATTATAATTCACTACATACTCATCACTGTTATTTTTAAAAAAAATTTTAACGTGTATTTATTTTTGAGATACAGAGACAAAGCATGAGCAGGGGAGGGGCCTAGAGAAAGGGAGAAACAGAATCCAAAGCAGGTTCCTGGCTCTGAGCTGTCAGCACAGAGCGCAATGCGGGACTTGAACTCATGAACTGTGAGATCATGACCTGAGCCGAAGATGACCCCTTAACCGACTGAGCCACCAAGGGGCCCCCATACTCATCACTCATCACTTTTAAAGGAAACTGCACTCTGCACAGTGACTATTTCCCCTTAATCAGAATTCTCTAACTTATGATATTGAGGTTCTGGAAACATTTTCAGTGTATTGATAGCATCCATGTTATGCTTACATTAAATATTAATCACAATCACATAACTATTTTTATGCAGATTTGCCTCTGTCTTTCTCATAAGGTGTGAGATTTGTGAAAGCAATTATGGCACCTCACATATTCACTGATGTGTCCCAAATGTTTCACACAGGTTTAGCACATGAGTTAGCAAAAAATACTTATTGGATGTGTGCCGATAGTTGAAAGTGTGAATAAATAAATGAATGAACTGCTCTTAATCTCATGTTCTTTCATTTTTATATATGTATTTTTGTTCCATTAACTAGACACCGAATTTTGAAATCATCTGTTTCTTTGTAAACTAAAATAAACACAAATGGAAAAAAAAGATTGTTTTAGTGATTAAAAGGAATAACAGAGTATCAAATGTTCTGTTGGAGATTTTGGTTTATTCACTCTTACTGAAAAGATAATCTGTCAGTCAGTGGAATGATGCAGAGACAGCATACAATGGTTTTAAATGGTAGAATTTTGAATTAGACTTCCAGGGTTTGGATTCTGGTCTCAACACTTTTTAGCTGGGTGATATTAAGAAAATGTCTTACATTTTCTGTCCACATTTTTTAATTTGTAAAATGTGTATGATAATAACATAGTTATATCTGTAGACCCCTGCAAAAGTTAAATGAACTATTTGTAACCATACTTGACATATATTAACAACTAAGTAAATGATAACCAAATAAATTTTGGATAATATTCATACATTCTCTTTTATATTTATTACTGTACTGGTCTAGAAAGTACAACAATTTCATCAGTTTGGAGTCTATTGAGTAATTAATAAACCATTGTACAACAGGTAGATTGTCATCTGATCAGTACAATCCATGATTTTAGCCAATTAAGCTGTTACTTCAATGGCTGACTTTTTTGGTGGTTCATTTATGCCTTATCTTTTTATTCTTCCAGTAAGTAATTGTGAGCATTTGTGCTGTAGGCAAATCCCTACCCTAATGGATTTTAAGACTATTGTATAGGGAGGAAAATATAAAAATAAATAAATACATAATAACATGATGTAGAAGATGATACTAATGAATACTAGCAGATGATATATTATCTCTGTAGAAACCCATTCCCCAAATTCTAAACTTATGTTGCAAATGTTTATATAAGAATATTTATACATGTATCAGCTAGCAGTTTGTAATCATATTTCTTTTTCTGTATCTATAGTCAATATAAGCATAAGGCAATAACCAAGAATGTCATGTTTTTGTTAATTACCAAGAAATAGAAAAAAATGCTATATTTAAGAATAGAACACTGACTAGAGGATCTAGTTCTGGCCCAATGCTCATTATTATAATAGAGATAGCAAAGATTAATTGAAAACTTGAGAAGAGTATGTTGCTTCCAATAACGGACAAAAACAAGTTCACTTTTATCCTGATTCCGAGGTTAACTCTTGAGGTTTTTCTGTTATTGCCTAACTTCAGCATGGATTCTTCCAAAAGGAAATCTTACATCTCCTCACCTCACTTTCTTAAGTGTGAAGGCCCACTGTTTTTACTTGCACCAGAAATGAGTCACAAGCCATGTGTTTATTGCAAAGAAAGAGGAGGAAGAAACAGATGAGACAAAGGTATTTTGCACATAGCGATTTCTCATGCAGTCAGAACTTACCATAGCTTCATGTGTGTATTTTTAGGTAGTAATTGAGTTCCCATAGTGCCTTTGTACCAAGACAAAGTAAAAAGGAGAAAACAAACAAGATAAAGATACCAAGGTGATTACTTTTTAAAAATTCTGATCAGAACTGCAGAAATGTGTATTTCTTAGTTTCAATTGTCCCAATGAGAAAACCAAGCTAGAGAAGAAACTTCTCTTTCAGTTTTAGTCTTTTGTCTTTATCTCTTGTGGGCCTTTATAAGTTGATGATTTTTCAGTTCAGATTTTCATAATGTAGGAAGCTCCTTTTGGCAGTATTGCTATTCAAATGGAAATAAGAGACATGTATAGTTTAGAAACTGGAATTATAACTTACTGCTTTTAATAATGTTTGTGTCCATCCTTTTTCAGGCTTGAAATACTTGAATGTACATCTATCTGTATAGACAAGAGAAGAATTAAAGTGATCTCAGAGTGAGTGAGTATGAAGTTAATTACTTCATAATCTTTGTTCTTAATACAAATTATGTTCTGCTCATTCTGGTTCTTAATACAAATCATATTGTTTCTCGTACAAATTATGTTTTGTTCATTCTGGTTCAGTTACTCTGACTAGTTTTCTATATTTCCAATTTTACTTTGTTTCAATATTGGGTAATTTCAGACTAAGCATTCAATTCTCAGTTTTAAACTGTTAGGATAAATTATGTCTTTCTCAGTGATTCTGTCTTCAGTTACCTGAAGACTAACCCAAACATACTTTCTTTCTGGACAGAACTCCTCAAGTGTTTTTATATAAACTCTAGTTTGTCTTATTAATTACACAAGTATGTGCAGTACTAACATTTTTGAGGTGTGATTCTTAAATCTCTTGTACTAATTCCTTACATTTAGTATCAGGAAAAGCTTTCTAGAACATGGTGTCTCTTAGTCTGAATGTTGTCAGAAGACTCTACTTTGTTTCTTTTCTCTCTGTAAGGGGATTCATCACGCATGCCTTCACTGTTAGAAGCAATCCTGGCCCACCTCGGCTTTGCTGTCTCTTGGTTCTATTGGCAATTGGATCATGTTGGCTTTATTGGAAGTTGGGATAAATTGTCATTCATCCATGTATATTCTTGCTCAATAAAAATTGTGACAGTTTAAGGTTAGATAACTAAACAAAGAATTGACATTTTAAAAGTTTGTGAATGAAAACAAAAGCTTCATCAACAATCACTTGACTAGTTATTACTTGGCAACTTCAAATGTGTCTTCTTCTCAAACATTAAAATCAGAAGGTTGTCATCTTTTTTTTAATCTCAAGTATTTTTTTAAAATAGCACCTTTCATTTATTGACTGATTACTATATACCAGGTTATGTTCCACACACACACACACACACACACACGTGTGTGTGTGTTCACTTATATTACATTTTGTCCATCCTATGAATTTGATACTATTATTATCTCTACCCTATGGATAAGAATTCTGAGTATAGTCTGAGAACTCGCAACCACGAAGTGCTGAAAATGTTTCAAATCCGTGTGCCAGTGCTCATATGCTGTGTTACAAACCAATAGCAGCTCAGAAAGTCCTTATATATTAAAAGACTTCTATCTATAAAACATTTTAATGGTTCTTCATATGCAACATGACTAATAAAGGTTGATGGCTTTTCTTGACAGTAGTTTCTGCAAAGTATGAGAGCAGAACTCCCTGGTTAAGTAATCAGAAGACAGTTTATAAAACTATAGTAACAGAATAAAAGATCAGTTGAACCCTTTATAATTGGGTAGGAAGAAGGGGAGATTTTCACATTTAAAATGTAATTTAGGGAAGCAGAATTTATGGTATTACATGAGGAGTAATATTTAAATGTTAAATATTTTAAGACTTCAAATTTATATTTAATTCAGATGGCGAAATGACTATCAAGATTAATTTTACTAGCAAAATGGCAGCTCCTTATTTCATTATTAAACTAGTAATAATACTACACTTAACCCTTTTATTCTCTCAATAAGATTATTGAATTCCTACTCTTATACCAATCACTATTCAAAATTTTCATGTTTCAACTTGAACAGGACAGAAAATAGACCTGTATAGATGGAGTTTCATTTTATTTTGGGAGCAGGCAGAGAATGGACAATCAAAAAAGAAAAAGAACAAAGAAAAAAAATAGTGGGGATATTATAGTAATAACAACTTTCATTGAATTCCTATATATGATAGATATTTTTCTATATTATTCACATGCATTTGATTTTCACAAGCACACTATCAGGTAAGGAATGTCATCATTCACATTTTTCAGGTGAGACAATTCAGGCACATATACATAAAATAGTGGTGAGATTTAGCCAGGCAATTTGTTTCTTTTTTTTTTTTCAATTGATAGATTTAATTTTTTTAGTTTCTGATTTGTAGAAAATTGAGCAGATGATATGGAGAATTCCCATAAACCCCTTCTCTCATTCACTCGAAGCTTTCCATATTTTTAAAAAAAGTTTTTAAAATTTATTTCTGAGAGAGAGAGAGACAGCGTGAGCAGGGGAGGGGCAGAGAGAGAGGGAGATACAGAATCTGAAACAGGCTCCAGGCTCTGAACTGGCTGTCAGCACAGAGCTCAACATGGGGCTCAAACCCATGAACCTGGAGATCATGACCTGAGCCGAAGTCGAATGCTGAACCTACTGAGCCACCCAGGCACCTCACATTTTCCATATTTTTAACATTTTGTATTAGTATGTTTCATTTGTTACAATTGATGAACCAGTATTGATATACTATTATTAAATAATTAATTTATTATTAACTAAAGTTCATAGTTTACCTTGGACTCAATTTTGTGTTGTATAGTTTTATGAGTTTTGACAAATATATGATGCTGCATATATACGATTACAATATTACAGAATAATTTCACTGTCTTAACTGTCCCCTGGGCTCCATGTTATTTATTCCTCTCCCCTTCTTTCTGGCAAGCACTGATCTTTTTACTGTTTTTGTAGTTTTACCTTTTCCAGAATGTTATATAATTGGAATTTTACAGTGTCTTGTTCAGGCTTTTATAACAAAAATACCATAAACTGGGTGGCTTAAACAACAAATATTTATTTGTCACAGTTGTGGAGGCTGAGAAGTCCAAGATCAAGGCATTAGAAGATTCAGTGTCTGATGAGAGCCCCCTTCTTAGTTTGGGGGTGAACTCTTTTCCCTAGGTCCTCACATGGCATAAGGGGTCAGAGGAGCTTCCTTTCATGACTTAACCAATCCCATTAAAGAGGGCTCTGCATTCATGATGTAATCACTTCCCAAAGGCCCCACCTCCAAATACCATCCCACTGAGGATTAGGTTTTTATATACGAAATTTGTAAGGACACATTCATTCTATAACATACAGCATGTAGCCATGGTAGACTAGCTTCTTTCAGTAAATGACATGCATTTAAAGTTCATATATGTCTTACAGGGGCACCTGGATGGCTCAGTCAGTTAAGCATCTCACGGTTTGTGAGTTCGAGCCCCATGTCAGGCTCTGTGATGACAGCTCAGAGCCAGGAGCCTGCTTCAGATTCTGTGTTTCCCTTTCTCTGCCTCTCCTCTGCTCTCTCAAAATAAATAAACATTTTTTTTTTTTTTTTTTTTTTTTTTTTTTTTTTTTTTTTGTGGTGGGGAGGGCTGGGTGGTTCAGTAGGTTAGGCGTCCAAGTTCAGCTCAGGTCATGATCTCACTGTTCGTGGTTTGGAACCCTGCATCGGGCTCTGTCCTGACTGCTCAAACCCTGAATGGAGCCTGCTCCGAATTCTGTGTCTCCCTCTCTCTCTCCCCCTCCCTAACTCACACTCTGTCTCTCTCTCAAAAATAAATAAACACTAAAAAAATTTAAGGTTCATGTATATCTTTTTTTAAAATTTTTTTTAATGTTTTATTTATTTTTGAGAGAGAGAGAGAGACAGCATAAGCAGGGGAGGGTCAGAGAGAGACGGAGACACAGAATCCGAAGACAAGCTCCAGGCTCTGAGCGAGCTGTCGGCACAGAGCCTGATGTGGGGCTCGATCCCACGAACTGTGAGATCATGACCTGAGCTGAAGCCAGACGCTTAACCAACTGAGCCACCCAGGTGCCCCCGTTCATGTATGTCTTTTAATGGCTTGATGGCTCATTTCCTTTTACTTCTGAATAATAATCAATTGCATGGATGTACTGCACTGTGTTTATTCACCTTCTGAAGGACATCTTGGTCAATTCCACCTTTTGTCAATTATGAATACACTGCTATACACATTCATGTGCAGGTTTTTTCCAACTACCAAAGAGTGTGATTGCCTGATGATGGTATAACAAGGCTGTTCAGTTATTTAAGAAACTGCCAAATAATTTTCCAAAGTGGCTGTACCATTTTGCACTCCTACCATCAGTAAATAAGAGTTTCTGTTGCTTTACCTGTTAGCCAGTATTTGGTGTCATCATTTTTTTTAAGTTTTAATCTTTTTTTAAATTTTTTATAATTTATTTCTGAGAGAGAGACACACACAGCATGAGCAAGGGAGGGTTAGAGAGAGAGACACACACAGAATCCGAAGAAGGCTCCAGGCTCTGAGCTAGCTGTCAACACAGAGCCCGATGCGGGGCTAGAACCCACGAACTATGAGATCATGACCTGAGCCGAAGTCAGATGCTTAGCCGACTAAGCCACCCAGGTGCCCCTAAGTTTTAGTCTTAATAGGAGATATATAGTAGTATCTTATCATTTTTATTTGCAATCCCCTAATGGCATTTGGTGAAGAACACATTTTCATAAGCTTATTTGCCATTTGTATCCTCTTGGTGAGATGCCTGTTCAGCTCTTCTTCCTACTTTTTAATTGGTTGCTTATTTGCCAGTTTGTTTCTTGTGACCAAAAAATTAGCCATTATGTTATATTGCCTTTAGAGTGTGGTGTAGACAATGAAACAGGGAAGGGAATAGGTGTAATTTGGAGGATAAAGACTCTACTTTATATTTTATGTAAGAAGAAATGGAAAAATGACATGGACTCTAAGTTTTGGACAGATGAATGATTCAGAACTTTCGTAAGATATCATAACTATAGGGATTGCAGCAGATATAGCTCTGTGGACAATGTATCAGATACGTTCACCAGGGAATACTGGTTAACTCATTTGCCATCAGTAAAAAATACTTAACCTTTAGTGAATATATTTTTTATATTGGTCACTGAATATCCTAGTGAATCAGTTTCTGCAATGAATTTGTATGTTATTTATAAATGACTTGTACAACCCTATTATTGCTATGGAAAGCTAAAGAGTATCTTTTCCAAAAGATTTTCCTTCAAATCATATATATTGAGTGAAATTGACTGTTCATTATGCCAGACTACCAATCAGTTATTTCTAATAAACCTATAAACGTGATTTCCTTAAAGCGAAAAATATAGAAATGTGTTCCTAAATTTGCTGTGTTATGGTTCTAGAAAGTAATTTTAGATAACAGGAAATTTTTTGTGACTTTTGTTTCTATCATACTATTGATCTCGTATCCTTACATTTGTTTGTATTCATAATGTTTCAGTCAAGTTGTCTTGGATAATTTAATTTAAATGGATTATAAAATATTGTTTAGTGTTTAAAGGCTATTAACATACATCAGGATGCATAACAAACTATGCATTTCTTGAATAGCAAATTCAATAAAATACATTTTTTAAATATTTTTCCTTCAGAAAAAAAAAGTCTGTGTATTAAACAAATGAAGTTAAGAAAAGAAGAGATTTAAATTATTACCAGGCAGAAATACTATAAAAGCATGATTTGAATTATTTCACTAGTGGACATTTATTTCTGCTTCTGTATATTCAATAGCAGACAATAAATGAAATCTAATCTGAGAGACAAACTAAGTTAGATTTGTCCAACAAATGGAGTGGTGAAGAAGGAATATTAGTGGCCACAATATGAAAGAGAAATATGACAATAAATAATCATTATATTTGTAAATCATAATATTTATAGCTAAAATATTAATTGATTAATTATTTTATCCACTTAGAATAGTAATCATTTTATCCTATTTAGTCTTCAAACACACTTTTGTCAAGACTCGGTGTTTAATATGTTTCTTTGGTTGAGCTTTTAATCTAGTTTGAATTCCACTTCTAATTTCAATTCTACTACCCCGTGGCCTTAAGTGATTTATTAAATGGACACTAACCAAATAGCTGTTCTTACACATGAAGACATAAATTGTATCCTCCTTTAGGCTTTCCAATTTTATTTGGGCTCTAAAATTTTGTTCTTTTTAAAACTGTCCTTGACTTTTTTTTAATGGAAAAGTTTAGTTGTTGACACTATGTGATATTAATCTATTATGACTCACAAAACATGAAGAACAACTTAAATTCTGAAATCTGCAAACTGTGACCTATATCATGTGTTAAGCATATCAGTGACTAATGGTCCCATCAAGTATTTTTATTTCTTTGTACAGATGACAAAATTGACATCTAGAATTATCAAAGTACTTATCAAGTAGAGGACCTGAAGGTGCAATTCTTGTATTTATATGTTATTTTATTTCCCTAAGACTGTATAGCCTTCTGAAGAATAGGATTTACATGTATGTTACCTTAAATTTTCTCATTCCAGTTGACTACTGAAATTAAATGTTGAAATAGGTGTCATTATGCCAAAAAATGAAAACATCATATAAAAATTATAATTCTATGGGGTGTTTTTGGTCAACCATAATTCAGCAATTTGATACTTAAACTGTTTTCCAAAGACAATGAGCTTTTCCAATCATAAAATGTCTCCTGGAAAAGAAGGTAGTTTTAAAATAAGATGGCATTAAAACAAAACAAACCAGCTCCTCCCCCCCCCAAAAAATTGTTGAGTCTAATTAATACATAGTGTGGTCAAAGGTGATTGCCTGTTAAACAAAACAGACAGAACTCTCATAAATATAATGAAAGTATTTAGTGTGATGCAAAAACACAAGTTTTACATTCTTGGAAAACATTATATCTTCAGAAAATTAATATATTATTTATATTTAGTGACTATTATGCATTGCAAAAGTGTAATAATACTCAGTTAATATGAAAGAACTCTTAGAAATAAATGAACATGGAAGAAATATATGTATTTCACTTTTTTCATAGAATAATTTTCAATGCTCTTTTATAGCTAACTAATAGATATAATAGTGTTTTATCTAAGGTGCTTCAGATCTCAGTCCAGAAATAATTGTGCTTTTATAAAATTTTTAATTTAATTTTTTTTTTCTTTTTATGCCACCAAAACTTTAGGATGGTTATACTTTTCTGGGAACTTACTGATAGCTAGCCATCACCAGGACTATGCTGTATAAATATACTCAACTTGCTTACTAACAGGAAATTGACTTTTATTTATTTTTAACTTTTATTTATTTGCTAGAGAGACAGAGCAACAAACAGGGTAAGGCAAAGAGAGAGAGGGAGACAGAGAATCTGAAGCAGGCTACAGGCTCTGAGTTTTCCACATAGAGCCTGACCGGGGGCTCAAACTCACAAAGCATGAGATCGACATTGTGACCTGAACTGAAGTCGACGCTCAACCAGCCGAGCCACTCAGACACCCTGGGAATTTAGCTTTTAAACAAACCCCAGTTAACTGCAAGTCATCATTGACCAAATGCTAAATTAGTCTGTGGAATTAGACTAACCTAAAACGTGCTTAAAACTATGATGCCAATACATACCAAAATTCTGTAGTGTCTCCTGGGATTTGCCAAAATGCTAGAAATTATTGCTTTAATATAACAATAAAGTTTTTAATTAACTCAAATAAAGAATTCACTGTTATATCTCATTTCACAAAAATCTGTATGCCTGCATTATGCTATATAAAAGAAGCATAATAGACCACGTTTCCCTTAGGAATTTGGACATAAAGTTAATTATTTTATTTTATTTAAAATTTTTTTAACATTTATTCATTTTTGAGAAAGAAAGAGAGAGAGAGCGCGCGCGAGCGAACGGGGGAGGGGCAGAGAAAGAGGGAGACACAGAATTTGAAGCAGGCTTCAGGCTCTGAGCTGTCAGCACAGAGCCCAACGTGGGTCTCAAACAACGAGTGGTGAGATCACGACCTGAGCCGAAGTCGGACGCTTAACCGACTGAGCCACCCAGGTGCCCCAAAAGTTAATTAATTTAATATTAAGAATTATTTAGAGGCGCCTGGATGGCTCAGTCGGTTAAGCGTCCAACTTCGGTCAGGTCATAATCCCATGTTTTGCGAGTTCGAGCCCCAGGTCCGGTTCTGTGCTGACAGCTCAGAGGCCTCCTTCAGATTCTGTGTGTGTCTCTCTCTCTCTGCACCTCCCATGCTCATGCTCTGTCTCTCTCTGTATCTCAATAATAAATAAAAACGTTAAAAATAAAAAATAGAATTATTTAATATTACCGTCAAGAGGAGAAATATTTAGATTTGAAGCCAAATTACAATCCAGCATCACACAACAGCAGTGTGCCTAACTTTCCAGGTAAGTACACCAGGGTCTGGATGTATTGATAGATACTTATAACTATCTGCGAAAGACCCAAGAATGATAAGAATTTACCACTCAGACTCCCAAAAGTAATTTCCAAGATTCATATCAAGTGCATGATTGTTAGAAAGTAATGTCTCCGACACTTTACATTTCTGAAATGATATAGATAAATTCAGTCCAGTAAAATTCCACTTGAGCCTAGTTAATTTCCTATGATTTGGTTACATTAGCCAAAGGATTTTGTTTGGGTTTGGGGGTTATGCTTGAATAAGACTCAAGTTAATCATTTAGGTACTTAAATGTTCTTAACTCAAGGATTTCCCCTGACAGTCATTTTAAGAACAGCTTTATATTATTCAATTCATGTATTCCATAAGAAATGAATGCAAGTGAATTTCATTCCACTCAGGTTTTTCTGTCTTGTCACCAAAATATATTCCTCAGGGCCATTTTCAGTTACAAAAGGCCTATATGCTGCATGGATTTAAGCACCTATATTTCTCAGCTAAAGGTCAAAGGGTGTTAATTACAGCTCCATAATTGTTCTCAACCGTCATTAAAAGACACCAGATGATACTGATGGAAAGCTCTGCCTAATCAGGCTTTGCTAAAATTACTCAGGTAGGTTATCAGGATGAAAGAAGGGAAGCTAGAAGTATGCCTGAGGGAAAACATGCCCTGATGTTATCTGTCCTTCTAACTCTGAAACCTAGGTTGCACTGGCAGATCTTCCTTAAGAGAAAGTTCAGACTTACTGTTGGGTTTTATTTTGAAACATTAGAGTTTGATGGTTTCAATTTTGAAGATAAATGAAAGCAGAACCTGTGCCAAAGGATTTCAGGAAGGATGTTCCATTGTTTCAAATAGAGCTTTAAACTTTCTATCCGATATTTGAAATGTTTAATGCCATTCAGACTTACGTTGATGATGTTTTTGTGGTATTAATCCCTCAAAAACATATTTGCGAAATATAGCAGAGTACTTACATTATAAAACAGGCTTTGCATTATGAATTTGTAACTACACCTATCAGCTACATAATCCATGTTGACTTAACACAGTTAAGCCACTTTGAAAATATTATGAAACAAAAAGAAAGCACTGAAGTGTCAAGTACCTTATATCCAACGTGTGTGGGTGTGTGCACTCACGTTTGTATCACACACATTGGGCAATCAAAGGAAGATTCTGCTTAAACATATACATTTTTATGAGTGTGTGTATGCATACGTGCACATGATGAAATTACTGTATAAATTAATATTCACTCAATTCAAATTAAAACATTCTCTTCATTGTTGTACTACAAACACGACTAAAGTAAATCTAAAAGGCAATAAAAATATATTAAAACACATTTCTCTTAAATTGATTACCTTTTGAACATACATATAAATATTTTATAAAAGCTGGCAGAATAAGATGCATTTTTTTTGGTGAAATAAAGTTTCATGGAACCACACAGAAATGAGTAGTTAATTTTTGCTGCAGAGTCATAAACTTTTAGGTAATTCTTGAAGGAGATAATATTTGAGTCAAATCTTAAAAAAATAAGTAAAAAATCTCACTGATGGCATTTGGCAGCAACATTCCTTTATTAAAAGAACAAGATGGGTATGGGAAGATATTTGAAAGCGGGCACATGAAATTAGATGCATGTGAATGTACATTCCAAACTACCAAGGCCATTGTGATTCTCAATGCACAGGTAATAGGGAAAAACACAATCAAGACTGGAGCAAAATGGAGATGACATTTGAACAGCAACAAGAGAATGGACATGCAGTAATTGGAGGATAAGTTTTTTATCAAGAGGATTATTAAGTGATATGGAAATATTTCAAGTTGGGGAGTGGCAAGATCCGATTTTACTTTCCAAATAATCATCAGACTGTATTACGCAGTGTGTGGGAAGCTGAAGACTGAAAGATTCCCTTGCATGCTGTTGCTGGATTTATTTGAAGAACAAAGAACTTGACCTAAGGTGGTGGCAATAAGAATTGACAAATATCGACTGATGATAGTAGAAGACTAGAAAGATAGGACTTAGAAATTAAGTGTATTATCAAAGTATAAGAAATGTATCGTTCTAAATTATCACACTTTATTATTTGTTACTATTTTATTTCTTGCATGAACAAATTTTCCTCTCCCCTTTCCTCCACCACATCACTATTCCTATATTTCTAAAGTAGAAATCTCATTGTATATATATATAATATTAATATATAATATAATTAACGTGTAATAAACTGAGAATTANCATAAATAACGTGTAATAAACTGAGAATTAAAGAAAAATTAAAAAAAAGATAGTAAGATTGAATTCTTGGTACTTTGACTATGGGAATAGATTTTTAAAATGCTGTCCTTGGGGCGCCTGGGTGGCTTAGTCGGTTAAGCGTCCGACTTTCGCTTAGGTCATGATCTCGCGGTTCGCGGGTTCGAGCCCCGCGTCGGGCTCTGTGCTGACTGCCAGCTCGGAGCCTGGAGCCTGTTTCAGTCTGTGACTCCCTCTCTCTCTGACCTTCCCCTGCTCACGCTGTGTGTGTCTCTCTCTCCTAGAAATAAATAAAACATTAAAAAATAAATAAATAAATAAAATGCTGTCCTTACCCAATTAAAATCATGTGCCATACTGACAGTGAGAGTTCTGTAAATAGTGGTGGAAAGTAAGACTGTTATTGACTTTAATTCCAAAGATGTTTTTTCACCAGTTTATGTGAATAGCCACATGTCAGATTAGCTTGCACGTTTGCCTTTACCTTACAATGTGGTGTTAATTCACCATCACTATATTCATCAACCTGTCCTTACCACGTAGCAGTGCAAAATACACGCCATATCTGAAATTATTACTTTTCTAAAGTTCCATGGATATTGCCGGTAAAATTCATAGGAAAATATTATTTGTCACAAAGTTAAATGTGCAAGGAGAAGTTTGATATAGTGTCAGTGTATCAAAATAACACATTTCATGCTGTGTGATAAAATTTTCACCACTGTCAACCTCGGAGAAAAATCATATTTTAACAGGTTTACAAGAAACCAAAACAAGCTTCATTATCACTTTGAATATTTCATGAGATCAAAGATGCGTGTTTTTTCCAAAGGAAAAATCTGTTTCGTTACTGGAAGAACTTGCTTAGGTTTAAAAAGGTCAACATTTTTGAGATAAATGTTATAATTTCATTGAAAAAAATAAGAACTTCTAAATTTTTCCACATACTAATAGTTGCAATATAATTGCATTTGTAGATATTCCATTTTGAATAAATACTTTCAATGAAAAAATTGCACATTGGGGCACCTCGGTGGCTCAGTCGGTTAAGCGTCCGACTTCAGTTCAGGTCATGATCTCATGGATCGTGGGTTCAAGCCAGGCGTCAGGCTCTGTGCTAACAGCTAGCTCAGAGCCTGGAGCCTGATTCAGATTCTGTGTCTCCCTCTCTCTCTCTGACTCTCCCCTGCTCATGCTGTCTCTCTCTGTCTCTTTCTTTCTCAGAAATAAATAAAACATTTAAAAAAAAGAAAAAAAAGAAAAAAGTGCACATTTTTTAAAATATAGAAAAGAGTAACTAATGTTAGTACACAAGTCAATTTTATCATCTCAGGTGATGTAATGTGTTGTAGCCATTAGATAATGATACAACTCTCATCCAAGACCTCCCTTTCACTTAACTTTATGATTTTAAACAAATTATTTCACTTTTCTAGGTCTTAAGCTAGCACTTCCATAACTAAATACCACAGACTATTGTTTCACACAATAGAAATGTATCATTTCGGGAGGCTGGATGGCCAAGATACAAGAGTCAGCAGGCTTCTCTCCTTGGCTTGTAGATTGTTATCTTGTTATGTCTTTCCACAGGCTTTCCTCTGTGTGTCCCTCATTGGACCCTCTTGTAAGGACACCAATCACATTGGATGAGGATCCAGCCTAAGGGCCTCATTTTCACTTAATTACCTCGTTAGTGTTTCCATCTCCAAATACAGTTACATTGTAAGGCCTCGGGATTAGAACTTCAATATATGAATTTTTAAAATAATATTTGTAATGTTTTATTTATTTTTGAGAGACAGAGAGAAAGAGAGAGAGAACACAAATAGGGGAGATTCAGAGGGAGAGGGAGGGAGAGGGAGACAGAGGATCTGAAGCGAGCTCTGCTCTTCTCTTCTGTCAGCAGAGAGCCTGATGTGGGGCTCCAACTCACAAACTGTGAGACCATGACATGAGCCAAAGTTGGATGCTTAACCAACCGAGTCACTCAGGTGCCCCAATATATGAATTTTAAGGGAGAAACTATTCAGTTCATAACAGCCCTGGTTTCTTCAGAATGAAAAAAAGAAGAAACATCTTAAAAATTACATTAATATAAGCACTAAAAAGAACTACATTTAACTAATCAATCCAACCTGACAACTGGCAAAATTAAATCAGACTTTAACATAACTACAAATATAAATTTCTGAGGGATTATTGAAAAAATGACACATTTTTGTTTTCCTTTGTAATGCTCAAAAACTATTACTTAATTAACTAAAAATATATCTAAAAATCATTCATAGTGACAAATTAGATTGAAACAGATTTTGAACATCAAGCAAGAGCCAAATTGATAAGACCAATATTTGAGGTCTTACTAAGACATGTCTCCATTTGTCTTTCAGTTATTCAACACTCGGTCAATTTCTGACCATCTCTGTAAACCCGTCTCTGTAAATTCCCATTTTGTGAGCAAGTATATACTACTTTGGAGGATGACAGCTATCTTAACATCTGGAAAAAAATGAAATTTTAGTGGTAAACAAGTATTTTTTCAATAACTGATGTGTTATAAAACAGAGAAATATACTTCCTTGGTGTGTTGGAGATAATCTCAAGCTGTTTGCCATTGTAATATGAAATGGTGATTTAATAGAAGTGCTCATGGCCAATAGTGCTATTACTCTTTGAAATCATTTAGGAGGAACTGATCAATGCATGAACAATAACAAAAACAAGAAAGATACACCTATATAAAAAATGCTGGCAATTCCCTTATTTGAAGATAATATCCGTTTTTTGGATTTTGTTTTTTTAAATGTAGACTGCTGTGGGGCGCCTGGGTGGCTTAGTCGGTTAAGCGTCTGACTTTCGCATAGGTCATGATCTCACGGTTCATGGGTTCGAGCCCCGCGTCGGGCTCTGTGCTGACTGCCAGCTCAGAGCCTGGAGCCTATTTCAGAGTCTGTATCTCCCTCTCTCTCTGACCCTCCCCTGCTCACGCTGTCTCTCTCTCTCTCTCCTAGAAATAAATAAAAAATATATTAAAAAAATAAATGTAGACTGCTGTGGGAGGCAAAGGAGGTATACATTATAATTTTAAAAAATTGAACAAATGAAATATTTTTCCTATACACAATAAAAATGTAAAGTACTTTATAGACAATATGTAGGATATTCCTAACATTACCTATAAGATAATTCAGATGTAAAAAGATGATAGATGTGGGGTGCCTGGGTGGCTCAGTCAGTTAAGCATCCGACTTTGACTCAGGTCATGATCTCGCAGTTCATGGGTTCGAGCCCCGTGTCGGAATCTGTGCTTACAGCTTGCTCATCGCCTGGAACCTGCTTTGGATTCTGTATCTCCCTCTCTCTCTCTGACCCTCCCCTGCTCACGATGCCTCTCTCTCTCAGAAATAAATAAATAAAAATAAATTTAAAAAATTTGAAAAAAGAATGATGATAGATAGGGGATATAGAGATAAATATTCTGAGTATATATCTATATAGATACATACATTTTATGGAGAAACACAAAATATATCATGAGCATATGTAAAGATAATTCCACATTTATTTTTGACTGTTGGCTATTATTATAATATAGATGTCAGTTTCTCCCCAAATAAATGTAATGTTCAATATAATGACAATCAAATGTGAATGATTTTTAAAGTTCTAATGGAAGAGTTAATAGGTAAGAAAAGTAAGATACTTTAGAAGAAATAAACCATCAAAAGGACTTTCCGTAGTAGACATTAAGGCTGCTCTTAAGCTTCCAATGATTAACCAATTGTGGTCTTGTTTCCAGAATAGAGAGCATGATTTATATACCAAAATAGGAGTCTAGAATATAAGTAATTTAATATATGATGAAGAAAACTAAACAAATTATCTAAGGGAATAGAATATTTAATAAATATTAAAAATTTAAAAAAATATAAAGATTCATATCTCATGCTATATACCCAAAATGAATTCCATCATGAAATATAAAAGGAGAAAGTATAAAAAACAAAAAACAAAATCTACTCATTAGGTTCTGGAAGGAAAAATACTTTAATGGCAAAAATGCAAAGGGAGAGCTAATATAGGGAAACATAGGTGGTCTTATTTCCTCATTCCCACATTTTCATTCCTTAATGATGCGTATTGATTTGATCACCAAAATATATTCGTTGTCAATCAATTTCTCTCCTTCTACCCTGCCACCACCCAGAAGGTCATAGCTGGACTTCTAGAGGAGTCTCCTAAGCTGTCCTGTTTGCCCACAGGCTTACTTGCGTTAGTCTCTCAGTGGCCACGTTTTACTCTTAAAACATAAATATTTTTTAACAATTATCAAACACTTATTATATATGTCATGTACTCTTTTGTTTATTTGGCTATAATAATACACTAATCTTCATATTAATCCTAAAAAGTACTGTGCTATTATGTGCATGTACTATTATGACCCTTGAGTTTAGAAGAAGAAACTAAAATTTATTAATTTTTTAAACTAGCATTATCTTAACAAGGTTCCACGGCTGGAGAGCAGCAAGACAAGATTTACATCCATGCAGTTACAGCCAGAGCTGGCACTCTAAACTCTACACTGTAGTCTTGGAAGACAGCCTTGGGATTTATCTAGAAGCTTCTTTCCTTCGCGTATAAAACCTCTGTCCAGGCTCACTTACGTGACCCCCTTCACTCCCTCACAAGACTTCAGTCATACTCCTGGCACTGAATTCTTCACACTTGTCATGATCATTCTCACCTAAACCTTTTGTTTTTGGCCTGGCTTCTGCCTGGTTTTTCTCAGCATCAATCAAATATTAACTCTTCAGACATAAATCACTCACTGTAGAGTAACCCCTACTTTCAACACACACACATTCCAGGAGCTATCGCAACATCCTTCAGAGCCTTCCTAACTTCCAGACATTTTCTTTATTTATTTGCTAACTTCTTTATTGTATGTGTTCCCACATTAGAATGTAATTTCTGTGAGATCAGTCTCCTAGCCTTTTCTGAGCAGTGATCTCTCCACAATGAGTTAGTTTATCCATTTGTGGCATGGTAGAATTTCTTAATAACTATTAAATTAACTGGGCCAAGAATATGCCAGATTACCTAAAGATGCAAGACTACTGTATGTTAATCAAATTTAGTCCATTCTGTAGATGTAAATTCTACACCTCCCGACCTTTTCATCTCTTTCTGTCATGAGTAATTAGACTATATAGTTTCTCTGGATAATACCAGCGTCCTTCTCTCACCTGACCAACCATACTCCACCTTTTAACTCTTTGAAAAAAGCTTCTTATCCCTTCTGCCTGTTCATTCTATTTCCAATTTTGCTTCATACCCCCCCACCCCCCGCCCTGTCTTCTCTTTCTGTCTCTATGCTCTTCAAACAGCACTGCATACATCCGGCTATTTAATTATAGCTGGGAAATCCGGTTATATGCTATAAACCGTTCCATGTCCATTGGTATTCTTCTTTTTTCCTTTTCTTCCTTTTGACCTTTTTATGTACTCTTTGATTTTCTATTATTAGCCCTCCCTCCTCCTCCTTTTCCCTCAACTTTTTCACTGTCCCTCTCGGTTTGCATTTTAGTTGGATTTGTCTGTGCGTTTGTGTGCCCCTGCTCCCTGTGTGTTTGTCAGTCTGTTTTCCTCTCCAGAGCTACCTCAAAAAACAAGCCAAAGCACACATGGTGGAGAAGCCCAGATATCACTACGAGTAGGAAAACAAAATAACCAAGGTCTCAACAAGAGAGACAAAGAGATACCATTCAAAAAACACTCTCTGAAAAGATAGGCCCTGGACAGTCAAAGAGTCTTCCTGGATACAGCAGCGCTCACAGGTGCACAGAGCATAACAGGTCTTAAAAACTAACATGAGCCAGAAAACTAACTAAAATGATGAAACGAAAGCTCTCCCCCAAAGAAAATCCCAGAAGAATTGACAGCTAATGAACTGCTCAAAACAGATATAAGCAGCATAAATGAAAAAGATTTTAGATTAATAATCATAAAATTAATAGCTGGGCATGAAAAAAATATAAGGGACATGAAAGAAACTATGGCTATAGACAAAATGAAGAATATAAATAGGCATGAAGAATTTTAAAAAGCGATAAATGAGATACAAAATAATTAGAGGCCTCCAATGCACAGATTGAAGAGGCAGAAAGGAGAATAAGTGATTTAGAAGACACCATTATAGAAAAACAAGAGGCTGACAAAAAAAGAGACAAACTGATCCAGGAACATGAAAGAAGAGTTCGAGAGCTCAGCGACATGGACAAACACAACAATATCCGTGTCATAGGAATCCCAGAAAAGGAAGAGAGGGGGAAAGGTGCTGTAGGAGTCCTGGAACAAATTATAGCTGAGAACTTCCCCGACCTGGGAATAGAAGTAAACGTTGAAATACAAGAGGCTCAGAGGACCCCCCTCAGACGTAATCTGAATCGACCTTCTGCAAGGCATATCATAGTAAAAATGACAAAATATAAGGACAAAGAGAGAATTTTGAAAGCAGCTAGGGAGAAAAGGGCCCTAACATACAAAGGCAAACCTATCAGAGTGGTGACAGACCTATCTACTGAAACTTGGCAGGCCAGAAAGGAATGGCAGGAGATCTTCAATGTGATGAACAGAAAAAATATGTAGCCAAGAATCCTCCACCCAGCTAGCCTGTCATTCAAAATAGAAGGAGAGATAAAAATCTTTCCAAATAAGCAGAAATTGAGAGAATTTGTCACCAGTAAGCCAGCCCTACAAGAAATACTGAAGGGGATGCTCTGAAGGAAATGTTTCAAGGGAAAAAAGATACCAGAGACACCACCACAAGCATGAACTCCACAAAGGACCCAAAGACTCTAGACCCACATATCTCAATAATAACACTGAATGTAAATGGGCTGAATGCTCCAATCAAAAGACATAGGGTAGCAGAATGGATTAAAAAACAAAATCCATCTATATGCTGTCTACAAGAAACTCATTTTAGACGGGAAGATACCTTCAGATTAAAAGTAAGGGGATGGAGAAATATATATCATGCTACAGGAAATCAAAAGAAAGCCAGAGTAGCTATACTTACATCGGACAAACTAGACTTTAAATTAAAGACAATAACAAGAGATGAAGAAGGGCATTACATAATAGTTACAGGGTCTATCCATCAGGAAGAACTAACAATCATAAATGTCTCTGCACTGAATATGGGAACACCTAAATATCTAAAACAATTAATCACAAAGAGAAACAGGCTCATAGATAAGAATGTGCTAAAAGCAGGGGACTTAAATACTCCCACTTACAGCAATGGATAGGTCAACCAGACAGAAAATCACTAAAGAAATAATGGATTTGAAAGACCCTTTGGACCAGATGGATCTGACAGATATATTTATAACTCAACATCCTGATGCCAGGATATTTACTTTCTTCTCAAGTGTGCATGGCACATTCTCCAAGAGAGATCCCATACTGGGACATAAAGCAGCCCTCAATAAATATAAAAGAATCGAGATCATACCATGCACACTCTCAGATNAATACCTCTAGCTAGGCTTCTCAAAAAAGAAAAGAGAGAGCACCCAAATAGACAATAGCATGAATGAAAAAGGAATTATTACAACCAGCCCCTCAGAAATACAGGCAATTATCAGGGAATACTATGAAAAATTATATGCCAACAAATTGGACAACTTAGAAGAAACGGACAAATTCCTAAACGCACACCCACTACCAAAATTCACACGGGAAGAGATAGGAAATCTGAACAGACCCATAACTAGTGAGGAAATCGAATCAGTGATCAAAAATCTCCCAACAAATTAGAGTCCAGGACCAGGTGGCTTCCCCAGGGAATTCTACCAGACTTTTAAAACAGAACAAATCCCAATTCTTCTCAAGCTATTCCAAAAAATAGAAAGCAAAGGAAAACTCCCAGACTCATTTTATGAAGCCAGCATCACTCTGATTCCCAAGCCAGACAGAGATCCAGCNAAATAAATAAAAACTATGTATCTGAAAGAAAAAAAGACTACTGTTATGTTAAAAAATGCCATTAGGGCTATACTTTTCAGTCAATTCTTCTATAAACCTGAAACCGTTCATAAGCAAAGTTTATTAATGAAAATTTAAAATTACAGAAAAAGAAAAAATGAGAACAGGATTTTTAATGCCATGCTACAAAGTTATAATTTATAAATGTGAAAAATAGAAATGCATATATAAAACACACCAAGGTCTCAACTTTTAAAATGTGCAAGAAACATTGAGATTCATGTATTTGGAATAGTAAATGTTGAGAAAGTGTATAAAATAATTTAAATTGCAAATTCTTTTCCTTTGGGAATTTATATTATCGTTGGGGAGATGGATAAGAAACAAATAAATAAATTTGTGTCAACACATAAATAAATACATCTACAACAGTTCAGATAGCAAGAACTGATAGGAAGAAAACTATAAAGGTACCCAATGCATAGACACTATTTATTGAAATCACTGATATTATTTATTAACCATGTATCTGAAAGCATGTATCTAAGCTTTTTAGAAAAATATTTTATTACATCCACACAAAACTTATAAGAAAATTTCTAGTATACTAAAGCTTTTTTTAAAAAAATACACAAGAAGAACTAGAAACAAAAAGGTTACAATGCTTGTGCAAGGCACACATGCTATCAAAACAGGAATCTGTATTCCAAGAGTTTGAAGCCCACACTTTAAAAAAATTATCTTTATTTATTTTTGAGAGAGAGTGAAAGAGAGACAGAATGTGAACAGGAGAGGAGCAGAGAGAGGGAGACACAGAACCTTAGGCAGGTTCCAGGCTCCGAGCTGTCAACACAGATCCCGACGTGAGGCTTAAACCCACCAATCATGAGACCATGACCTGAGCCAAAGTTGGATGCTTAACCGGCTGAGCCACTCAGGCGCCCCTGAAGCCACTCTTTTAATGAGTAGTTACTTTCTCAATAAATATTTTGTAGCAATAATTAATGAATGCCTGCATAAGAGATTGAATATTTTTTATTTAGCCAAATTCACCAAATTATGTTCAAAATTACTAAATTGTATTCAAATTTCCTTTATTCAAAAGTACAGGGAAATCATATCCCTATGATCTCGTTCTGCCTTACTCTTCAAAGTATGAGAACTCACAGTTTGTCTGTCAGAAGGAACATCTGACAGATAAGATATTTATTTTCATTTATTTATATGCCCTTTTTAAACTCTTAGGATAAAATTTTAATGTCCTCTCTATAAAATTATCATAGAAAGAATCAAATTAAGCATTTTTAGTGGAATGTTATATTTATAGTCCATAGTAGAAGAGAGTAGAATTACCTGGACAACTCAGTTCCTTCAGCGTTTTGTTGATTTATTCATTAATTTATTCTGTCAGTCTCTAATTAGGAAAATAATTGTGTAATTGAGGCTTATGTGAAGAAAAATAGTGCAATTCTATTTTAGATTCTCTTGCCTTCCCAATCAAAAATGTCCACATTATAATTGAAAGAAACTAAAAGGAAAGAAAAATAGCAGGTATACAAATAGTGCTAAATAGAAGAATGACAGCCAATTTTTGTCCCTTTCCTTGAACATTTAGCTTTTTCTCCCTCAACCTTTTCCTCCAGTAGATCCAGAAACATCCATTTGTGGAAACAAAAATTCTAGAAAAACTTGGATTGCATCTCTTGGTGTTGATTTTGTAAATAGATGTTATTTATGTCATTGAAATACTAAAATACATTGTTAAAACAGGATAGAATTATTCCATCTTTTAAAAAAAAATTTTTTAAATTTATTTCTGAGAGAGAGAGAGAGAGACAGCCTGTGCAGGGGATGGTCAGAGACAGAGGGAGACACAGAATCTGAAACAGTCTCCAGGCTCTGAGCTGGCTGTCAGCACAGAGCCCAATGCAGGGCTCGAACCCACTAACCGTAAGATCATGACCTGAGCCAAAGTCAGATGTTTAACTGACTGAGCCACCCAAGTGCCCCAGAATTATTCCACCTTAAATAAAAGCCAAACAAATAAATATGAATTATTTATCTGTTTATTTATATTCCTCTGTTTAGATCGCAGATATTATAGATGAAATAATTTCAACATCTCAGAGGTATTCTTTCCACAATCAAAATTAAAAAAAAATATATGTATATATTGATATATACATATATATGACTATGAATTATTTTCACACCCATATGAGCATGGGTATGGGAAGTTTTGTTTTGTCACATCATAATTATACTTACGATTAAAATGCTTAGTTATCCTACTGTTTCTAAAAAACTGCTAATGCATCAGATATACCTGGAATAAAAAACAAAAGAAAACACATTTCTTTCCATTCTGATGTGTGGCTAACTGATAAGAAGCTGTTGATAATATACAGAAGTAATGTGATGGTTTTATGTACATAGGGGTTGTGAGGCTGAATTTATTAAAGGGATCAAAGACACCTATTTTTAGCTACTTTTCTATGTTAACAAATAAATGCTGTTCCAAGATATTGTTTCTTGGCTAGATATTCAGTATGTTAAAATGGAACCTAATGGCTATTACTAATCTTTGTATCTTATTTTTAAAAACTGTATTAAAAATAATGAATTCAGGTTTTCAATAAGTGCTTTATTTTCCTTCTTTCTTTCTTTCTTTCTTTCTTTCTTTCTTTCTTTCTTTCTTTCTTTCTTTCTTTCCTTTCTTTCTTTTCTTTCTTTCTTTCTTTCTTTCTTTCTTTCTTTCTTTCTTTCTTTCTTTCTTTCTTTCTCTTTCTTTTTTTCTTTCTTTCTTTCTTTCTTTCTTTCTTTCTTTCTTTCTTTCTTTCTTTCTTTCTTTCTTTCTTTCTTTCTTTCTTTCTTTGTAAGAAATATGGGTTAATAGTGAGCTATAAATACAGATGATAAATTAGCAGAACTTTTTTTCCCTTAAGTTCTAGCACTGTCGTTTATTAATCCTGATACCTTTTTTAAATCCTACCTATGACCCAGTAGTTGAGGGGGATTCATGAATATTTATCTGAGTGTAATGAGGGTCAAGTTACAGCAAGGTAATGAACCAGTACTTCTTTGTCCTCACTCCTCTCCGTAGGAGTGGATTATTTCTTAATGTGGCACTTTACATAATGTGAGGAGAGCAAGTGTGCCTTCAGCCTCCCACTTGCCATCCCTTCAAAGTGCAAAGGCAGAGTGCTACCCTACCAGAATCATTTCTGTTTGAAAGCGCCTTCCATTGCATCTGAACAAACACCAACAGATCGAATCACAGATGTGCATGCAGAAAACATTTTTCTTATTTATTACATGATGTTTAGGATCCTTCAGAGATCACTCTCCTTGGAGAATTTTGTGTGAACAAGTGCTTTTTGTTTGGTTGGTTGGTTGGTTTTTGTACCTATGAATTTGCTTTTACAACATAATTGTTTCCCTCAAATGGCAAAGCATGTGCCACCAGAAAAATGAGCTGTTTCTGTTCAGATTCTTCTTTTAGGACTCAGTTCAACTAGAGAACTGAAAGTCTAATTAGGGATTTCAATTTGAACTAGTAATTCTTTATAGTACGTCACACATCAAGGACTTTTGCCACAAGCTTCAAAATCTAGTCTATGTGCCTAGCAGCACATAGGCACCCAGCTGGTCCAGTACACCAATAAATCAGTTAGCTCCTTATCACTCCTTCAAAAAGTAACACAACAGAGGTTCATTTTTAGAATGTAAGCAGAACAGCTTTTGTTGAAACACATTTTCTGACCTAATACTTAATGGATAATATTAATATTCAGATGAGATCAATGAAATGAATTGATCTTCATTTATATTATTCAATTTAACTTAAAAACAGACTCAGGGTGCCTGGGTGGCTCCGTCAATTAAGTTTCCAACTTAGGCTCAGGTCATGATCTCACAACTTGTGAGTTTGAGCTCAGCATTGGGCTCTGTGCTGACAGCTTAGAACCTTGAGCCTGATTTGGATTCTGTGTCTCCCTCTCTCTCTATTCCTTTCCTGCTTCTGCTCTGTCTCTTAAAATAAATAAATAAATATTATTTTTAAAAATTAAACATAAAAATAAAATCAAATGTAAATAATACAGCTTTCATTATTATTCCAAAATGGTGATTTTTAATGGAGAATGTTGTCTTCCTAACTTGAAATTTTGTAACCTTATAAAAAATTCAAAATTTTTATTTTCTATGCTATATGATTCCTTCTCAATATACAGATAGTTTTTCTAATACTGGAATGTTCTTTTTTTAAAAAAACAATTTATGCCTTTTTTAATTTTTATTGTGAGAGACAGAGACAGAGAGCAAGTGGAAGAGGGGCAGAGAGAGAGGGAGACACAGAATCTGAAGCGGCTCCAGGCTCTGAGCTGTCAGCACAGAGCCCAATGCAGGGCTAGAACCCACTGTGAGATCTCACATGACTGTGAGATCACGACCTGAGCCAAAATTGGACGCTTAACCGATGAGCCACCCAGGCAACCATAATACTGGGATGTTCTACTGAATACTACTGAGTAAAAATGAAAACCATTAATTACGTATCATTAAAAAGACAGATATTTTGGAAAAGCATAGATTAATATATGTTTTGTGTTTTTTTCAACTATTAACAATTTTGTTAGTTTTAATAAAGATGATTTTCCATGAGATTTTTAAGAACCAGAATTTATATGGTATAGCTAAGATGGCAGTTACCCTACTATTAATATTTTGTTATTGGGAGTACAAAAATTTTCTTCTTAATTTTGGTCTGATTCATTTTATATTACTTTAAAATACTAG
Organism: Crocuta crocuta; assembly: GCF_008692635.1. Lineage (NCBI taxonomy): Eukaryota > Metazoa > Chordata > Mammalia > Carnivora > Hyaenidae > Crocuta > Crocuta crocuta. The sequence goes on from NW_027530618.1 coordinate 440,480, forward strand.
ATTTTTCTTGTCATATTATGGACCTTAATGCAAAAATTTACTTAACAAAGTGAATCTGATAGGGTGGTGTTTCCCTAGCCATTACTTGTCCAAATATGTTGCCTGCAGTTATCATTTAAACCTCTACTCCTTTCATGTGTGCTTTTGTTATAAACGTTCAGTACCTTAGAAATAGGCTATGAAAAAAAAGTATGTGAGAACAGAAGAAGGTCAACAATATGAACTTAAATTTTTTTTTTTTTTTTGTATGTAGGGAATAAGTTTAGGAATTCCCTGGGCTTACACCTATGGGTTAACAAGGCAGATAAAATTACAAAGCCATAGGATGCTCACACCCAAGCTTGGGTAAACAAGATTAGGACCTCAGAATAGAGCAGAGAGGGGCAAAGGTCCCCAGGATTGAGTAGGGAGAAGCCAAAGCCCTCAAGGATAGATAAGGGGGGTGCAAAGGCACCCAGAATAGAGAGGCAGGCAAAGGCCCCCAATACAAAGGGGTATGAGGTAAGCAAGATTAAGTATTCAGGGCAAAAAATGTTCCCCAATTTAATACTATAGAAGAAAGTTGCTTTCACAGGAAGAAAAGACCATGTTAGGTAAACAGGTAAATTGGGCTATGGACCACTGCTCTGCATTGTGAGTGAAGTTGCCCAGAGTGGAGATGATTAACAAAAGAAAAAGGTGCGTTGTTAACCCTGAAGCTATTTGCCCTACCTGTCTCATCCCATAGGCTAGCTAAGATAAACAGAGATGATGCCTCATGTCCATTACACAACCTTCTGCCTGATGTCCCCCCCTCCCAGTAATTTGTTTTGTATTAACCCAAACCCCTAACTCCTAATATTTTCAAGACCCCCTTTTCCTCAAATCCATGAGTTAATGTTCATAGATGTATTGTCTCTTTGTGCACATCCATCACCATGTTTATAAGCCTTCTGACCCTAATAAAAATGGGGCAAGGACCCTTACTCAAAGGTTTTCTCTTTTCCTGGACATTAACATCTCTCGCATTTAATCCTGCATCCCGCTTTCTTGCTAGGATTGCCAAACTGTCAGCGCAGAGCCCAATTCAGAGCTTGAACTCATGAACCATGAGATCATGACCTGACCTGAAGTTGGATGCCCAACTGGCTGAGCCAACCAGACACTCCAACAATATTCCTTTAATATGTACCTTGCCACAGAAAGATAAAATACAATTATTTTAATTGGTGGAAATCTCAATGCTCTTTTAATTCATTGAATCAGACCCCATTTTGTTAATTTATTGTTTGGAAAAGAATAGGTACCTGACTTGCATGCAGATGTCATACTACATTTTTGCATACATGTGGATATTTTATTATTGAGGCTTTCTATGATAAGTATCTAAAATTTTACATGCAGAAAACACAAGTTATGAAGTTAAAAGAGCAATACTTAGGCGTAAAGATTCCTTATATTTAAGCACCTATCTGTCTGACATCCCATGATGCTTTCTTAAAATGGTAATTGGAGAAAAATCCATTTCATTTTGTACAAATGAGACTTCCAATATCTTGTAAAGGAAACAGGAAAAGCAACTTGTCTGGCACATTGAGGTGTTCCTGGTTATGTCAATGGGGACGATTTCCAGGATATTTGGACCAGAGCACAGGTAAGGATTACAATAAATAAAAGGGACATGGAGCAAAAAAATCAAACTGAAATCTTTTGAATCTAGACTTTATTTCTTATACTAAATGGTCATGTAAGAATTAAGGAACCCTACTACTTACTGTATAGTATCTGTCCAAGATCTAGAACTTTTCATTTTTAACAATGATGATATTGGCAGCTTAGGGACAGATTAGAATGATCTCAGTGAACTAGTCCCTACTACTTTAATATAAAATGATCATTGGTTTTGCTGTTTGGCAACATTTTCTATTATTCTCATATGCATTATTTATGATTTAAAAATTGTAGTTATTTTTTTTTTGTTTGTTTGTCATCTCTACAACTAAATTATAAACTCTTCGGGGTTAGCAGTCATGTATTGTTTATTTTTATTGCCCTGAAATTAATAATAACAATAATACTGCTGTTTACACTAAAGTGTAAGCATCCATTGGGGCGCCTGGGTGGCTCAGTCTGTTAGGCGGCTGACTTCGGCTCAGGTCATGATCTCACGGTTCATGGGTTCGGGCCCCGTGTCGGGCTCTGTGCTGACCGCTAGCTCAGAGCCTGGAGCCTGTTTCAGATTCTGTGTTTCTCCCTCTCTCTGACCCTTCCCTGCTCACGCTCTCTCTCTCTCTCTCTCAGAAATAAATATAAACATTAAAAAATTTTTAAAGAATAAAGTGTAAGTATCCATTAATATTTAATGACTAGATGAATAAATAAATGACTAACATTTGTGAGCAGAATAGGATTTAAATATTACGAGTAGAATATTTAGTCAACAAATGTTAAGTATGATCACATTAGTCAGTCCAGACCAGGTATTAAGTAGATCAATATGGAATAGATATAGGATAAAAAAAAGAAGAAGCAATATAGAACAAGAAGGAAGGGAGATGATTTTAGCGATCAGGCAGGAGGTCGAGAGCAGGCCAAGGCTGGAACAGCAGTGGCAGAAGTAACGATCAGAACTGGTAACAGGTGTAGTGAGAGTAACGTGACGGGGGAGGGGCAGGCAGCAGCAGAGAGGAAAAACTGTACTGCATAAAAAAATGGTAAGAAAGAATAGCACCTTGGGTGATGCACTGATTCAAGGAAAATTAATATAAGAAGAGCATTCAATACATCCTAGTAACCAAGGCTCAAGGCTCTCATAGTACATATAAAAAGCATGGCAAAACAAACTAATAATAAAAGGGAATTAAAAAGTGGGGGTGGGGTGCAGAAGATAGTCGCTAAAGAATAAAGAGCCACACAGGCATTTGCAGCTTTTGAATGCAAGAATTTTGACCACTTAAAGGATCACATACCCTGTATCTGAAAAAAAAGATTGAAAATAATGGATTACTGAGACAGCATAATATTAATACCCTTTTTTCTTCTTTAAATCTTTTTGTTTTCTTTCCTTCTTTTTTAACCGGTGACTCAGTGTAGGAGCCCAATAGTGACCACGGAGAGAATGGTTAAGGAAGCGGGGAAGTGCCTGCAAATGAGACTCTCTGCTTGGGCAGAGCATGCTTGCAAACAGGGTGTTCTGCCAAGAAGCCTGCACACAATATCCAAGGTTAATGATCCGCTGGCATATGAGGGAACATCCCCCCTTTAAGAATGAGGAGGCTGGAGTTCTGGGCAGGCTTCTTAGTAAACATGCTGTGGTCACTTCCTCCCTTTGTTTCCCCCCTCCTTGGAATATGCTTGGCCTTTTGTCCTTATTTGGTAAAAGAATGCATTTCTTAGATTTTGGTATGTGTCCAGATACCGGTGTATAAAAAATAAACTGCAAGAGCGCTCAGGGAGCTTCTCCCTCCGGCCGGAGTTGTGTCTTTGTCTGTCTGTCTTTTGTGTGTCTTGTCTTTGTTTCATTTCGTCCGCTACACTCAGAGGGGGGAAATATGCAATTCCTAACTTTAGATATAAAAGGCCTTTCCTCTTTTCCCTTTTCTTTCCTCTTCTCTCTCTGCTTCCCCCAACTGTGTGTCTTATTAGAAAATATCCCATAGATTTTTAAATTACATACTTTAGAGATGAACGTGGAAGAGGATTGGCAATTGTGACTGTTAATAAACATTTTGTAAACCTTCCTTTCCTGAGGCATAATAACTATGTGCCATTAAAACTGAAGAATGTATTCTCAAGGGCAAACTGCAAGTAATTAATTTAATTTTTCTTAATTGGAAAATTAAATTAAATATAACCACTGATCCCAAAGGTAGAGAAAGTTGAAGCAGCCTAATGTAGCCATCAAAATATTGGAGTAGGCAACATATAAGCACTTTACTATAAAGAGGTTTTTTTTTTCTTGCTCCTCATAGCTTACAACTGTAAAGGTATATATTCTGAATTATATTTTAATATTTTTATTCTGTGTTTTACACAGAATAATACTCCACCCTCTCCCAATTCCTTGCCTTCATCCTGGTAGCTATGAATATGACCTTACACGTCAAGGTGGAATTAAAGTTTCAGATGAAATTAGTTTGTTAATCAGCAAACCTTAAAATAAGCAGATTATTCAGGTGTGTCCCATGTAATCAAAAGATTCTTAATAGTGGAGGAGTGTAGCAGAAAAGGACAGAAATGAACAAGAATTGACAGACTATTGACTTTGAAGATGAACAGGGTCACACGTCAAGGAATACGGGCAGCCTTTAAAAGGTGGATAAGGCAAGGAAACAGCTTCTCCCTTAGAGCCTCCAAAGGAATACAACCATGCCAGTACCTTGATTTTAGCCAGTGAGATCTGTTTTGGACTTCTGACCTCCACAATTGTAAGATAAAAATTTTGCTATTTTAAGTCATGGCAAAATGTTGTAGTACTTTGTTAAAATACCATAGGAATACAGTACATCCTGTATGATTATTGTGAAACTTATACATTGTCAAGTCAAATAATATTTAGATTAAAAAATTGTAATGTTTACTTATTTTTGAGAGAGAGAGAGAGAACAAAGAGGGAGAAGAGAGAGACACATAAAGTCTGCAGCAGCCTCCAGGCTCTGAGCTGTCAGCACAGAGCCCGATACAGGGCTCGAAAACACCAACTATGAGATCATGACCTGAGCAGAAGTTGGACACTTAACCGACAGAGCCACCCAAGGGTCCCAATATTATTTTGATTTTTGAGGTAACCAATCAGGACTATAAAACAAAAATGTCTGAAGGAGCTCAGGTTGAAATAATCATTTGCTCTGATTACTGTTATTGAAATTAGATGATATGACACATTATTATTTTAATTGTATTTGGGGTTTTCATGACCTTTTGGTTGTCATGCAAACTCAGATTGAAAGTCTCAAGTTACTAATTGATTTCAACACGAGTCAATCATGTTAGCAAGAGAGCAGTATCTTTGAATATGAGCTAGGAAAAGCTAAAAATTCATCTTTTCCTGGCATATATTCCCAATTTATTAGGAAAGTCTTCTTTAAAGAATAAAATAGGGATGCCTATTTAGGGTTTGTGGGTTCAAGCCCCACATCAGGTTCTGTGTTGGCAGCTCAGAGCCTGGAGCCTGTTTCAGATTCTCTGTCTCCCTTTCTCTCTCTGCTCCTCCCCGTGCATGCTCTGTCTCTCTCTGTCTCAAAAATAAATAAACTATAAAAAAATAAAAAAAAGAATAAAATAGTTGACGGATGAATATACAATAAAGAATCAAGAATGGTTATTTCAAAATATAATCAAACTTTACTATTAGCACATTAGATCTCTTTTAATGAAAATCAGGATGGACTCCTTACAATGTTAGGAAAAAAGTCATCTATTATGTTTATTTTTTTTTACATGTATATATTTTTTGAGAGAGACAGTGAGACAGAGCATGAGCAGAGAGGATCAGAGAGAGAAGGAGACACCAGATTCTGAAGCAGACTCCAGGCTCCAAGCATGCATTCAGCCCAGAGCCCAACACAGGCTGAACCCAGCAACTGTGAGATCATGACCTGAGCCGAAGTTGGACACAACTGACTGAGCCACTCAGGCGCCCCAAAAGTCATCTATTATGTATCCTCTCTTATTTTCTTTTGCATTCTATCAAAATTTCATCTGTGATATATCACGAAAGCATGATATTTTGCCTGGATTGTATGTGACAGTCATATTATTTACAATTATGTTTTCCCTGAGTTTTTGTTTTTTTGGTTTTTGTTTTTCATTTTTGTTTTTGTTTTTGCTTTCGCTCTCATGTTTTCTCTTGCAATAGTTTCTGAAAAGTTCCTCCTGCCTCAAGTTGCTCATGTGTGCCAGCACACATGCATTCCTCCTGCCTGGATTGCTTTTCGTTTTTTGGGGAGGTGGTGGATAACAAATTGATTTACATTCATTAAAACACAGCACAATGGTACTTCTCTCTGTGAAGTCTTCACTACTTTCCCATGCCACTGAGGTTGCCACTTACAATTCAAATTTTAAAATACTCTGATAGTATTTTTTTACTTGGTATTACCATTGTTGCTTAATACATGTCCCAATGCCTCAGGAGGTGAATTGTTTAAGAGCAAAGACAGCACAGTGCCTAGGACATTTTATCAATGTTTATTGAACAAATTAAGTATCTGATTAAATTCTAGGCATGTGTCTTTCAGTCTAAGACCCTGCCTTTGTTCTGGTGAGGTGAGAGGTATTGACAGTGTGATTGATACAAATCACTCAATGTCCTTAACCATTCGAAACCAGTTAGCAGATAAAAAACAAAACAAAATAAAACATAAACTGGAAAATGCTTGGTGAAAAATTAGTGTATTCATTAAAGAATCTTATTTTAAGTACCTACTTTTTACTTCTATGTGCTGAGTACCCACCAAATATAGTACATTAGAACAATAAAGACCATATCACTTTGAATGCAGTAATTCATTCTTTATAGAGGGTTTCAATTCTTTTATTAATATACTTACTATCCATTTTGTTTTTAAGTCTAATAACCACTAATCCTGTTTATATTTATTTGTAATTTAAAGATACTTTGTTTCCTTGTTCTGAATAAATGCAAATTAATCATAATACTTAAGGATGCAATAAAGCCTAGTCTTCTGAGCTAGCAAGCCTAATTTAAATCCCAGTTCTTTTACTATGTTGGTAACTGAGCTAGTCAGTAAACTTGTAATTTATTTTCCTGATACTGAATGTACACTTTCCATACTCACCAGGTTGTAAATGTTTAGAGGGGTCAAAAGAAAAAAAGCATAAGCTAGACAGAACCATGTTGAAGGAAGAATTACTAACACTGATATTTCTCCCATTCATGGGTTCACTCATTTTGTATGTGTTCAATATGGTCTAAGCACTGACTAGGAGTTGTAATTTAAACGCCAATCTGTAAAATTTTAATAATGTTAACAATAGGATTATAGTTTTTTCAATTATTACATATCTGTGATTATAATTTATTTTTGGAACAATCCTAGATACATAAATAGTAGTAATACTCATCTTTTGGTTGAATACTTATTATGTTAAAGATACTGTACTAAGACCTTTACATGTCTTATTTTATTTAATAATTACACTTTTGGATACTTATTTTACTATTTTATTTTATTTTAATCTTTAAAGTTTATTTACTTATTTTTTTAAATTTGCTTATTTTTTGATCATGACCTGAGCCAAAAGCAAGAGTCAGAGGCTTAACTGACTGATCCACCCAGGTATCCCTTGGATATTTATTTTAATTCCTATTACAAAATTTGAAAAAGTGGTGCATAGTGACATTTAATAATACACACTCTTAAGTGGCAGAGGTAAGTATAACTTCCCTGATGATTGAACTGTACAGCCAGTAACTAACAACTGAAATAATTCTTCACCTGTAAAACAAGTTTCACTTCGGCCAAAAGAGTGCACAATTGTTAAGATGTTATAGAATTTAATTAAAATAAACCTACCTGTAAAGGGCATTAACGAGCTTTACTGTTAAATATAATGTTAGAAAGGCGGTAGAGTTTTGAAGAAACTGTATGCTTGAATTCTATGTTGAACCAGTCATAATTAATTTCTTTGTGGTTCTTGGGGGAGATATATCCACATGCATCATTGACAAATGGGAATCCTGAGTATTGTTTTATGGCTATCTGGTATAATTAGCTCCTGAGAATATTTCCTTGTAAGACTCTTTGGTAAAACTGGTTTGAGGGTATGAAACTTGGGCTCCATTATCTAAGCAAGGTCATTTTTTAAAACTGTATAAGCTCCAGTCTTGCCAACAAATAGCCACTGAGATCTGGAAAATAAGCAACCTGGAGTACATGTAACATAAAATGAAGGGTCCTCAAATATGCCAACTTCCTCCATCACTCTACTCATACACATCCATGGATAGAAGAAGAGAAGACTGAGGTGCCTGGGTGACTCAGTTGGTTGAGCCAACCCACTCTCGTTTTTGGCTCAGGTCATGATCTTGTGCTTCAGGAGATCAAGCCCCACATTGGGCTCTGAACTGACAGCACAGACCGACTTGGGATTCTCTCTCTCTGTCTCCCTCTATCTCTCCCTTGCTCTTGCTTCTCTCTCAAACTCTCTCTATCTTGAAGTAAATAATAAATCAATTAATTAATTCATTAGTTAATTAAAAAAAGAATAGACAGAGAAGTCAGCTAAGATCAAAATTTTTGCACTCTGGGATGCAACTTAGTAATTATAGCCCAATCAGGATCCTGGCATCAAACTAATAAATGTTCCTGCCTCTTGGAATAAAAGTACAACTTTGAATAAAGCTTGGTAGTTGTAATAGATGGATACTAACTTCGTTAGAATCATGTTTTTGTTGTTGTATTGGTTTGGTTTGATTTTTGTTTTTAGTTTTATATGTTATGCTTAATCACAAGGAGATACTGCTTGAAGCTAAATAACAAAGGAACAGTACTCTTTTACTTCAAGACCAATTTATGTTGAATAGTGCTGAGAAAAATATACATAGTACAGAGACAGCAATACATAATACTTTCAGTGATATATATATTTCATAAAATTATAATCTTTTAGAGCTGAATATTTTTTAATACTTGACTTATGTATAGGTCAAAAAGTCTGAAATTCCTGGAATTATCCTTTTAGGTTAAGGCAAAAGCATACTTAGAAGAAATATTAAGAAGCATTACACAATACAAAAATCACATTTATCAGAAAGTCTTGAAAGATGAGCTCCACACCTTGCCAAATCCAAACAAGTATGAAATCCTTGGTCTTTATTTCTTGGTTTTTATTCCCTATACTTGAGACCTCATAAAGTCCTTCTAAATTTGTGTTTTGAGGATTTTCATCAATGCATTTATCACTGTAATCTCTGCTAGTACTTTCTTGATCCAGATTCTTATCAGATCCCGACTTGATTATTATAATAGTTTCCTAATAATTTTGTCTCTTTTTTCAATAATGATTTAAGATACACATCTACCCATTTTGCCTTATCCATATAAATATCCAATGTCTACACACCACCCAGAGAAGAATTTTGAGCTTTTAGCATGGCATGAGAGATCCTTAATAATGCCTACCTGACCAGTCATATCCCTGATTCTTTGTCTTGCATAGGACACTCTAGAAATATTAATCAGTTTTGTTTTCCATCTTCCTTGAAGCAAATAGTTAGTTTTCTTCATTTGTATAACTTTTATTCATTAAGTTTGACTGAACATCTTCTAATTCTAAAATAATTACACATTTTGCTGCACATATTGCTTATGACCTGATAGAGTGAGAATTATTATAATTTTACAGATTGAAAAATCAGTCATAGAAATGGCAAGTTATGTTTCTGAAGTTATAGTACTAGTAACTGAAAGACTGATTTCAAATCCCATTTTTCATATACTATATTTCATTACCCTAAGAAGTTTTAATGAGACTGGAAATCATATCAATCATATTTCACTTGAAGCAGACTTTGGACTTCACTGGTTTCTACCTCATCACAGAAGAAATGACCCAAATGTCTGTCTGATCATAACATTTGATAGAAATAAGAGGACGACATTTGTTACGCTATTTGCCGTGACTCTCTAAAGAAATAGATTTGAACTCAAAAGCAGATGAAGTTTTCCTAGTTGTTTTTTATAATAAATACATATAATTTTGTAAATATGTGAATATATATGAATATTGCTTTCATATGTTATATTTTTATATGATCCATAAAAATCTTTGTATTTCATTATATAATACATTTGTATACCATGTTGTCTCTCTTATAATTATATAATTAGCAAATGTATATATGCAATTGGGAAAAACATATTCAAACATTTTATAAAAACCAACAGAAAACCAATAAAAGGATAATTCTTTCATTGTTCTCATTGTGTATCTAATGTTTTAGTTTTATACTTTTCCTTCCTTGTTTACATTCACACTTCTCATCTCAACAATAACATACCAAAAATACATGTGAGATTTGTTTCTTTTGCTTTCAAAAGCTAAATTATCCTTATTCCCTCCTCCCTTGCCTTTCTCTCTCTCTTTTTCTTTTATTTTGAAAATGTGGGCCAACAATTTCCTCATTATTTTTTAAAGCTATTTACAAGTTAGGTCAGCTATCAGCATTATTAGCATTTAAGTAAGGTCTTATTCCAAATATATACAAAGAAAAGAGCCTAAGCCCTGGGTCAGAATGCCTTGCATATGGTCAGTAAAGAACATGTTTTAGTGCCTTCCATTGTTACCCTTCATTTACGCTTTTATGCTATAACTGAAACCTTTCCAAATGAAAATACATTAAGAGTCTAGAAGATTGAAATATCCAGTTCATTTTTATTCTATTTCACTATCTTAAAGGAAGAAAATACTGTACTGCGCTTTCCGTTGATGTGTCCAGGCTATTTTGGCATCTTTCAAGTCCCAAAAGGAAATCCTTTTCTTTAGTCACTAAGATCTTTGTCACTAAGATCAGCTCATATGTTTAAAGCTGCCAGCACTTTCCCTTCCCTTCATCTGCCATCTTCCACCACTTGCCCAGTTACCTATTCCTTCTGGTATGCAGCAACTGTCTCTGCAAACATGAATTCTAGAAGGTACTGTCAGGACTCCATGAATGTCCCTATTCATTAAGTGAGGATGGCACTGTTGTCATCAGCGTAACCTCAATTGTTTCAGGACTTTCCTGAATCTAACAGTCCTTTAAAATGCTCATCTGTGATATTAGCCTTAATTCTTTAATTCAAAAAGTACCACCACAATCTTTTAACCATTTGAACATAGAATGCTAGGTTGGCGTAGGAAACAATGTCAAAAAATGAGAGAAAAAGATACCCTTAGAGGATTAAAAAGGAAAACAAATAGTTTGTGTTATGTTTGTGCTACAGGCTCATTTTAAAATTTTCTCTTTTTTTTTTTTTCAATTTAACAAGTTTGATATAGCACAAAAGTGGTAAGCATTTGCTAAATCTTTTTTCTTCTTCCGTAATCCTTTAAATAATTATGTTATTAAATATGTGAGGCCTCTCAGCATGTGTTTTGTTTTTAAATTATTTAGAAATGCCTCCACCCTGACCTATTAACACCAAGCAACCCAGTTTTATTATGAAGAGGAGCCACCTTCCATTTCTAATGCTAATGCAAATTAGCCTATTGAAAAATGTGTCTTTACCTAAAAATGTTATTCTGTGAACTAACCTGATATAAATATTAAAATGATAATGGGTTAGTATTACAAGTACAAATTTATTGTTAGGAACAGTGACTTCCTAAGTGTACTTAAGAAAATAGATCTTTATATATAAATCTAGGGAGACATATCTCAAAGCATAAGACAGGAGAACTTTCATATTAATGTCTTGAATAATGCACTTTAAAACACGTTTGGTTTATGATATGAAGGACATAGCTTGTGAAAGCCAATTCTTGCCATTACATGGGGAGAAGGAGAGTGAAGGGGAGGGGCTGTGAGATGGAAGACTTTTTCTTACATCAAGGTTCAATATTAATTTTATTATAGTAATTAAGATCTGGTCTCTAACAGGTTTTTAATAGAATCAATTGACTAGAAGCAGCTTCAGAGGTCTGTTGGTCCCTGCTACATTTTCCTCGGGGTCAGATTTAAAGGCATTATAGAGTAAGGAAGGACAAAATGTTGCTTATGTCAAATTATATTCAAAATGAAATTGCAAAGTCTATATACCCTATCCCATCTTTTTTTATTTTATGTTTTATTTATTTCTGAGAGAGAGAGAGACAGTGTGAGCAGGGGGGGAGGGTCAGAGAGAGGGAGACATAGAATCCAAAGCAGGCTCCAAGCTCTGAGCTGGCTGTCAGCACAGAGCCCAACGTGGGGCTCAAACCCATGAACCGTGAGATCATGACCTGAGCTGAAGTCCAACGCTTACCCGACTGAGCCACCCAGGGACCCCATCCCATCTTTTCTAAATCAGCTTTGGTGTTAAAAACAAAACAAAACAAAAAAACAGCTAAAATGTGTTTCTGTCACCCTCTTTTTCCTTTCTTTCCATGTTAGAAATATCCTGACACTGTTTTGTTTTTTTTTTAAATAAAACATAACACTTGAGTGACACTTTAGAAAATAAAGATTTTATTTTTGTTTATCTACATGTGAAAAGTCTTATTTGCAGTCTATATAATTTGTTTTTAAATTAAATTTGTCTGTTCTATCTATTTGGTTGATCTTAAGAAATATATAGTTTAGATATTCTCCAATATGTTACTGTGTTACCGATAAATAAAACACATTACCTCTCCACCCATGCAATGTTGAAATTATTAGCTGTTGTGTAACACATTTATTTTAAATATATTATATGCTTTAACTCGTGATATGTATCTGCTTTGAATGTTTCTTTACTGTGAATGAATAGTAATGTATGCAATATAGACATTTTTGTTTATAACATTATATCTTCACTTACTTTATTGGATTGATTAATTGGTTTATATTGATGCTTTCAGAAACATCAATAGCTTGAGAGGTGAATTTATAAAAAATATAAAATCAATATAGTATATAGTACATTTCTCAATTTTTTTCAAGATAAAGAAAATCAGCCCAGAAATAGTTAAAGTATCCCATCTGAGAATGCCTCAGCTCTTTAGTAAGTTGGAGACCATCAGTAGCTGATGTGGGATGTCTGAAGTGTCAATCAAGGGGTTGTTGCCAAATCCTCCCACATGTTGAAATCCTGATGTCAGTAACATATTAGAAAGTTGTTTGTTCATTCACCTGAGGTGACAGGTACAGATTGTGACAAGCCTCATACAGGAATGGGACTCCAGAGTGAAATGAGGAATGCAGAACTAATGGAGGAAAATGTCATTTGCCAATCTCCCTACTCACAACGTATTTCGCTTTGGACTATAGTTCATGGAACCATATGGGAAAAGAAAACAGCCATATGTGAGACTTTATCTTGCATCTTACATTTAAATTCTTAAGACATGATGCTTATATTCAGTAATTAGAGGATTAAGAACTCTTTAAATGTTTCAATTAATTATAGTTTGTTTTTTTCACTGAGTGAAAGTCAATTTTAGTTACTTGTTTTAAAAGTAAACTGGGAAAAATTTAAGAAGAGAAATTTTATCTTAAACTCAAACACTTTTTTGGCGATCTGAATATATCACTACTTTGGTAGTAATAGAGTCATCTCAGTATCATTAATTTTATATTTCAGTAAGATTATATATACTGAACATCAAGGTTCTTCACTTTCAGAACACTTAAACATACACTATTTTATATGATTTGTAGTTGAAAACCCGTAAGTTGAAGAGTAAGGTATTTAGAACCTGTATCTTCTGTTTGTCTTGTGCATTGTTCTCCAACTGATATAAGAAATTTCTAAGGCTTTAAAGTATCATTTTCACAGAGGTAGAATTTTCATAAAATAATAATCAGTAAACGTAAGTAAGTGACACTTCTATAACAAATGTCTAAACAATAAAATTTCAGCTTTGCCTTGTGCCAGATATAAGGGTTCAGAATTTTAGCCATTGTATTAAAGGTTTGTTAATGCTGGCTCTCTGTGTGGTATTGGGTAAAGCACTTATCATCTAGAGATTAAACACACACACAAACACACATACTCATTAACTGTTAGCAAGAAATTTAAAATGCTGATAGAACTAATTTTATGTTCTACAAATGGAGACCAAATCTTTCAGATCTCCAAGGAAATTTTGCCAAATGATAATAACAATAAATAAACATAGTAATCATGGAACACAGAAAATGTTCAGCGACTCTAAAATCAAAAAGGGTACTTGTAGTATATTTTAAATTCAATACAATATATTTAGAAATAAATAGTACAAATGAAATTAATAATCCTCAAACATAATACACTTTTAAAAGTCTTAAAATGTATTAGTTCAGGTAAGAAATTAAACAAAATGGTCAGAATTTGAAACATATAAAATCTGAATATGGAGAACCTCAATGAAATGAAAAACTCAATGAAAAAACTGCAATCTACAATATTTTCATTCAAAAGCAAGAAGGTTAATTAGTTAGCATTTATCTTTGAATATAAAAAATTGTTTAATAAAACACAGAGAAGATAATACAAAATAAATATAAAACTCAAGTCCTTTAATGATAAGAATAGTGTATAATCATATTTATAATGATAAAGGGAAAAGTCATGTATTCTAAAAATTATAAAAAGAGAACAGAAACAAGTGATAGAATGAACATGAAAACAATTTTAAAATGACATATATATAATTTAGAAATAGGCTAATTTGAAAACCTGAAAAAAGGGATAATATTCTCTGATAAAAATCAAACGTTTTTATGAATATTGAATCATAATCATGACAAATATCTGAGTTTAAAACAATTGTTAAAAATATATCATTAGCCTTCTGCTGAAAAGGATGTTTTGAAAAGGCAGTTATTGAAAAACTGCTTTGCAGATGACCCATTAGAGTTTTTTATATCACTTTGGGAAGTGTTATATGTTGGGTATTAAAATATAGTGATCGTCTTTCATTTAATTACCATTTAGAAAATATAATAACAGTAAAGTATCCAACTTAGGTCACAACTTAAAACAGTAAAAGCATAAGATACAGAGACAATTATAAAATAAACATAACACCTATATGAAGAAAACAGACTGAAATTTTTACTTTTGCAAAAAGAAAATGGAGAGACTGCAAATATTAAAGCAAAACAAACATTCTCAAACTAAATTTTTAGAGATGCAAGCCAGGCCCAAATATTGTTGAACATGTGAACACAACTGAAAATTTGGACAAGAAAAGAAGCTTGCAAAAGGAACTTTTCCTATACAGATAAAAATGAGTATTACACAGTCTCATTTCTTCTAATAGTATGATTCTGTTACAAAATTAAAAAAATAAATTAACAGGCTGGGATCTAATAATTAAAATTAATATTACAAAGCATAAATTTATCATAAAAATGTATCAAATAATGACTACAGAATTAGTTATTTTTTAAAATCTATATTAGATCTCTATACAAGAATTTTTAAACATTCAAAATGTTAATGGTTTTTCTTTATCATAATTTTTCATATATTTATCCTAGAGTAAGTGTGCATGAGAAATAAAATTATATGAAAGTAATTTTTATTTTTAGTCACCTCTTTAAAATAAGTTTTTAATTTACTCTTCTTAAATATGCATAAATATGTAATTTATATAAATTATAAATTTATAAAAAATAAATTTATTACTTCCCCATGGATGATTTAGCAATATCAACACAATACAATTCCAAATAATAGGGCCTCAGGGTGGCTCAGTCTGTTAAGCGTCCGACTTCAGCTCAGATCATGATCTTGTGATTCGTGAGTTCGAGCCTCGCATCGGGCTCTGTGCCTACCGCTCAGAGCCTGGAATCTGTTTCAGATTCTGTGTCTCCCTCTCTGACCCTCCCCTGCTCATACTGTTTCTCTCTCTCTCAGAAATAAATAAAAAAACATTTAAAAAATTTACAAATAAAAATTAAACATCAACACACTCTGTAGTGTTGACAATTCTACAACAACTACAAAACATGAGAATCTATCATTTTCCTTGGATCATAGCATGTTTTGACTTTATATTCACTGATACTCTGTTAATGAGACATGTGTCAAATGCTGATTTCTCTACTACTTCTCATATAGCATCTGTCATTAAAATATTAATAAAGATAATAATTTTTAACTGGGAAGAATG
The DNA here is from genome assembly GCF_008692635.1 of Crocuta crocuta. NCBI lineage: Eukaryota > Metazoa > Chordata > Mammalia > Carnivora > Hyaenidae > Crocuta > Crocuta crocuta. The sequence goes on from NW_027530618.1 coordinate 456,245, forward strand.
GTATGTGAATTTTCTCATGTTAATACACAATATCTCCCTCCCTCCCTCTCTTCTTTTTACTCCTTCCTTCCTCCCTTTTTAGTTTCTTTCTCTCCTCTCCTCTTTTCCTTCCTGTTTCTCTATTTCTTTGTCTCTCCTCCTGCCAATAATTATCCATCTTCCCATTACAGAAATTCTTATGCCAGTTATATAGTCCATGTTAGCAGAAGATAATTTTAATTCAATTTTAGTTACTACCTTGCTGTAATTTTTTTTCCATGCATTCCTTTAAGTACTTAGTGATAGCAAGCTGAGAACCACTACTCGTTTAGAGGTAGTAGCTGATGGGGAGAAAGAGGAAATCCAAAAAGGGCATAAGGAAAGCAAGCAAACTAATTGTGATACAAGTATTCCACAACAAGTATAAATTTACTTATTTATTCAGACTTCTGGTTCATGATCTCCACTTCTCAGCGTAAACCTTCTTCCCCAACTGGGGGAAAATTAGACATCTTATTTAATATTATAGAGTAGATTGTAATCCCTAGATAAGAGATAGGCAATTATTTGTCTAAGACCATGTATTAATTTTATGTATCATCTTATGCACATAGGATCATGGAAACCACTAAAACTGACTAACAGGGACTATAGTAAAGTTATAGTTGAGGATTAGAATAAGAAAATATGATTGAAGGAAAGGTGTGATAATTATGTGAATGAATACCTTTACACCCAAGAGAGAGTTTTAGTCACTCTATACGGGATGATAATGATAATTTGAACCCTATTTTAAATGAATATTCTATAAAATAAGTTTGTCTCCAAAAGTGCAAATTAGTATATACCACCCTTCAAAATTTCCTCAGCTAAGGGTTAACCAATTGTGAGATATTCAAAAAAGGCCATTAGTGTGATAACTTATATTTTTTAGAGTTCTAAATAAGACCAGATTCAATTTGGTAGAACTAAGTGAACTGGTAGAATAAATCAATATTCAGAAGAAGTCTTCTTATATAAATTGTTTAGACTGATTGACTTGCTGGTGGGTTAATTTTACTTTAAGTCAAGATTGAGTGATGGGTAGAAAATTGATCTGATTCAACAGGCACATATTTTAATTGGACTAGTGAAGTATGCCACAATAAAAAATAAAAATGTACTTTCACACATACCCTGCATAAAAACACACATATAAATATCCAAATGTACAGATAAGAGGAGAGTCTTTTGACCTTACTTCAAGGAGACATATGATTTTGAATCTCACATTTTTAAAATTATCTTTGAACCTTCATTTTCAAATGTTCAACAGGTAAAATGAATAAGATTCTTATAATGCAAGTGTCTTTTTCCTCCCCAAAATAGTACAATAAAAACAGAGTAACAAATTGACTGACCCAAGATGCAAAGTTGCACTTAGGAAAGAGCAAACTAGGGAAGGAAAACTAAGAACAAATCAGTAATAAAATATGCATTATTTCCATTAAAAACATGTGGTAGATCATCCCTGATTAAGAGGAAAAATAAATAAAGTTGAGGCAATGGGCAGGTTTTGCAAGCCATCTTATCTGCAAATACAGTTTCATTAGGAGACATATGAAAAAAGGGGGCACCTGGGTAACTCTGTTGGTTAAACACCCAACTTCAGCTCATGTCATGATCTCATGGTTTGTGAGTTCGAGCCCTGCATCAGGCTCTGTGTTGATAGCTCAGAGGCTGAAGTCTGCTTCAGATTTTGTGTCCCCCTTTCTGTCTGCCCCTCCCCCACTCTCTCTCTCTCTCTTTCTTTCTCTCTCTCAAAAGTAAATATACATTAAATTTTTATTCAAAAAGAAACGTCTGAAAAACAGACTTAAGGAGTAGTAAAGACCAATAGGCACAAATACTTCACCATGTCCAATCTTTATACATTTATTATTGTGCTTCCTATAGTTTCCCACTCATTGAAATCTTACCATTTTTCAAAATAAATGATTTTACAAAGTGGTCTCTTAGCATCAATCAAAATGGTCTTTAGTAGACTTCTATCGATATGTTACCTGCCTTACATAACTTATTTGTTAAGATTAAAATATTAACAGAAGTCTTACTGATGGAATGTCATTAGTTATTTCTGGGAGAAAGGAAAAAAAGAACAGCTCTTGGCCTCAAGAAACAGGCTCTACACTTATAGCTAAGCCATGTTATTGTTTTATTAGAGATAAACAATCTTGCAGAATACCGTCAACGAAGTTACTACGAGATTATGATTAAATAAGACAAAGCAAGTCTACTTCTTTAATTTTTCTAGGTTCAGCACAGAAACAAGTTCACTGTGCCATTAGCAAAATAACAAAAACCAATTCTCATCTATGGTTTTATTCTGCTTTGGGTCTCTCACACTGTAGATAAGATTCATCAACATACTGAATGATAGAGTTGTTCCTACTTTTTTTTTTTAACAGTATCCAATCTAGAGCAAACTTCCACTTCTTTATACCCTCTCCCAAATCACCTCATGGACACTCAAATCCTGCACAAAGTTTTTGCTAACATCCTCTTTTGGAGACACACCATGGCTCCCTGTGTTGGGTATTTATGTATTCCTCATGGTCTTTGGCAATAAAACATGGACACTTTAGGGGCGTCTGGGTGGCTCAGTCTGTTAAGTGTCTGACTTTGGCTTAAGTCATGATCTTATGGTTCATGAGTTTGAGCCCTGCATCAGACTCTGCGCTGATGGCTCAGAGCCTGGAGCCAGCTTCAGATTCTATGTCTCCCTCTCTCTCTCTTTCTCTGCCCTCTCCCTCACTCATACTCTGTCTCTGCCTGAAAAATAAAATAAAACAATAAAAAATTAAAACAAACAAACAAACATGGACACTGTAATAGAAATTACATATTCTGTAGTTAAAAGTTTATTAGGTGAGAAACAAAGTAAAATGTAAGTTAATATTAATCAGCACTAATGCTTATAATGGTATATGAATTCCCTCATTTATTCATTCATTAAACTTTTTTTAAAGTTGAACCCTTACCATCTACCAGGATTTTAAGGAACTCAAGTATGTGTGTGTGTGTGTGGGTGGGTGGGTGTGTGCGTAAGAGAGAGAGAGAGAGCGAATGAGAGTGAGAGAGAGAGAGAGAGTACTTTCTCTTAACGCTGGACAAATGAGACATTCCCATTATATTGTGGTTAATAAATAATAGTAAAAATATACAAACTCACAAAACTTGACTATTTACTTCTCTGGTCAGAACATGGATAATGTTGGATACCAGTATGTGCAAGACCCCCAAATCTCTATTTTAAAAATAATTTCAAATCCCTAGAAATTCTTATCCTGGATTATTTCATTTAGTCTCCTGACTTGCACAAGTGTCATACTCCATCAGGACATCAGGACTCACAATCTATTTTTGTTTATCATTTTTCATTCTGTCTTTAGCTTCATTGCTTCACTACTGCCTTCACACAGCTTAAATTCCTTTGTCTATCATTTTCATTTTGCATTTTGTTCTCTTTAATGTCATTGTACTCATTTTTTGGGGGGTGGGGGACTTGGATAAAACAGTTCTTCTGCTCTCTTTGGTAGTGGCTAAAGGTATCTGGAGAAAAAAAGGAAAGAAAACAAACATGGATACCATTTCCAGTTAAATCAATGATCAATAGCATTAAGCAGACTGAATGTTTTTCTTCTTCATCCTCTACCATTCCATATTCCATCACTCTCCCTCTCTTTTATATATTCATTTGTATCTTCTAATCTCCCCTCAAACCTCCAATATAATTTCCCTCATTTTTTCTATGAGTTAATGTCTTTGCTTCCTAATTCACTGACAAAATAGGTAAGTATGAAGACAAATTTCAAAAGCTGCCATGACCACACCTGATCATCCATCTGGATCCGTGGGCATATACTCTGAGTTGCCACTTACTATGGAGGTATGTGGTATGAAACACTCAACTAGTTCATTAACTATCATCCTACTTGCTCCTAAAGCAATTACTCCAGCAGGTTCACCTTTCATATCCTGATTCCTCAACCTTTTGCTATCTACTGGATCAATCCCTTCAACATTCAACCAGTCTTGTTTACCCAACCTTAGAAACAAAACCCAAAACATTCCTAGATCCCACTCCTTGCTGCAGCTGCCTCTTCATTTCCCCACTGTAAAACTCATTGACACACTCTTCTATACTAGATGCCTCCAATTCTGCTCACCTCCATTCTAGTTTGAATGTTTTCTAGGTTTTCTCTCTGACTGCTTTATTATGTCTTCTCTTGTCAAGGTAGTCATTATTTTCATGTTACTAAATCAAATGGATATGGCTTCCTAATAAACTTTCTTTACTGGGCTTCCAGGGCATCAGATGAACCTCTCTCCTTCTAATCTCAAGGACTGTTCTCCTAGGACCAAACTCTTAAGTGCTGTTCTGCTCTATGTCTTAGTACTAAGAACTTTTTTCTATTTCCATTCACTCCCATAGTGTTCAACTTCCACCGCTTTAAATTCTTTACATACTCTTATTTACAGATAATTTTTATCCCTAGGACAAACTTTTCTCCAGAATTACAGAGTAATTCATGCCATTGTTTACTCAATGCCTTTTCTTGATTATATAATAGGTATATAAACTACATATACTGAAGTTCTTGATTCAAGTCCTGCTATGAAAAAAACAAACAAACAAACAAACCTAACCTAGGATAGGGATTCAACCAAAGTCTGTTTGGAAAAAAAAAAAAAAAAAAAAAGACATACTTAACTGTTATATGAAGGACAGCAAGGGATCTGTAAGTTGAAGAATAGGGAGTAAGATATTCTAGATAAAATTAAAAATAGAGTAAATTATTGAGCCATTAAAAATAAACTATAGAACTGTTAAAAAAGAGAATGTCCCAAAGACTGACAGGAATTCAGTGTGACTTTATTGTAGTGATTGAGGGAGTGAATGATGGATGATTTTAGAGAATTAGGTAGAGACCATGGTAACTGTTTTGGATTTTGAATTAAGTTAAACAGAAAATCATTGCAGAATCATAGGCACAGGATGCAGATAGGAAAATACACTCTACCTGTCTTGTTGCAATTGACCCAGAGTAGTTAGAACAGTGGTTTATCCAAGGGAAGGAACCAGGGTGTTAAAGAGCCTAAAAAGATACAAAGAGCCATTTTAATGAATTAGTAGCACTTTGTTTAGGAGTTAATGTAGGCATTGAAGAAGAAAGTGGTGTTCTAGAAAATAAGAAGAAAATCAGGTCCTGATCTCATGTTTCGTGAAATGGGGTCCATGGCGGGCTCTGGGCTGACCATGAGGAGCCTGGTTGGGACTCTCTTTCTCCTTCTCTCTCTGCCCCTCCCACCCCTACACACACGTAAGCATGCACATGCACTTATTCTCTCTCTCAAAATAAATAAACTTAAAAAATAAAAACTGAAAAATGGGATACTATTCAGTCATTACAAAGAAAAAGAAAACTGATATATACTGATTGGTAAGACTTCCAAAACGTATTACCTGAAAACAGTAAGGGGCATAGAGTTTATGTGGCTTGTTGCCATTTAAATGACACCCTCTATTTCCTTAAAACATAAAATTCAAATTTGGATTTATTATTAATTAATTTCACAAAAATTTACTGAATTTATTTATAAGAAGAATTCTAGAATCAAGAAATAGAGCAGTGAAAAATATATCAAGTGATAACCTACTATTTTACAATTAATAGTAACTCTATCACTATCAAGAGCATTGAGCCTTGACTCCACTTCTCTTTTAACTTTGAAGTGACTTGAAACACAGTCAGGTCCACAGAATTGTGACTCTATCCCATCTTTATACTTTTCTTTTTAACCTATGGGATTTTGTTGATTTTCCTGCATTCACTCTCTTAGGTCCTTTTATTTGCAGTTCCTATCAGCCGTGATGGCCCTTGATGATATCCTTTGGCAATATTCACATGACACATTTGGGCACATTTTAATTCTGTTGTCAAAAAGTCTCCAAATAGAGTCATGGAAAAATGGAAGCTATTAAAGACATCATTTTTTTCACAACACACAATGATTATTTTAAATACTGATAGGAAGAGGAGAGAAGTAGATATAGAGGTATTATTATTCTTGAGTCTGAAGGTGACCTCACAAATACACAGATACTATATCTCTAGCGAGTTACACTGAAATAGATGTTGACTATTCATTATAAATTGTCATCTATTTCATGCAAGTAGATTAGGGTATTGCATGGAAAAGACAGTAGTGAATCTCAAAACACAACTACGTTTAAATGAGGACAGACAGGAGAGGATAAACTTTTCAGGAAATCATGTGTGTGTGTGTTTTTAATATAAAGCTGCACAAGCTGAATTTCAAAAATATTTTGTAAATCTGGTATTTAGTATTTAGATGAAACTGAATTGAAAAGCTAGAACATTATTGAAATAAAGTAATTCCTATGTTTATAATCATTTATAATATTTTAGAACCTTAAAAGTTTCCAGTTAACAGGACCGAAGTGATCCTGCATACTTCCAGTTGCCTCCTCATCTGACTCAGAAGGACATTTGAGTTATTACATCTCAACCAAATATTTTCAGTGAGGTGAAGATTTTCTCCTCTTCAACATTAAAGTCTTGATTTGACTGCTCATATTTTTCATACTCCCATAATCGCCACGAAAGCTTTCAATAAATATTATTTACTGACTTTAAAGACCTTTCCTTAGAATCAATATCACATTGCAATTTACTAGTAGATAGAAAAACAATAAAGAGAAGAAATGAGCATCTTTTCATGCGTCTGTTAGTCATCTGTATGCCTTCTTTGGAAAAAGGTCTGTTCATGTCTTCTCCCCATTTTTAAATTGTACTATTCATTTTGAGGCATTGATTAAGAGTGCACTTGTGATGAGCACGAGGTATTGTATGGAAATATTGAATCACTAAATTATACACCTGAAAGTAGTATTACACTACTACTTATGTTAACTAGTTAACTAGTTTGTTAACTAACTGGAATTTAAATAAATTTAAATTTTCTTTAAAATAATAAAGAAAAAAAAAGAAAGAAGAAATGAAATGCTATTTTCACAACAATTTTTAAAAGAGACTGTATCTAGGGGCACTTGGGTGGCTCAGTCGATTTAGTGTCCTGCTTCAGCTAGGTCATGATCTTTCAGACTGTGGGTTCAAGCCCTGGGTTGGTCTCTGTGCTGACAGCTCAGAGCCTGGAGCCTGCTTCAGATTCTGTATCTCCCTCTCTCTCTATCCCTCCCCCGCTTGAGCCCTGACTCTCTCTGTCTCTCAAAAATAAATCACTGTTAAAAAATATTTAAAGAAGATTGCACTCAATGAGAATTTAGGGAAACAGACATGTTCTCTGCATTGTAACTGGATGTTTGAATTGCTAAAGTACTTTGAAAAATAAACTAGAAATTTTTATGAAAATTTAAAATACATGTAACCTTGCACTATAAACTCTTTCATATAGAAATAAATGCACTAAGAAACAAGTTTATTCATACTTTATATATGTTCATCAAATAAAAAGACTCAGATCCACATCTTTTGACCTTAAGGGAAGATAACGTTGTGAAAATTTAGATAATGATAGTATTGAGGATATATGTGGACTGATCCCAATGTTGTGGGAATAAACAATAATATAGTATTTCAATGATTCAAAATAATTTTATTCCACTTTTGCTCCATAGATATTTATCGTATGATTAAATAGAAACCATTACATTAAAATTTAATAAATTTTTTGTTGGTAATAAATTAGAAATGAAATCTTCTATAATCATTATCTTCTTAAATCCAGTGACATATGTCATATGATATTAATAACTAACATTTATTGAATAGTCACAAGCATAATTGCATTTGTAGGACATTTATACAAAGGCACATATAGAGACAAAAACAGATCACTGGTTGACAAAGGTTTTGGGTGCGGGGGGGTTAGCTACTAAGAGACATGAAGGGTAGTTTGAAGGGCGACAAAACTATTTTATATCTTGACTGTGGTGGTGGTTACCACCCATATACATTTTTCGAGATTTATAAAACACTACACTAAAAAGGATTAATCTTATTACATGTAAATACCTTAATTTGAAAATACCAACGGTGTTAAGTAATAAGTAGAAGACCAAGTGACATGTCTGCTTTCTCAACAGTAACTGTATATTTATTTTTAAAAAGGCAAATAACATGCTTGCACATGATTTGAGGTTTCTATAAGTATAAAAATGTATGTTCAGTTCTGCATCCAGCTCTTACCATCCGTTTCTTTTGAGAAGCAGATGTGGAGAATGAAGAATTTGTAGAGGAAACTGGTAAACTTCTGTATGTGTGTTTGAGAGAGAGAAAGAGAGAGAGAGGATGGAAGGAGAGAGAGGTATGTGTATGTGTGTGTGTGCATGTGTGTGTATTCTTTTTATTGAATGCTTCTTAAACATATGTAATATTTGATGATACATTTAATTCCCCAATCGAATTCGCATCTCAGTGATGACTGAGATTTTTTTGTCTGTTCTGTTCACTGTAATTTCTAGCTCATAGAATGGTGCCTGGTACATAGAATATGCTCCATGGGATGACAAATTAACATAAAATATTAAGCCTTTAGTTCATGTGCGATATGATATACTGCTCATTGGTAGAAATTTTGTCTCCAACAAATAATATATATCTGATCTCTCTAGCTAGCTAGAATTGAAAGTGTAATATAGGCTGATTTTGAATATTGTAGGTTAGGAAGAAAACTGTATGGTCTCAAAATGATTACTTTTAGCACTGGCTCACCAATTACCAGATAAGTGCCTCTAGAAATATCATCTAAGTATTTTATGTCTCTTTCTCTTTTTTTTTTTGAATGTAGGTTTATCTGTTAAGAGTAAATATTTGCCTATTACAAAGATAATTTTATAATATATATCATCTTCATATTATCAAAGTATAGCTAAATTGAATATCTCATATTTTATGTGGAAAAATGGAAAATTTTAGAGATGATTTATATATAATTTACATATAATTCTCCAGGAAAGCTGAGGAAAATATATAAATTTAAAGATTCTATCAAATTTTTTTATTCCATGATTTTTTTTGTTTGTACTTGGCTTTGTTCCTTTATCCCTCCCTTTCTCTTTCAGAGGAGCTCCAAATATAGTGTTCATTACCAGGCAAGTTTTACTGAACAAATTAAACCAAGTCCTTAACCTTACAGAGTTTAATATCAGGTAGATTTATTCAGTTATCTATTCCACAAATATCTATTTAATGCCTACTACATGCTAGACATTACACTAGCTGTTAGAAGTTTGCCTCCAATAAAAAAAATGAATGACAGTGCCTCTGCCCTACATGTCCGTATGGCAGGCATAGGGCACACTGAGTAAACAAACAACGAAAGGCATCCATGTAGATTTCCAAACTGTGATGAATGGTTAATAAGGTGAAATGCAGAAAACTATGAGATATTAAATACCAAGTCATAATTCAATTTTGAGGGAATTTCAATCATCTTAGTACATATGACAACTTTTTTTTTTTTTGAGGTAATAGTGGTATTTTTAATATACATACTTCTTGAGTTAACTTTAGGCGGTCACATGACCTAGAGATAATAGGAATATTACATAGCAATAAGTTCCATCATGCTTTTTATTATTGTGGCTGTAAATTATTTAAATTACTCAATGGGGTCAGAGATACTATAAGAGATGTTGTATTCCACTTTTTATCATCCCTGGCATTATGTGAGGCTAAGAAAATACATACGTATGTTTTCAGAAAGTGACATGAGACAATTCAATTGCAAATCATCATGGGAATCATAAACATATCATCATTAGATGATACATTCTTACTTAGGTTACTAAACATAACTAAAGCTAAGTACTTTTTTCTATTTTAATTAATCAGGCTTTGTTTCTATCTGACCATTGTTAAAGAAAACTAGAACAGGACAATACTGAATCAGTAAAAGCAGATTTTATTTAGAAACTGTCATAGTAGGGAAATAAAGACCTCGGAATAGATCTGGGCTCAATTCTTAATACAACAAATGGGAATTTATAGCTAAGGAGAAAATCTATGGAGAGGGGACCAATGGATGGAAAATTACAAAGAGGAGACATCAAGAGTAGGAGAAATTGTTGCTAAGGTGACCTAGTAGGATTCTAGATGAAGGCAGGCCGGGGTGATCCGATATCATGTGGAGTAGAGCAGTTTGACCAGATAATGAGGGTATTAGAGATCAAGGGTGGGGGTTCTCTCTAAACTGACTTAGCAAGTTCTTGATGAAATTGAGTGGTGTGGGCTGAGTTAGGAAAGCCCAATCTTTCTGAGTAAGAGAAACCCTTCCTTCCCAACTCATTCTTGTCTTTTGTGTCTCCTTTACTCTCACACTCACTCAGGACACTTCATTTCTGACACTTCTGGTCACAAAATGTATGGATTGTTTCCCCACAATTCTATGTAACACCAGCTCGGTGTCCTCTAATTCAACTTAATTCTGACACTATCTTTTGGAGATGGTGTCAGATCTCACAGGTTAAGGGCCTAGCCCTATAGGACTGCTCCCATCATATTGCAGATGCCAGCTGCAAACAGTAGGTCCCCCGGTTCCCCACAACTTCTGTCTGATTTCATTACAAATCAGAGGTTCCCCTCCTCATGTTTGATTAATTTGCTAGAGCTCAGGAAAACCCTTAAATTTACCTGCTTATCATTGGAGATGATAAAGGATACAAATGAACAGGCAGATGAAGAAATTCTTAGAGATTCTTCAGCAAGGGCTGAAGTGTCAGAATACAGGAGCTTCTGCCCCCATGGGGTTGGAATGTGTCACCTCCAGATGCCAGTGCATTTGTCAGTCAGAAGCCCTCCCAACTCTATACTACAGTATTTTTTTTTTTTGGAGGCTTTGCCACGTAGGCATGGTATATTAGGAATTCCATTCGCAGTCCCTCTCCATTCTCAAGAGAATAGGGAGCGCAAGTGCAATGAAAATTTCAAGCTTCTGATGGTGGTATATTTATTTTGGTGACCAGTGAGCCCTCATTAAGGACCCAAATTTGCTTCATTAGAACAAAAGACACTCCTTTCACCCCAGAAATCACAAGGGTTTCAGAGGCCCTGTGTCAGGAACTGGGGGCAGAGATCAGTATATGTATCTTCTTTCGTCTCGTGCAGGCCCAGCAGAGCTGGCCATGGAAGTCCAAGGTTGAGGCCTACTTGGGAAGAGTAGTTAGAGAAGTTTGACTAAGTTTAGTCAATGAGAGCACCTTAGTCACTATGCTAGATTCCTAGTCAAATGCTTCCTAAAATAGGGATGGGAAACATCACATGCACATATTAAAAAAAAGTGTTAACCATGATCACATTATCCCTTTATCTCAATTCGGTAATAATTGTTCAGGGTAAAAAGGGTATGCTTCGTGATGAGTTAAAGAGCTGCAATATTGTCTCTAGATCTTCTAACCATTTCTAAAGACTTTGTTAATGGGAAAGATTTTACAGAAAGAACACAGATTGGCAGAGTTTTCAGAAATCAGGGCTACAGAAGAATGTTTGAAGGAATTAACATGCTGAGGCACCTGGATGTCTCAGTGGGTTAAGTGTCCCACTCTTGATTTGGGTTCAGGTCATGATCATGTGGTTTGTGAGGTTGAACCCCACATCAGACTCTGGGCTGACAGCATGGAGCTTGCTTGAGATTCTCTCTCTCCTTCTCTCTGTCTCTCTCTCAAACTAAATAAATAAACTTTAAAAATAATTAGCACATTGGCTACAAACTAGGAGACAGTTTCACTAGTTCATAGTAGAATCTTATTAACTATTTCCTGATTTTACTAATACCCGCTGTGAACCCAAAAAGGCCTTACTTGTACAGAATGTAGAAACTGAGTCAGGAATATACAGTGTCTTTATTTAATCACCACAGACATCCTATGAAGTGTCCACATTGGGTGTTCTCATTCATACACCAATGTGTGTAGATTTCACACAAAACAGTAAGAATTTTCTGATCCCTTCCTTTTCTTATATCTTAAGTTTTGTTATTAATCTGAGTATCGTGGCCCATATATGTAAACACTAACTAGTTCGGTTTCTTTTAAAACAAAAAGAATCCAGTCAAATTCCTGCAGGTTTATTTTTTTCTATATAGTCACCATTGTCTTGACTGAGACTTTAAAATATTTAAAAGTTATTTTTCTCCCTGAAGATTCTGTTTTAAATAAAGTCCTTCATATTAAATAATAGTTTTATCGCATTGTACACGCAACAGATTTTCCCTGAGTATTCTCTTCCACTGACTACTTGTTTTAAAATTTCTGGCTGTCTCAGTCCGTTGACCATCTGACTTTGACTCAGGCTGTGATCTCATGGTTCTTGAGTTTGAGCCTAGCTTCCTTCGGACTCCCTGCTGTCATTGCAGAGGCAGCTTCAGATCTTTTGTTCCCCTCTCTTTCTGTCCGCTTCCCTTCTTGTGCTCTTTCTCTCAACAGCAAATGAATCTTTATAACTTTTCTCATTTTTTAGTAGGTCTCAAAAAGAAAAAATCACGAGGCAAGATATAAAAATATTACCAACGACATTATTGTAATTAAGAGGTATAGTTGCAAGTGATCTGCACTTCTCTTAAAACTAAATTCAATTTATGAAAAGAGAGATTATCTCTTTTACTCTAACAATAAAGTATATTTCCAAGAGAAACTGTAGCCCCAAAACAGAAATTTAATTTCAGATGGTATCAATTTCATACGATATCAGTTCGTGATCGAGAAAAAGTAAGGGTATTTTCATATTTTGTTTGCTTAGCAGACAGGCATTATTTCCAAACTGTTAATTCAGATATCTTATTTATAATTCAAAGGAAAAAGTTATAATCTCAAAGATGTGAATAATTTATCAAATATTGTGTTTGGAAGCCTGGTTGCATATTAAAACAACAGAAAATGTATATTATACAAATTATTCTGATACCTCAGAAGTAAAACTTATAAAATGAAATGGATAATAAGACACTTTTGTTTTGGGAAGGAGCTTCAGAGCACAGCCAGCCTGAAGTCTTGTTACGGGATTAATTAGAAATAATGAGCTTTGTGTGGAAACTTTTTTATTGCATCTCAAAGGGATTGTAAATAATACAAATCCGAAGAGCTAATAAGAAATGACAAATGTTTTATATTATATAGAAAAACACAAAAAGAACAGGTTTTTTTCCCTCAATTATGTAGCAGCGCTGAACGGAAAAAGAAGGTATTGTCACAAATTCTCTTTCAATTACAATAATATAAAACACAACATTTTAGCTAGTTAGTTGCTGTCATGTCCTAGTGTAAAGAAAAATTGTTTAACAGAAAGCAACGTGGTCTTTCCACAAAATAACAACAAGGATTCTTGCTGAAATGCGAGGCCACCTCTTATTAACTCACTTTTACAAGTGTGATTCTTAAAGACTGAGAAGTAATTTCACAAATACATCAATGCCAAGAGGTCATGTTTGAAGTTTCCAATTATAAGAGATGACTATTAAAATAATCAAAGGTGAGGGAAAATGATGGAGTCTATTTTTGTGAAAGTAAGATTTCAATGAAAGATACTTGTTCTTTTTGCTTATAGGAAATAAAAGCAGTCTCTTTCACCCACCTTCTACAGTAATCAGCCGATTAAACCTATGAAAGCATGCAAATTCCCTCTTCCCCAGACTAATCTCTGCTCTCCAATCACATACCAATTTCCTGTCACAAAGATGATTTGGAAAAGCTGAGTTTAATACACAATTTGAAATAATAAATCTTTGTTATTTACTATTCATCATCATCATAACAGAGATGATACCCCAGAATAGAGGGGGAAAAAATTGCTTGGGATAGTAACTCCTCAAATAAATGCTTGATAACAAACATTAATATGTTTAGAGGGAAACAAAAAGTTAAATTGTCAAAAATAACTTAAGGAAGCTGGTTTAATTAGCTAAGAAAACTTTCATTAGTACTTCTCAGATTCCTTGATATGCAATGTTATTATAAAATTGCAGAAGTATTATGGACAGTATATTCCAATATTTTGATAAAATGTAAAAACAAAAGGCCTCTTATATGTACCTAAAAATATTCTATATTTATCGTTATTTAACCCACCACCAAGACTCTTGAAAACATATTTAAATAGAATGTCTAGTCATTTCATTCTAGAATATTCATTAAAATATTTATTCCCTGATTCAGTATATACCTATAGATAATGTATACTATATGAAATCCCAAGTAGATTTACTCACCAGGATTATAAATGCATAAGAAAATGCACTGCTCTCTGCTTTTGAATAGCAAATATTCTAGTGAGGAGAAACAGACATCAAACAAGAAAACAAGATATGAACAAGATAATCTCAGATCATGAAAGAAATGAAAAAGATGATTGCTAAGTGGAAATTGAAGATTGGTGGGGAGAAGGTTTCTGCTAAATGCATTGTTTGGGAAAGACCTCTCTGAGGAGTAGAAAATGAAAACCACTTTTGTCTGAGGGCTCGAGGTTCATTCCAGGGACATTGGAAGGTTGCATCCACTGACATGTGCAAGTCTCATGCTTTTGCAATGCTAACATCGAGTTCATTATTCAAGTATTTGGCAGAATCTGGCTGCCAGCAGAGACATGTTGAAGAACTGTGCATGTTTAACATAGCCCGGGGAATATAAACTACTAGACGTTTGTGCTCTGTGAATCCAATCAAACTAATTCTGAAGTCCAAGTTCCCTCCTTGCAGAATGCACTCTTTTCTTTAATCAGTTAAGTGCATGTTCATTTAAAACTCACATATATATAAAATACTGATGAAATTTCATGTATGTTCCTTTGACCTTAAAGTCACACGGTAGAATTGATATGTCCCATGCATTTAATTCATGGGAACCAGGTTTTTCCCAACATGTGGACTCCTGCCTACCTGCATGGAAACACACTGGAGACATTTTGAAAAATGCAGATTATGCATTCTTATTCTAGAACTAATTTATCACATTTTCTGGGGGTGGAACATGAAGAACTGGCATGTTAACAGGCTCGCCTAGTGGTGTTTATATACACTAAATTTGAGAACCTTTTTCTAAAACTCCATGTGTCTGTCATTCAATTTACTGCCACAAATGAACCGTGGTTTTAGGTAAAGATGTTTAGGCCATTTGGTTAACTTTCTGCCAGACATGATTAACTAGAAGAAAAATCCAAAGTACTTATTTCTTCATTTCAGTATGATTTTACTTCTAGTTTGTATTTATTTATAAACTTTAAAATAATAATGCCAGTTGAATAATGATGCCACTATGGTCTGACTGTTTGTGTCCCTCTAAAATTCATATGTTGAAATCCTTTTTTTTACAAATAGTTTATTGTCAAGTTGGTTTCCATATAACACCCAGTGCTCATCCCCACAGGTGCCCATCTCCTCCCTCCCCCCACCCCCACACCCATCAGTCTTCAGTTTGTTCTCAGCATTCAAGAGTCTCTCATGGTTTGCCTCTTTTCCTCTCCCCCACTATTTCCCCGCTTCTTCTCCCCCACGGTCCTCCGTTAAGTTCCTCCTAATCCTCCTATATGTGCAAACATATGATATTTGTCCTTCTCTGCCTGACTTATTTCGCTCAGCATAACACCCTCAGGGTCCATCCATGATGCTACACATGGCCAGATTTCATTGTTTCTCATTGCCATGTAGTATTCCATGGTATAGATAAACCACATCTTCTTCATCCATTGGTCTGTTGATGGACACTTAGTCTCTTTCCATGTTTTGGCTATTGTTGAGAGTGCTGCTATGAACATTGGGGTACATGTGCTCCTATGCATCAGCACTCCTATATCCCTTGGGTAAATTCCTAGCAGTGCTATTGCTGGGTCATAGGGGAGTTCTATTGTTAATTTTTAGAAATCATAAGCCCTAAAAAAGGATATATTCATAGATGCTTATTAAATCCTGAGGTAGAGCATTCATAAATGAGAGTAGTACATTATAAAAAAGACTCACAGAGATTCCTTGCTCATTCCATCATGCGAGAATATGGTAAATAGGTTCTGGATATGAACCCAGAAGACAGCTCTCACCAGAACCCAATCATGCTGGCACCTTGATCCTGAACATTCCAAGCTACAGAACTGTGTGAAATAAATGTTTCTTGAATGTGAGCTCCCCAATCTGTGGCATTTTGTTACAGAAGCCTGAATGGACTAGAACAGAGACATAAAACTATGTAGAAAGAAATATAACATGTAAATCATTGTCAATCTTCTAGTAAAATTTTGTTTTTTTCATGCCAAAGAGAACTTCAAGATATTGTTTAATTACTCCAGGCCCCACTTTTCTATATCTGATGGTTGGAGAAAGATAACATATCCTAAATGTATTATGGCTATACAGTGTACATGATTCTTTTGAGAATCTTATCCCAATATGTTGTTAATTTAGACCAATGCTATTCAACTTGTGTTCTATACACTGGTGTTAGTGTATGAACAGTTACCATTGGAAGGTTGGAAACTTCTAGAAATAGAAATAATCCAATACTTCTTCATCAAGAAATTATGTTATCCATAACCCCACTTCAAAACAGGTCAGTGAAGCTAACCAGAGTGGTGGTGTTTACTGCCAGACTTGACTTACAGTCTACCTCAAACTTCCTATCTCTTAGGGACCAATAGTACTTATAGACCAGCCTCTCTGTGTAGCATTATTCAAATCAGTGGGCAGTACCTATCATACTCCTTTGTTTTTAGACACATTCATGTTCATTAACACTGAATTGAAGCATCTCATTTTAGAAGCTTTACTTCACTTCAATGGAAGATTTCTAAAAATTTCTAGAAATATTTGTTTTCTATTAAATGGTTTAGCTCAAAATTTAAAAAAAGATATATTTTGGCAGATAGCTAACTTGAGTTCATAATCCTTCATTGTTAAATAACTTGTGTAAATGCATAAAGGGATTTTAAAAGGAAATAATGACTTTACGTAAATATAACATCATTTAATTGTTGACTTATAATTAAGAAAACGTGAGAATTAACTTGTTTTCTTTCTAGTGATGCTTATTACTCTTCATTCATACATTCACAACAGTTTTGTGTTCTTTTTAATAATAGAACAGGGAGAATGATATTTACCTGGTTACTGTGGTAAAGCAAAACAAGAAATTCCTAGCATTAAATACATGATTTAATCAATGAGACATCAATCAGCATTGATAAAAAAAAAATAAATTGAATGACATTTTCAAAATTGTTTACACGTTGACCTTTATTCATTGATTTCTTGAAATCTTTAACACATAGCATACTATCCAATAACTATTTGAGTCAATTACTGTAAAATGTAGGTTTAAAAATCCTGAGTCTGCCATCTATTTGCAATTTGATCTTAAGCAACCTGTATCTGAGATGACCTATCTCAATTCTTTTAAAAAGGTGTAAAGTCATTAACTTATAATGTCTTTGGGTGTTCCAAGACATAACGAGATTAATAATTCAGGTTCTGGCACATAGTAAGTGCTTTATCAGGTGTCAGAATGTGTTATGTTTATACTCAATTTGTATATATACACGTAGACCATCTTTCTTTCAACCAGCCCTTCACTGAAGAAAGATTTTATTGAATATTCTAGGAATGATGCTAGTCACTGAAGATATGATTGAAAGGACAGAATACTAGTCCTCAAGAAGTCTGAGACTGAAAATCTCTAAAATAATGGAAACGGTCATCTTAGTATCTTTTTATAAAAAGTGGAAAAATCCAATTTACTAAAATAAAAATCCTCATAAGTGGCAAGAACACTATATTATTATCCTCGAAACAGGTCAGCACCACCCAGAGGAGTTACTTTTGTAGCCAACATAAACATTACTATACAAAGGTAAGTTAGCAAGTCAATCAATCAATCAATCAGAAGTCAATTTTTGAAAAGGAATAAACCAGGTTTGCAGAACCAAACAGAAAATCAGCATTGAGGCATCCATTGCAGATTTTTGTATCTTTGAGACTGTAATCCATGGCCAGTTTTTCTGGAATTTACCACTTTTTAAGTCTAATGAATAGTTTTTATGCCAGGAATTTGGAATATCTTTGAGAGTCAATTGTGTGGATATTTGAAGCTATAATTGTGCCATCTTAAATGTTCCCAGCACTGATTGAAAAAAAGACTGGCCCCTGTCTAACACATGCATACAAACATAACACATACATAAAAAAGCAAAAGTAAAACAATGTAGAAACATGCTTAAATATCTTAGGAGTTGTCTGGTATTCATTTCTTGTGCTAGATTGTCTCATTCATCTTGAACATGTTTGTAAAAGCTGAAATAAAAAAGCCAAGGTATTATAAAGAAAATACCAATCTAGCATTTAGAAGTTTCCTTTATCACTACCTCCTTGTGAATATAATACAGTGTGTTTCTTGTTGATGTTGCTGATTAGTAATTAAAGAAATCTGAACTAACACTCAGAAACCCAAAGGGATGAAAATGAATGGCTGCACATTAGTTTAGGCAGTGGTTTGAGGATGTAATTTATTTATGAACTAATGAATTAATTCATGAGAATCTGGATGTGGTTAGGGGATTAAGCTTCTTTGCTCTGTAATCTTTGGTTGGAAAATGTATAGTTTAGAGGTTTTAGCAAGCTGGTGATTCAGAAGACCATTAGTTGAAAGCCAGGTTGGTTTCCTTTTTTTTACTCATAGTTACCTCGAAGCTGAATGTGAAGACAACATTCTACCTGTCAAAATTGATATACTTTTGAGGATGAATATATTTCATAGAAAATATTTTTAGCTTATTCCAGACAACCTTCCTATTTATTTTCAGCTCAACATATTCTTCATTAAGTAAGCAATAATGTGAATTTGAATCCATAAAAACAGAATAAACTCCTGGAAAATACCAGCTATGAAAAATGCTGGAAAATCTCAATTTTTTAGAAACTAATGACAATATATAGACATAAATACCCCAGAATATAGTCATTCATTTGAAATTGCTGCTGCTGAAGTCCTTCTTTTGAAGATGTTGACAAAATGAACTTAATTTCTCTTACAAAAGACACTGATTAGGATCAGAAATATGTAAAATCTCAAAAATACTTACACCTTGAAGAGTTGTTCCTATGGTCCTGTATATTTTTAAAAGAGAAAGAGTAAAGCAGTCAAGTGGAAGCTGAGATATTATGAGGAGATAAAACGTGTTTTTTTTTTTAACACATAGTTTAATTTAGCAGATGGCTTAAGTTTCTGCTTCCTTCCCAGTCTTATATCCATAATCATTACTGGGTAAATGTGTCATTGGTTGGCAGCAGTCAGAGAAAGCAGTTCAAAGACAGAAATGCCATCCCCTTGCTCTTATCTGTGTTAAATGAGTTTTCTCCATCTTGAAGTCTGAGCATGAAGAAGATGATCTTGTAGCTGACATTGTTAAATATGAAAAAGCCCCAAAGCAATAATATAAATAAACCCAAGAAATAAATCATATATATTAAAATATAAAGTTCTAGCCTTTAAACACGTATTTTAAGTAAACTCCACGCCATACTTGGGGCTCTAAGTCACAACTCTGAGATCAAGAGTCCCATGCTCTACCAACAGAGCCCACCAGGCACTCATAAGGTTCTTTGCTTTTATGTTCTAAAGGCCACTAGTACAATACCCAAGACCAAACAAACAGGAGCAGCTTAATCCAGACAACCTTCTTTTCTTTCTAATGAAGAGAGAGCTCTTGCAACTTCCACAGAACATTTGCCGTACCTTTTTAGTGATCCCTTTACCAGTTCTATTAGCATGAATTGTTTGCATTACATGTTTCATATACCTAATAATTAGTCAGAGAGTACCTTGAGAGATGGCATTAGTTCTATATCTCACCTTCAGTCCTTTGCACGTGAAAACTGTTGATGATTGTTTTTCTGATCAAATGAGTAACAAACAGAACAGCACAGGGGCACCTGAGTGGCTCAGTCAGTTAAGCATCTAACTTCAACTCAGGTCATGATCCCATGACTCATGGGTTCAAGCTCCACATTGGGTTGTGTGCTGACAGCTCGAAGCCTGGAGCCTGCTTAGGATGCTGTGTCTCCCTCTCTCTCTGACCCTCCCTCCACTTGTACTCTCTCTCTCCTTCAAAACTAAACATTAAAAAAAATTTTTTTTAAAGAATAGAACAGCAGATTAACAAATTAAGGACAGCTGAACTATGTAACTAACTGTTGTTAAGGTGGTAATAGGATCTGATATAGACAAGATAAAACAGATTTGTTTTAGTGAAGAGATTTCCCAAGAGGCTGGTGGGGACACTTCAGCTGTAGGGTTTTGAGCTGGTAGAAGGCAGAGTAAGAGCTCTTGTGGCCTAGGGAGGCTATTGAGGAAGTGGTCTTTGGAAAGAATAGGGAAAAGAGAAAGCAATGAAATCACTTCACCTATTTTATAACTTTTCTTGGAGTTGGCTCTGAAAACAGATCTCACAAATGGTAAAATTCTCTGACAGTTACATTTATAATAAAAAGAATAAGATTATAAGTGATATTTATTGTCTACTCAATAGCACTGCACTATTTAAGAACATACAATTAAAACATACACTTACATTATATACACTTAAACAGTTTTCTTTTTGTTTATGTTAGAATGAATAGGGGTATGCAATTTTTTCATTACATATGAGTTTCTTCTAGGATATGGTGTTTATCCAGGCTCAGGTTAGAGAAGCGGTGTAGTATAATGGAGTGAGTGTGGATTCTAGATGTAGAATGACTTGGCTTCATCATGATTAGCTGAACGACCCGACAACACAGCATAGGACTTTCTGATTAAGGTAACATTAAGTAGAATGGTACGGGGTTGGAGTTGGGGTCAGAGAGTGGAATCAGATTCACCAAAGAACGTAGATGAGTGGAAGAAGGGTGGATGCTTGTCCAAAATGTTAAGAAAGACTAAGGGGAAAAAAAATTGGGAGGGAGCGGGTTGTAGGCCCAAGAGTGTACAATATATCTGCCTCTGGCTTCTCAGTGGAGACAGAACACTAATCATAATAGAAACTAATCACTTAATTTATCCACTAGAAATTCCCTACTTTCTGCCTCTCCACTCTCAGCTTACCACAAGAGAAGGCAGAATATTACAAGTCTGAGAAGCTCACAGACTGAGTGGTCAAATGTTGGGAGAAAGAAAAACAATATTGCATGGAGTGACCAGCAGGTATTAAAGCTAGTATTTAAAAATGCAGTTATTACATTTATTAAGCAATGAACATAGATATCAAATGTGATAAATTAGATGCAAGTTCATGAGTTAATACCCAAGTTCAGGTTAACACTAAAAACATGAGGACACATTTGCAAAGTATCAAGATATACTGGTTGAAGGCACAGGCTTAGGAAACAGACTGCCTGGTATTCAGATACTGTGTCTTCCTTAGATGAATTATGTCACTTCTCTGTACCTACATTTTTTTTTTTTTTTACTCTGTAAAACAAGGATACTATTAACTGCATGTGCTAGTTGTCAAGATTAATTGGGATAATTCAAGTGAAGTGTCTGATCCAAAATAAATGACTGATTTACTGTTTTTGTAATATCATATAAAATCATTTCCCTTCGCTCTGGCCTAGGAAATGTTCCATTTAAAAATTGTGTGTTTGTGCCTATTTCTCCTTAATATCAGAGCTATAAAATGATACATCCAGTTATAACAACTAACGAACTTATACTATAATGAACAAAGTGCCATTTATATTCCAGCTGTGAAACTTCGTGAATGCTAATGAAGTCAATGTGACATTATTTGACTGGAACAGATATTTAATTTTGATATAAATCTATGGCTCCAGATAATATTGGGGTATTAAAATAGATACATAAAGTCATGTTCTACCACATTACAACATTAAACAAACCCTGTTGTACTTGTTAATTAAAGACTTGAAAATGTTAACACCAGACAGTTTAAGTGTCAGCAAACTATGAACATGGCTAATTAAAATGTAAGAGGAATATTTGCGTGATAGGAAACGTTTGTACTTGACTTATGAGGAGGATCAATGATTCAACTAGAATGCCCCAGTGTGACCTGAACAATTGTTTACTGTTCACTTCTGTTCTGAATGATCGGTGTCTTTATGCTCTCTGTTTGTGAGTGTGTGTTTTAAATTCAAATGTCCAAAATTCCTGATTACTTTTATAACAAAAATATCTGACACAGGTGTTAACAGTGTGACCAACTTTTCTTTTGTATTCCAATCTATAATAGTAGATACTTCTCTAAGAGATGTAGTCATTGAGGACATTTAGACATTAACACAGGATGTGTTCTCTGCTATAGCATGTGGTAAGATTGAATGGTACCATAAGTCATTTTGTTTTCAAATTTAAATTTTTCCTTTTCAGTGTTTGGGAAATTTAACCTCTTTGATTTATATTACAAGATGCAAATTCTTATTGAATATTAGACTTCACTAGTTTTAAAATGATGTTGTAATGTGCTAACAGCTACAAAAATATTTTGAAAAATAACACTGCTTAAAACCATACTAGGTATTGTACAAGTTTTTTCTCTTAACAAGTAGAACAAAATCTCTGTCACCTACTTATTTGTTGTCAGTGTGCAAAAAAAATTGTATCTTTAATTTGTTTCATACATAGGTTTGAGTATAATGAGATTTACACTTGTCAAGCATTCCATGCTAGCATAGCAGGACTTATATATACTTCACACATATGTGTGTGTATATGTATATATATATATATACACATATATATGTATGTATGTATGTATATATATACATGTGTATATATGTATGTGTCTATTATATATACTTCATACATATGTGTGTGTATATATGTATGTATCTCTTATATATACTTCATATGTATGTGTTGAAAACTCATTGTAGTTTTCATTTGCATTTTCTCTTTTCTTCTCTTTTCTTTTTAAGTTTAGTTATTTGAGAGACAGACCGCATGCGGGGGAAGGGGCAGAGAGAGAGGGAGAGACACAATCCCAAGCAGGCTCTGCTGCCACAACAGAGCCTGATGTGGGGCTCAAACCCACAACACCAAGAGATCATGACCTGAGCCAAAACCAAGAACTGGACACTGAATCAATTTAGCCACCCAGATGCCCCATTTTGCATTTTCTTGATGATGAATTATATTGAGCATCTTTTCACGTCTCTGTTGGCCACCTGAATGTCTTCTTTGGAAAAAAAAATCTTTTCATGTCTTCAGCCCATTTTTAAATTGGATTAATTGCTTTTTGGATGTTGAGTTGTATCAATTCTTTATATATTTTGAACACTAACCCTTAATTGGGTATGTCATTTGCAAATATCTTCTCCCATTCTGTAAGTTGCCTTTTAGTTTTGTTGTTTCATTTGCTGTGCAGAAGCTTTTTATTTTGATGTAGTCCCAATAGTTTGTTTTTGTTTTTATTTTCTTTGCCTCAGGTGATACACTTTTCTCAGATATTTTTAAATAGAATTCATTATCAAATTTCTTTTTTTTGTGCATTACTTTTATTGTGAAAAATATATTTTAAAATGTGAAAGTTAATTGTCCTGAAACATGCAATAAGAAATAAAATAATAAGATATTATCTTGACTTGCCAAAAAAATACAAATAAAATTCTAATAATATTAATGAAATTCATAACTGTCTTGGACATTTAATGTGAATGAAAATTATAATTTGTAATAATGAAAATAGAATTGATAATAGTTTCAGACACTTAATGTGTGTCAAGCCTCATCCTAAGCATGTAACATATTTAGTTCACAAATAGCCTGATGATGCAGGAATCAATCTGCTTCCCACTTATATTAATTAATTAATTTTTGAGAGAAGGAGAGTGTGGACACACACACAGGGGAGAGGCAGAGGGAGAGAGAGAATCCTAAGCAGGCTTCATGCCCAGTGTGGGTCTTAACATGGGGCTCAATCTCACAACTGTGAGATCATGACCTGAGTCAAAATCAAGAGTCAGATGATTAACTGACTAAACCATCCTGGAGCATCATATTACAGATCTTTTGAAATATCAAAATAGATTTAAGAAACCAAATTTTGATGTTGTAAAACAATTATACAGAAGTGGACTTCCGTTGAACTCCTTGAGATAACCATCGCTTACATTATTGAAACTAGAGAAGGTATTTCATTGTGATACCAATATTGCTTTCTGGTTTGATATCAACTTTTCATGATGTAATGCAAATAAAATGTTTGTGCAAAAAAGACAATTGGGGTCGACTTACATCAGCTTAGCTTTATATTAACAATGGTTTGTTGATATATTTTTCAGCTTTGAAGGACCCATAGATTCATCTACACTGCTGCTGATATCTTTTTAATTTAAAAAAAATCAGAAATATCTTAAAATCATCTTGCTGATTAAGTTGCATGCTATTCTGACAATAAATAGGTAAGGAGACAATTGAAACTCATTTTAGGATATGAGATGTCATTTTATGAATGGGAAAATATAGATGGTAGACATTTATTGTTAAACTTGGAATGCTATAATTAAGAGAAAATGCTTAACCTTGAGGAAAACATAACTTTATCAATCATGCATGTATTTTGCCAGTAACCTGGCATATTTTTTTATTAGCTACTCATGCTGGTGTTCTGTCATTTCTTACAGTTATCGATGGTAGGTGACCATTTTGCTTATACAGAGTCTTGAATCTTCAATCTTTTGAGGTCATAAATTTCTAAAGCCTGCTCTGAATCTCTTCTGGCTCTAAAACTTGCATTAGGCTTACTACAGCATTTTCTTCCTATAGCGTCCCATGGTGGCCTGTGTGATGATATTGTATCAAAGAGGGCCTTCAAATATTCGTTCAAAGAGAAGTGGGGACTGTTGTCAAAATTCCTGATCATGGAGAGTTTGTTGGGATAGTGCTTTGCTGTAGGGAAGTAACTCTTCATAGAAATGTTTGAAACAATCTTAATCTATTAGGGAACCATACTAATGAACATAAATGCTCATCTAAAACTCTTAGAATTTCTCTTATCTGAATTAACTCCCAGTTTCAAAATATTTTAAAAGAAAAATATTCCCAAAGCTATTATATATTTATTGTGAATATATTTTCTCACTATTTTTATTATCTGAAAGTTTTCCTTTCAATCATCAGGATAAATGAAGCAGACTTGATATAACATCTTTTTCATTGTATATCACAGATTCAATTATTTATGAAATCATGTATAGAAAGCAGTGAATGATGAATGGCCCTCTTGGCAATAAGTGTCAGAAGTCCTCCTCAACCTGATTTAAGAAAAAATAGCTAGTGTTTCATAGGAAAACTCTGGGAAAGGCAGGGACAAAACTAGGCCTCAGAAGAAAAATAGCAGCAGTGTTTAAATATCTTAACATGTTCCCTTCCAGCCTTTTCTACACAATTGGAAACAAGGCCACTTATCATTACTAGGAATACATTTGCTACCAGAGAGTAGCATAGTAAGAATCCTAGCAAAGGGTGCCAATTGGTCTAGTGTAGATTTGAAGCCCATTCTGTAATTAACCAATGATCTAGCTATTCAGTGGACTAGGGTATGAACTTAACACATCTTGAGTAGACCCTAGCCAAACCCCTGAATCCAGAGAGCCTGACTATGGAAGAAGATGACAAAGTCCAAATATATCACAGAGATGAGTAGATGAGTAGATGCGTAGATGAGAGTTAGGCACATTTTATAGAAGAAACAGTTCCAGGGAAAAGAAACTCTCTTCACCACCTAACACTGAAATTAGGTACCTATGAGAAATATATTTTCCATGATATTGTAAATCCTGGTTCATGGCTTAATAATGATGCCTTTGAAACATCAGCATCTACTAGAGGACCTGACACATATGTGTGCTCAGTAAAAGAACTAACTGCCTTTAATAGAGTATTACAGTGATATAAACGGTTTGTAGTGATAGTTTAAATTCTATTTGGTACTGGGCAGTGGTTATACTATGCTATTTATTTATTGGTTCTGGATAGTGCAGATTATTTGATTTATGTTACATTTCAGTGTTTTTTTGGTTATCAGTCATCCCAATGAAACTCAGCCTTCCTTATTTTTCAGGATATGAATCAGTGATAAATTTACATTTTAGTTTAATTCAGTGAAAGTCTAATGTTTTCTGGGTCTCTAAGATTTGTCTTTTTGTTTTAATAATGTTAAAATAACAACAGTCAGTTTTTAAAAATGCTTTTTTTCCCCCAGCCTGTAACCATTCAGTAGACTTTATAAAACAGGGATACCTTCCTTCCAAGAGGGATTTTGTCTCCAAAAATATTTTCAGGCACATTAAAAGATGATGATTCTTAGCAGTGGGGAAACATCACCAACACACATGTGTTGTTAACATTTAATAATAATTAAATGTTCACTGGAGCAGATTATATCATGAAGTGATTAACAACTTTCACCAAGGAATAGATTTTTGCCTTGTTAGTTTCTTCTAATCCCTGAAGAAAGGATTAGCATTATGTCTCCAAATAGCTTTGCAATTATAACATTCTTCTTTTTGAAGGCCTGAATATCTTTAAAAGCTACAGATGTTATTTTGCTTCTGCATTCTTGACATTTTATTGCTTTATCGAGTGATACATAGAACAAATTTGAAGTATATCATGTATTTTGAAGAGCGTTTATGTTCATTATTTGCCTTTGCCTTTATTGTCTATCATTGACTTTTCATATATACTTCATTACTAAAATTATTTATTGAGGAAAAACCATCAGATGGTGCCATTAGCTATTATGTTAGACTATGGTTACTTTGCTTGTAGATATGTATCAGCCCTTTTCGTCTCACTTTTTAGAGGTGGAAACAAAAGGATCCGAGGTATGAAGGACATTACAACGAGAACAACATCAAAGCAGTACCTAGAATTTGTCTATTTCGCTAACTGTAACATGATACAAAACTAGCCTAACTATAATGACCCATTTTACACAATACATAGCTCCAGGCACTAAAGATGTAGAGATGAATCTTATCGAAGGCATATAAGTCAATTTGGCTGAAAAACACAGATCGAATCCAAGGTATGAAAACGTCACTAGAAAGTCCTTTACATATCTTGTGTTGTGTAAACTCCATCAGTGTCCTATCACTATATAAAATTATTTTGTTAAACATTCAAAAACATTGTTCTCTTTCCAACAGGCTGATTTACATTATTTTGTGGGAAAATACATAGCTTTTTATTGTTTGGAATGGTTATTTTAAGTCTTTTAAATGAAGTGCATTCAGCCAGGTCTTTTAATTTTTACATTGCGTTGAGCGCATTTGTCTGTTTCAGTGTAATTTTTTCCTACATGCAAAAAAATGAGAGAAAAGCCAAGGATTAGAAGCCACAAAGGAAATTATTTACTTTTTTATCCATCTTATAATTTATTTATTCATTTATGTACTTTGGAAACCATGCCTTGAGAACAACCTCGCAAACAAAGAAAAACAAGAACGTTTTAGTTTGAGCCTGAGATTTTTGGTGGCAGTGTTGGTCTAGACAAGTTTGTGAAGCAAAATTTCTGGACAAGACTAGCCCTCTGCATATTATTATAGAGGGCAAAATTATCCTTCCCCTGGCACATTTGCAAGAGGCAGCTCTTAGAAAGTAAACTGTCTCTGCAGGCTATTGAAATGGAGCGCACTGATCTCATGCAAAGAACCGTGCAGCTGGTACCATGGGAGGAAGACAGTCAGAGATCTTTTCTAATGGAAAAATGAAGTCAGACTGAGCTCGCCTCCTTTCTTTTACAAAATGTAATTATGTAAACTACAAAGCTCCATTATAGACAATGTTTATAATTAGTACTATTTTCCCCTTAATTTTAAATAAAGCATGTTAGTTGGGAATGTCATGCCAACATTTCTACAGATGCTATAAACAATGAACAATCAGAAATCCATTTGGGTTGTTTTTGTGATTATTATTTCAAATTGTGAAAACTCATAATAAAAATCAATGTAATGAACAAACACCATTATATGTTGATAAACATCATACTCTTTCAATTTCCGACAAAGCCAATGAATAATAATTAGATCTTTGGTTCTAAAATGATGACATCAAATGGGATTTCCAAAACCTATTAGGTTTCCTTCGTAGTTCGGTTCTAAAAGGACCACTGAAATGATTTGTTGTATTCTTATCTCAAAAGTTTTTACATTGGTATTAACATTATAAAATGCAAAAGGAAATTAAATATTAGCTTGGTAGTGATGTGGCTTGATTTTAAGATCTGGCTTGTCCTCAAGCAAACAACTTAATCTTTGTGGTCTCCTTACATGAGGTTCTAAGTTTCCTTCTCCTTCCTTTTGAATTTACATAAAACTATGAATTATGAAAAGAGATGATACAATTTGTTAAGGAAAGATATAACTTATAGACATGTAAGGGTAGATTTATTTCCCAGATTCTAAACAATAGCAATAGTAGTTTGATTTTAGAAGCAACTGCTAAGTTTAGATAACAGTGTATTATCTAGAGTTGGCTCTTTTAATTGTTGTATAATCATGAGCTAGCAATTCTCTAGCTTTTCTTCTGGTTTTCTTTTAATGATTTTAATGTTTATTTATTTTTGAAAGAGAGAGTGTGTGAGCAAGGGAAGGACAGAGGAGACACAAAATCTCAAGTAGGCTCCAGGCTCTGAGTTGTCAGCACAGAGGCTAACATGAAGCTCAAGATCTGAGTTGATAATAACTGACTGAGCCACCCAGGTACCCCAGGCTCTTTCATATATGAAATGATAGGCACTCAATAGTTTCAACAATGTCTTCCTGCTACACCATTCCATCATCTGTATAGTAGAGTAGATATAAGAAACTCCGCCATGTGTGGTCACGACTATCTCTACATTAGAATTTTTCAACTCCTCAACTCCAAACTTAATGAATTAATGTTACTTGTTGTGTCATTAATAATGGGGTTTACATTTAGAGTTATGAGAGATGACTGTATAATTGTGAGATGTGGGTATGCTATTAGGCAAGTTTGAAAATATTTTAAAGAAATAACTCATAAACTCTGTAAGTCACATCTAAATCCTCCTTCATATTCAGAACGGAAATTATTCAAATACTGTTTCATCTGTTTCTGTTCAGGCAATTGAGCAATATCAACTCAAAAGGTGCTGTTTTAAAAATTGACAAGAATTTTATGTGTACTCAACATCTAAGAATGTGTCTCTGTGTATAGCTACAGCCTCAGTCTATATAATTCACAGGTTGCCAGTCTATGAGAAGTCAACCTCTTTAGTCTAGTTCCTATCTGGTACCTTTGGCTTTTCATTGCTTGTTAGCACCTTTACCAGCAAGTAAGCAGGGACAGGTAGAAAAGGTGAAAATTAAGTCAGTCGATGTCACTTCTTGTGTTAGCTGAACTGATAAGAAAGGAACTGAAACTATTTTCCAAAATGAAGTCTTTACAACGTCTATGATTCACAACTGTATCAAATTACCCATGTCTCCCTTTACTGTAGAGAATCATGAGCTAACCAATTTATGATAGGACTTCAATATGTTTACTTGGATAGAAGAACTATAATAACATACAGTTGGTTTTCAGCTGCCACTTCATCAAAAATTCCATACAACAGTAACCCCCATACATCAAACATTTACTAGATAGCTATGTGCTTCACAATGACATTTTAATCATCTTATCCTTCCATAATGTTTCAGTATCTATTTCCTGTAACTCTATGGTGTTTCATAATCTTTTATTTAATAAATATGTTTGTGCAGCATAATGAGCTAAATTAAAGGAGGCTACTGCTTGCTGAGGATGACTGTCTACTGTCCTGCGAGCAGATGGTGGCACATCAGTTAGGAAAATATAGAGGGTCACACAGAGGAGAGAAACATCATGCTTTTTTGTCTTCAATATACCTCTCATTCTATTCACCTGATGACTTTTATTTTCCTTCCACCAAAAATACCCACATGCAAATTGATTTGCAGAAACCTTACCAACTTCTTTATTAGAAAATCCTAGAAAAGGCTTTTTGGTTGGAATCAGGATGAGACCCTTTATTTCACCCAGACTCAGGGCTAGCAATAATGTGCAGGGCCCAGAAAGGAAAATACCGAGAGAGTCAATATCTTTTTTCCATGCCCATTGCCCTAATGCACTGTGGATGCATGATCCTCATAGATCCCAATCCCCATACCACCACACATGTAGTACTTAGGTCAGGAATGGGAGAGTCATTTGTCCACACAGTCATTTGTCAACGATGCTGTTCTGTGATACTATCATCCCAAGGTCAGGATGACTTCCTTTTCCTGCCTTGTGAGCTCAGGAGGCATGCATCTGACACAATGCCCTATTCCTAGATTCCCAACAGGGGCAGAGAGTGATGGTGGAATACGGCAGACTGGTGGAATACAGGACTTCGCCATTGCACTGATGCAACCCAATTGCAGCCCTGGGCAGAGGACAGCTACATTTGCAAAACAGGTGTGGAGAGAAGAATTCTGAGTGGGGTCCTGGGTACCATAAATTTGGAAATAGACAAGAACTCACCCTAGGAAGGTTAGAGATGGTAGGAAGCAGGGTCATATATGGCTACATGCTCTTAGTGCAAGTTCCATTGTCCTATTGAACATCACTTACAAAATACAAGTCAGAAGAAAAAAATTAAGACTTTCAACACAATGAAAGCAGAACATTAAACACCAATGTCCTTCAGCACATGAGAACCTGCATATCTAAACATCCATAAATCTGGCCTATGAGAACACTGAGACGAAGAAAATCCAAATAATGAACCCATGACCAGATGGCTGGTAAGAGTCAGAGTCGATGTTTTTGGCTTTAAAATCCATCTCTTTCCACTCTGCTACCCTGGTTATCTGACATAAAACTGAATACGATGCTTATTCCATCAGTGTTTTCCATTATCATAAACTATTTTTTTAATGTATGCTTTCTGCCAGAAGGAGCATGACTAGAAACACTTTATTCCCATTAGAAGAGAATATTAGTGAGAATACTTTTGATTCCATCAACACCTTGCATTAGCTTAGGAATAACAGAAGAAACTGTTGCAGGAGCAAAGGAGGCATATTTTCAGAAAACAAATGGATCTCAAAAACGGATTTAAACTGGGCATAGGAAGTCGATGAATTTTCTCTGCCCTTCTCATTTCTGCAAGCTTGCTTTATCTTTGTCTCTTTCTACAGGAGAATTTCTGTTCCTTCCTTTCTCAAATTACTCATGGAATTTGTTCAATACGTTTCCTGAGTTTTAGTATGACTGGTCCAATCGCCCAAGAGAGAATGATCTACTATTTTAATTCTCAATTTTAAATGCCCAAGATAGGAACTGATTAACATTTCTTAAGTCATAATCACCCCACCTCACCATGAATATTAATATTTTAAAGACATGATTCCATGAGCTGCCCAATAACATATGAGTGAACAGTTCTGAGAAATGAGAGAATGACAGGCAACTTTTAGGTTTTTCTATGGATGGCAAGGCTCTGTATCACAAGATCTTATTAGACGTATTAGAAAATTTTATGGTTACATCCCTCATTCCTCAAATACAACTGGATGGCAAAGAGATTCTTGAAACAACTCAAGTAATTTGCTCTATTTCTCAACTTTGTACAAGAGTCTAGATAACTTTAACTAAGCTTCACATCAAACCCTATTCATACAAAGAGCAAAACTTTTGTCATTTTTCATTTGCTGTATATTTGTGACCTGACAGGCCTCCTGTCCCTTTCGATGATATACTTTATTGAAAGAGTAAAAATGCTGAAATGTGAAATATAATGCAAACCAATCCATAGCTTTCAGTGTCATTTAAGTTCCTGCTGGGGTTTCCAGTATGTCAGAAATTGCCAGAAATCAAGAGAACTGTTTAAACTGTGTATTTATCCTACACACCAACTGGGGCCATTTGGTACTCAAGAAATCTCGAAGAGCGGTGTCAAATGTTTCATGCTAAGCAATACCTGCTGCCAGAATGTTACACTATCCAAAGAGAGCTACCTAAAAAAATGTGCATCTGGGGTCTATCTATATGAAAAACACAGCCTCTCTGAACCTGATTTCCTCTCCTTATATAGAGTTTTGAATTGCACACACTTCTCTAGTATATGTCCTTAGGCTTTGCAAATAAAAACTAGGTGCTTTGTGATGGAATTGTGGAGTATAGTAATGGTGTTTTTGGCAAAAATTATGTGTCTTCAAAGTTTTGTATCATGCATTTATATTTTGCAGCCTTAAGTGACCTTAATTCACTTCCTCTATTTGTAAATGTTCCCGGAAGTCAAACCCTTCATTACTTTTGTGCAATATTTGCATTCATAGTCTTGATTTGGGGAAATACTTTGTTTCTTTGTAGAATTACTTACAGAATTATAAGTCCTTATTGATTTATTCATAATTCTTGATTAACTAAGTTATTATATACCGTTGGAAATGAGATAAATGCTGTCAGACAAATAGAATGCACTAAGGCTTACTAAAACTTATTAGTTCACGAAACACCCAGAATCTCAGATCCAATAGATGGAATTTCCATAGATACTACCCTTTTATTTCTACTTTACAACAGTGAAGGAGCATTTTTTTAATGTAAATATTTTAAAATCTTCATTGGATAAACAAGTTTTAACACATTTTGAAGATAAGCTATTTACAAAGATACAGTGATTAAATGATCAAAAATAAAACAGTCTCTGATTGTTGGATAGACTTAGGTTTACATTTCAGTTCTCATATTTCCTAATCCTTGGCTGTTGAATAAGTTACTTGTTTTCTTTTTTTTTCATCAGTAAAGTGGGACTAAGCGTGTTATATCTGCCTTGTGTGATGATCAAACGAGAGCTTATATAAACTCTGCTATTCAGTTTGTCTACACTCAGGTTATATACAAACACCTTTTCTCATTTCTTGAGGTCCATGCTGAACCAGTTCTGAGATACTTTGAATATCCATAAGTGTCCATAGCCATTACCCAGAGCACACCAAATATTCAACACTGCCTAAAAACAGTGCTTGAACATAGCAGAAATTATTTTATTCTGCATATGTAGAAAGATTTAGTGAAGAATCTTTGAGATAAACTTCTAATCAGGAGACAGCTAAAGGCATCAAGACGTAGGGTTTTAATGAGTTATTCTCATATTAGTTTATATATTACCCATGACTTGTCACAGAGTGTTTACTGAATATTTTTACTCTTTCGGGCACCATTTCAGACATCATTCAGATAATGCTTAGGCAGCAGTTGTGATGACTGCCTGGTGAAACATTCACACAATTTTCAGTCTGAAAGTTGCAAACGGTCAT
This sequence comes from Crocuta crocuta, assembly GCF_008692635.1. NCBI lineage: Eukaryota > Metazoa > Chordata > Mammalia > Carnivora > Hyaenidae > Crocuta > Crocuta crocuta. The sequence goes on from NW_027530618.1 coordinate 489,578, forward strand.
TGTGAGATGAATACTCTCAAATTACTAATTCCTGTATTTGTCTGAGTCCCATTGCATATTAACTTAAAACAAAATGAAGGAACAGTATAATTGCTTTGTGTTCTATTGGTTGGAAAAACGACTGAAAAGAGAGATATTTTCATTTAGAACTGCTGATCCTGAAATTCATGAGTTCTGAATCATGATGAAATAATGTCATTATTTCAAACTCACTCAGTCCTCCTTCTGTGTCAAGTCTTCTGTTATGTATTGGACATGTACTTTTTTAAATCTAATTTTCAAGAAATCTAGGACATAGATAAAGTTAACTTTCCCACTTCACATTTATAAAATAAACTTATGTTGTGAAATATACCATACTTGACTAGGGGGCTACAATCATTACAGAAGAAATAAGATCTCAATCTAGGTATGCTTGACATGAAAGTCTGCGCTATTTTCTCCTGTGTGTAACTATATCCTATATCCTATTGTAATACATATGGTATTGCTTTTAATATTAAATTTTAAAAGAGTAAATACATTGATGATATCTTTTATTTTTTTATAAAAAAGGCAGATTATTACCTTTTTATCAATTTCTCAATTCTGGAAAACAATTTTTGGACCTTCAGGTAAAAATGTAAACTGAGTTCATACTCATTCCTTACCCTCTGAGGCTACAATAAGATGAGTCTGAAAGTATATAGGCTCAAAATAATAAACAAGAAGAGAATAGAGACCGTTCGAAGGCAGAAAGCAGGAGACAGTAACAAATTTCTTTTAGTAGGACAATGAATGAAAAGTTTTCAGTAATGGAACTTGGGAAGTTTCATCTCCACTAAAAGAAACTTTATCTATCTACCTTACCAGTTGTGAGAACAAAAACGTGTATCTTTGATTTTCCTCCTTATTTGACACCATACATTCAGTATCTCATCAAATCCTATTGTCTCTAATTTCAAACATATTCCAAATTCCACTTTTTCTTCTCATTTTTCTTACTACCACCACCATCCAAACTAGCTTCTTCTCTTGCTTAAGGGATTCCAATCTTCTCCAAAATGAGTTGTGAGGTTTCTACTACACTAGCTCCCTGGAGTCAGCCCATCCACAACACAGTAATCTGAATAATCCTGTCAAATGTTTAATATGTCATATCATTTCTCAGAACCTTCCTCTGATCCCTTCTTTCCCATAAAATAAAAGGCAATATATTCTTCCTGTGGCTGCCGAAGCTTTCAAAATAAAGTCTCTGATTATCTCTGCTACAGAGTCTTCTACTGTGAAGCCCCACAACATTGTTTCAGTATCAGTCACAAGGTCCTGGTTTTCAAACACAGTAAAATGCTCCTACCACACAGTCTTTCACTTTCTCTTCCCCCAGAGCAAACATTTCTCTCTCCCTCACTGCCATTATCAATTTCATAGTAAGTTCTTCACTGAAGAAGCTATCCTAGATTCTGTATTTCACACGTCCCTTCCTTGGTTTACATTGTTCCATAAAACTTCACACACTTTAATATGTTCTCTGTCATATTTAATTTGTTTTCTTATCTTGCCATTCTCATTCTCATGAGAATGCAAGTTCCGAACACCAATAATTGTTTCTGATATATTCATTGCTCTATCTCATCACATTTAGCTTGTGTTAATTGTTCAGTAAATATTTATTGATTTAACAGACTAATATGAAATCATGTGTGTATGTGTGTGTGTGTGTAGTGAACACAGCAGTTGGAGCAGTTGAGAAAGTGTTTGGATGGCTAACAAAATCTGAAAGATTTTCCAGTAATTAAAAAAAAAGGTCCATTCCAGGACGTAGGACAAGTATGAAATTTTTAAAGTTCAAGGTCAAGAAGAAAATATGAACAACTTGCAGGAATAGGAAACAACTATCAAAAAAAAGCACAGATGATAAATCAGTTTTGAATCAATTTCATATTAACAACTGATATTGTAATATATAGATATAAACACTAAAAGATTAAAATGTACTTGCTAAAGAGAGAGACAATGAGAAAAAAATGGAGAATCTACATTTAAAGGGTACTGCTTTGGTTATTGACTGTGATTTTTGGTGAAATATTTACATTCTATAGGTCTTAATTTCATTATTTCTGGGTTTCAATGGTTCTAACCTTTCTGTGGTTCAATTTTTTCTATACAACTGCTGCCTTTATTCATCATGTAGGAAATTATTTCTGGTTTGATAATTTTTACGTTATTTTTTGAAAATAAGTCATGTATTTAAAGTGTTATTACAGAATTAAAAACCCCAACTTCCCAAATTTTTTACAGCAAAACGTTAGAGGCAGTGAGTGGTTAACACTGATACTTGTTAATCTTCTTATCAACTGTGAATTTTTTCTTGTAGTTTTGGCTTAATTCTTGAGGAATCAATTCATTTCTTTTTCACACAGAATATAATGCAACTGTTAATCATTCCACATTGCCTTCTTAGCATTTCTTTCTTTCTTTTTTTAATGTTTGTTTATTTATTTTGAAAGAGAGAGACACACCACAAGCAGGGGAGGGGCAGAGAGAGGAAGTAAGGAAAAATCCCAAGCAGGCTCTACACTGTCAGCACAGAGCCCAATACGGGATTCAATCTCGGGAACCATGAGATCATGACCTGAGCCAAAATCAAGAGTTGGATGCTTAACCAACTGAGCCACCTAGGGACTCCGGCTTCTTGACACTTCTGATCTTCATATTCCATTAATATTTTCTGCCTTAATGTGTTTAAAACTAGTCTCAGTCTTTTTCTACCTAAGCTGCATCCTCCTCATCTGAGTCCATCACTCACCTGGGTGATGAACCATAGAAAAGACTCAAAACCTCTGCATTTACTTTTTGACTTTTTGCGATCCTTTCTAATAGAATTATTTTTATTGGGTGTGTATTTACTATCTACTATGGCCTAATGATATAGAAGTGAAACACAGAATCTCTGCACATGAAAAATTGCCAACTTATTCTGATACCAGTATGCAAACAATTGCGATCCAATAGACTGGGACTTGAATGACTATTAAATAAGTTCACAATAAAGTAGTATATGAACTTAAAAGAAAGAAGGATTGTTCCTAGCTCTATGAGAATATTATATTATCCCATTTAATATCATCCCATTTAATTTCCCAGGTCACCATCAGAGTAGACTTTTTGCAGTATTCTTAGATCAACAATTTTTGCCATTGAAACTACAGAGATTTCACTTTGCCAAGACATTCAAATAAAATATATACTAGATATTCAAGATACCTATGGTCCGGCTCTAACTAAGTCTGTCCCATTATATCCCCAGTAAAAACTGTACATGAGATTTATTGAAATATTTGCCTTCTTCCAGTCTTTATGCTTTTCTTTATGCATTCCTTCGCTCACTCCATTTTATTAACTCTAAGTAGTTCTGTATTTCAAGAAGCTACTAAAATCAACCAGCTTCTGAAATCCTTCTTGGTTATAACAATAAGTAATCACCTGTTGTTTTCTTAACTTTCATAGTGGTTTATATGCGTAATTTCTAATGTGCTTCAAACATTATTTTTGTCATATTTGATTACACACCTTTTATTTTTTGCCCTACCAAGTATTATGCCTGCTGAGAGTAGGTTTTATTCTCCCTCTCTCCTGGTATATATTTTTGTGTTTGGAGACACTTGCTCAAAATCCCCTTGACAAGCCTAAATCACAGTTATTGCTAACCATGATTTCATTATTCTTCCTCATATTATTCTTAGAAAGTATAAATAACAAATTGTGATTTTAAACTATTGTTCTGAATTAAATAAAACCATGAGTTGACTGCAACTTTCTGAAAAAAAGATACATTTCACATTATTGCAACAACTGAAACCCATAAGGCTTATCAAAGAAAATCTTTCTACAAATATTTCACCCTTTTACTTTTTTTTTTCCACCTTTTGAAATCCTGCTCATTGCTTCTGTTTTACTCCAGTGAGGCAACGAGATTACATCTGGGCCTCACTATGGCCAGTCATTTCTGCCATGACAAGAGGGCAATTCTGTTTCCCCACTAAGTCAGTGTCCAATTGGCCTATGAATCTTTAGGTCCATCCCTGTTTAAAGAGAGAAACCCAGATAGTTCTGATATAAAAAGGACTAAATCTGTCTCCCAGGGAGAGACTGGAGCCACATAAGTAAAAAGAATTATTGAATGTAATTTAAGTATTACTTGAAGTAGATTAAGGGGGTAGTAGAAAAATACCTAGATACTACTAACCCTTATTGTCATTTTTTCCCCTAATTTAATACAATCAAACTTTAAACCTATCTCAGCGATGGAACTCATGCCTGATTTTTTTTCAGTTACCCAATCCAAGCACCTAGCATAGCACTCTGTATATCCAGGGATACATTTTTTACTGATGGCAATTAGTTTGATAATTAGAGAGAATAAAATATAAATTTAATTTTGTTTATTTATTTTTTCTGTGTATCATATTTGGGTTGATACAATGTTATTGTTATTATGCAAAAGACCACGCTGATTTCTTTCTCATTCTTCTTTAATTCATTGTGATGGTTTTTCAAATCAAGAAACATAGGACATTTTAGTCACAGAATCTGAAAAAAAAAAAAAGATGTGGGACATGTATACACTTAAGTTCAGAGCTCTTTAGAAAGAAGAAAACAAATCATGAATTGATTCTGTGGCTTTGTCTACACATGCCCCAAATCTGAGAGTGTATGATCCTGACTCTTTCCTCTCTCCTTCGACCTCTCTCTTATAAATATGTCTGTGCATCTGTATGTGTGGGGTGCTTCAAACAGAAATACACAGGGTGCCCCTGAGACAAACAAGGAAAGACACAGAGAGAGACCCAGAAGAAAGAGCACAAGATATACATCAGAGATGAAGAAAAGTGTTAGAGGACACTGGAACCGCAGGCTTGGGTTGTAGTCCTCAGAGGCTCCCATCCTTGTTTCCTTTGCTTTTGAAATGCTGATTTACCATTAGAGTCTGCTGTCCATTTAGAACCTGAATGACATTAAAGCACTCATTTTTGAATTTCACGGTTCATTTTAAAATAAAAGTTTATTTCCAGAACCAAGACAACTAGGTGGCTAAGTCAGTTGAGCATCTGACTCTTGATTTCAGTTCAAGTCATGTTCCCAGGGTGGGTGGTGGGAATGAGCCCCCACACTGCTTAATATTCTCTCTCTCTCTCTCTCTCTCTCTCCCTCCCTCCCTCTCGGTCCCTCCCCTGCTTGTACATACTCTCTCTCTCTAAAGTAAAAATTTTAAAAATTAAAATAAAAGTTTATCTCCTATGGAAATAAGGAACTTTTGTACAGGTGAGCAACATGGCAGACATTTTTAAAAATCTACTTTGAACCCACATATATGTTGGTCAATTCGCCAGCTGTGCCAGTCCCTTTGAAATGCAAAGCTGTCTGATTACCTCATTTTTAGTTTAAAGATTAGAGCAATCCCATTCTATAATGCTTGAAAGCTAAATTGAAACTAGGATTAATTTCTTTACTATGAGTTATTTTCCCAAATCAAGACCAGTTATTTTCATCTAGAAGGAATAATGGGTAGTTATGATCTAAGAATAACTGTGTAAATTAAAACCCTGCAAGAGTAAGCTTTGTGTTTTACTATCAAGTAGAAATTACACGTTGCTTATATATTTAAATCTTCCAGACAATAAATAAAATGTCCACAGCAATCTGGGTGAGGTATGTGTGTTTCTGCACATGTGCTCTCATGCACACGCACACACTATGGTGGGGCTTTATTTTCTGAGAGGCACTGCTCTGTATTTACCTCAGCTCAATAGAAATCCTTTTCTTTCCTATCATGTATTCATTCATTTATTTATTCAAATGACACATACTTATTAACGTAAACACTGTAAAGGGGAGAGGGCATGATGCTGGCATCTCAAAATCTAGCAAGAAAGATGTTTGGAAAATTTGTGCCAGGGTCTTTTCAGAGAATAAATGGAAAGAAATTAGTGACTTTGAAGGTGTGAATCTGGGAAAATATCATACAAAATTTAGTAGTCATAATAGGCAATAAGAAGTAAAGAAAATTTTACCTGCAGGAGGTAAGAGAAAAGAAGTTGACAGGAAAATTATTCCAGTAAGTAAAAGAACCTATATTTTCCATTGGAGAATCACTGTTCTCCATATTGTACTTTGTCTGATGTTCCATAAATGTGTGGTAAGGTCTTGGGAATAGCAAGGATGGGAACAGGACCCAAAACAGGCCAAGCTAAATTGAATTCCCTGGAACTTGAATACTCATAACAATTCAAGATAAAAAGGGTAGAGACTGTTTCGTTCTGAAAATAATTCTTCGATAAGATCTTCCATTAGCTTGTGCCAATTGGATTCCCAGAATGCCTCTGGTTTCTGTTGTTTATAAAGCCAGACTCTATTTAGCTATGATTCAGTGAGGTACTCAATACCTTTCCTTCTCACTCAGATATGGAAAGAGAAGTAAATGGTAATAAAAAAGAATAAAGGAAAACTAATATCAGAAATAAGATTTTTTTTGGAAAAAAAAAAAAAAGAATCACAAGGTGCCTGGGTGGCTCAGTTGGTTATGCATTCAATTCTTGATTCGCCTCAGGTCATGATTTCATGGTTCATGAGATTTGTGCTGACAGCATGAGCCTGCTTGGGATTCTCTCTCTCCTTCTCTGTATTTGGCTCTCACGCTCTCTCTTAAAAATAAATAAAAATAAATAAATACACACATAAACTTAAGAAAAGAAAAAAATCACCAGGCTATATAGAGCTGAGGAAATAATTAATGAATTTGAACATAGATAAATAAAAATTATTCAAACAGAAACATAAGGAGGAAAAAGACTAAAAATGTACATTTATATAAGATATAAGTAAATATCAAATGGTGTAACATATATGTAATTGGAAGTCTCTGAGAAAGAGATAAAACAAAGTAAAGAAATATTTAAAAAGATAATGATAGGAGATTTTCAAACATTAATGAAATTCAACAGGCCATATAACAAAGAAGCTCAGCAAACCCAAGGAGGATAAAAACGAGGTAAACAAAAAAACAAAAAAATAAAACAACCAATCAAAAATAAGAACATCTAGACACACATTCATAGGGATGAAAAGAGAAACTTTTGAAGACATTCAAAGAGAGACACAGGGAACATTATATACTGAAGAACAAAAATCAGAACAACAGCATGTTTCCTGTCAGAACATGTACAAGACAGAAGATAGTGCAGCCACTTCTTTCTGTGGACAGGAAAAAAATCTTTAATCCCAACATTCTATGCCTGGTGAAAAAAATTTTTTTTCAAAAATAAGAGTAAAATAAAGATGTTACATAAATAATTAAAGCTGATAGGATCTACTGTCAGCAAATACACACTACAAGAAATGTCAAAGAAAGTTCTTCAGAAAGAACAATATGATACCAGATGAAAATTTATATCTACATAAATAACTTAAGAAATTGTGAATAAAGACTAAATATAAATGTCATTTTTCTGTTATCTAAAGCAAATTCAAACAATGTGTTAGATTTGTTATGTGTACAAAAATAAAACAAATGACATCAATAACATAAATAATGGGTGAGGGGAAATGGAAGTATATATTATGAAGCCTTCCACTATACATTAAGTGGCATATAATATATGAAGGTAGACTATGATAAGTATAAACAGCAAATGGAACCAACTAATAAATCAATTAATATGAGCACTGAACAAGTGAAATTTAGAATTAAAAACACCAAACATTTACATTAAGATTCAAAGAATTACTTAGATATAAATCAAACAAAAGTACACAAGATCTACGTGAAAAACTACAAAGCTCTGGTGAGTGAAATCAAAAAAGAAGTGAATGGAGAGGTATTCCATATTCATTGATATGATGACTTAAGTTGTCAAGATCTCATTTCTTCCCAAATAAATCTATAAATTGAGTTCAATCCCAATAAAAATTTTTATAAGTTGTTGCTGGATATCCACAAATTGCTCTTAGCTTATAGGGACAGGCAAAAGGCCCAGCATAGCAGACACAACTTTGAATGAGAAAAATTGATTGGGAGGACTGATCGTATCTGACTTCCTGACTTACTCTAAAGCTACTGTAGTCAACATGGTGTGGTTAGTGCAATAGTAGACAAATATAACAGTGGACTAAAATAGGGAGCCTAGAAATAAAGCCATGCAAACATAGTCACCCGATCTTTGGTAAAGGAGCAAAGGCAATACAAGGGACCAAAGATAGTTTTTTCAATAAATGATGCTGATACAATGGGATACCCATACGAAAAAAAAAAATGAATGTAGACACAGACCCTTCAGAACAATTAAGTCAAAATGAATTGAAAACCTAAAGGTAAATACCAAACTGTAAAACTTGAGAAGATAACATAGAAGAAACTTAGATAAGCATGTTCATGGCAGTGAATTTTTTGATACAACACCAAGGCATGATCCAAGGAATAATCCAATGGTGGAACTTCATTAAAATAAAAACTTCAGGGAGAATGACATCATCAAGAGGTGACATAGGTTGTTCTTAAATCCTTCTCATGAGAAGTCCAGCTAGCAACTCTCCATACTCGAGATATCGTTGTAGAAATTCCAAGACATGACAGTGGGGCTAAATCAACCCCCTCAACCACAGATACTGAGAAGTACACCATTAGAAGGGTAAGAGGAGTCCTAACCTTTGACCACATTTTCCCTCCTCCAGACTGACAGAAAACCACACCAAGAGGTCCCTCTTGAACCTACAGTTGCTCAAGTGGGAGCAAGAGAGTTCATAGTTGACATCTACGTCTCCCAAAATTGAGGGTCACTTGCCAGGAAGCTCATTCAGATCAGACGTCCTGAGGATCAAGTGGGGAATCTGTGGGGCTTGACCACTAGAGATCAGATTTTTGGAGAAGAAAGGGGGTGGAGCTTATAGCAACCAGTAGTAAGATATTGTCAGACTGAATTCCTTCTCATAATGGTCCCTAAATGGAAATTCCAACCAGCGGCTTTGCCCATCTGCAGAGCCAGGATGGTGACCCCGGTTGGCCAGGAAACTAGATGTGTAATTTTACCTGATCCAGGACCTCAAACAATGGGCCATGCCAGCCTAAAAATCTGTTCTGCCACCTTACTTGGACAAGGAAGCTAATTCATAGACCCACTTACTGCTGACTGTAGTCCCTGGACTGCACAATCTGGAAACCTGGCTAGATGCCCTGGGAAGCTGTATAAACCAGCAGCACTTGAGTGGAGAGCCCAGCCAGTGGCCCTGCCCAGGTACAGAGCCAAGCTGACAGCCTTATCTGAATAGGGAGTTTGGTGCACAGTTCTAACTGATTTGGATCCTCAAATAACTAACCGTGCTGGCTTAATGGCCTGTTCTATTGCTCTGTCCAGAAAGTGAAATTTATCCATAGCCCCGCCTCCTGCTGAGCATAATAGCGGTCTTGTCTGACTTGGAAGGCTGACCAGAGATTCCAAGCACCTGTTAGATCCCATTCTGTATCTACATGTCTGCAGGGAATCTAGCCAGTAGTTCTAGCCAACTGGTCTCAGCCAGTGTCCCTCCTCTCCCCCACACCAAATCTCAGAGCTCCAACAGTGGCCTTGTCCAAAAATAGACCCTGAACGCAAGCCTCACCAACTCAAAGTTGCTGACATCTGATCTGTTAACATCCCTAAGCTGAACTGAACCGTGAAGGACTATCTGCCAAAACAAACCTATAATGTGTGGAAGAGGAGATCATTTACTCATATACACAGACACCAATGTAAGGAGTGAAAGATCACAAAAAGTCAGATAAACATGACACCTCAAAAGGAAACTCATGAAATTCCAATAACTGACTCTAAAGAAATGGACATCTGTGAACTGACAATGAATTCAGAAGGAAAACTGAAAATTGAGGCATATTCAGAAGCTAAGCAACATAATCCTGAACAACCAATCGATCAATGAAAAACTTAAAGGGAAGTAAAAAAGTACCTTGAGACAAACCTCAATAGAAACAAAGCATACCATACTTATATAACACAATACAAACAACCAACCAAATAAAAACATGGGCAGAGGATCTGAATAGATGTTTTCCCAAAGATGTTCCAAGGGCCAACAGGTTAGAGAAATGCAAATCAGAATCACTATATCACCTCACACCTATTATAATGATTGTCATCAAAGGTGAGAGATAAACACTAAAGAAAATGTGAAGAAGAGGGAACATTGGTGGGAATGCAAATTGATATACCCACCTTGGAAAACAGAATGGAAATTCCTTGAAAAATTAAAAATGGCACTACCATATAATGAAAAATTCCTCTTCTGAGTATTTATCCAAGGGAAATGAAATCACTGTCTCAAAGATGTATCTGTACCCCCTTGTTCACTGCAACATTATTTACAATAATAGCCAAGATATGCTATCAACTTAAATGACCACTGATAGATGAATAAATTTAAAAAGTGTAATACACACACATAGATGGATATTATTCAGCCATAAAAAAGAAGGAAACACAGTTGTTTGCAATAGCATGGATGGATTTTAAGGACATTAAGCTAATAAGTGAAATATGTCAGACAGAGAAAAACAAACTATATGATCTTTTAGATATGTGAAATCTAAAAAAAATGAGTCCTAGAAACAGAGATTAGATTTTTGGTTGCAATGTTGGTGGGGGGGGGGTGGTGGAAGAATTGGGCAAAAGTGATGAAGAGGTACAAATTTCCACTTATAAAATAACTAGTAGGCATATAATGTGCAACATAATGACTATAGTTAGCAATATTATGTATTTGTAGGTTGCTAAAAGAGTTGTTCTTAAAAGTTCTCTTCAAAGGAAAATATGTAATTATGACAGGTGATGATTGTTAACTAAATTTATTATGGTACATGGAAATTAAAATATATGAAACACAATTTAATTATATTTAATTAATTAATTACTATTTTAATTGACTAATATATAATTATTAATATAATATATTATTTATATACAATGATAATTCATTTAATAATAATTTATTTAATATGTAATATATAATATAATAATTTATTCAACAGTAAAATCATTATTATTAATAAATATTAACATGTATGTCAAAATAATATATAATAATGTGTAATATATAATGTAATTAATTAACAATATAAATTAATAGAATTTGATTAATTTAATTATAATATAATTAAAATCTATGAAATATAAATTTTAAATGAAAATTAAAGCCTATGAAATATAACCATTATTCATAATAATGCTAGGAATAGTGGCTGGAAATTGAAATAAGTCAAATGGCTAGCTGGAAAATAGATACACAAAATGTGGTACAAAAAGGAACAGATCACTTATATACAAAACAATATGTATGAGTTTCAAAAAAAATTATGTTGAGTAAAAGAAGCCTGTCAGGAGAAGGCATACTACATGATTTTCATGAAGTCTTAGAATATTAAAAAATACTCTATGACTTGATAAGGATATGAGTTGAAAAATGTGTGTGTTTGCTAAGACCCTTCGAACTATATAACTCAGCCCTTTATATTTCAATATAATAAAATTATACCTCAAAAAATAGGGCTCACTATGAGGCAAAAATGGCATATAATGGGACTATGTTAAATGGAGTTACATGCAATGTAATTTTGAATCAAGTTCTTAACAAATATGCAAATATGTTCATGTATGCACACATAATCATATATATATGAGCATTAATTCAGAGGAAGCTATAAAATACAATGAACTTCAATGAATTCAGTCTCAGAATTCTATCATATTATTTTGATACTTTGATATTAGTGGCTGTTTTCTGCTTTTAGAATATGATTGTTACTTTTTATGGTGGTATGCTGGATACAAATGGCAAATCTATTGGTAGAATTTCCCGTTATAATAACATTTTTCTCAACTTTGTGGTAACATGTTAAATTTAGATATTATACACAGGTTCTTATAATTACTTTTGTATTTAAAAAAATTAGAACTGAATCTGGAATTGGTTTTGTAGGTTATGCAAGTAGGTCAGTTAACTAATTTTTGCCTTTACTAATCTCTCTGTAAGTCTGTGACAGATCTGTCTTTGTCGGTAGCACAATTAGCAATATTTTTGAAGCAAACTGAAGCTCACCCCTGGCCTTATCCCTCCTCACTACTTACCTTTTATACTCAGCTTGCCACCTTTTATACAAATGCATTGGGCTCTAAATAATTTTACTTAATATTTCTGATATATAAATGTGGTTGTTTTTTATCAGAACAAAAGGGGACATAAAACTCAAGCTAATGCAAATATTAAAAACTTTAAATATCTTTTCAGGGTCTCATTAAATATTAAGCAAGAGTAACAATATAAAATATATTATTGAGCGCTTAATCTGTCCCAGAAATTCTTTCATGCCTGTTGTAAGCATTATGTCACTATATATTTTCAACGAGCATATGAGAGAGAAACTATGCTCACTTAGGATCGAGAAGTCCAAAGAAGTAAAACAATTTGCCCAATTTATACAGCTTAGCAAGTGACAAATTTAAAATGCAAACTCATGCTGTTTGACTCCAGGGACCATATGCTCTTCATTTACACAATATCATCTTTATAACTGCTTATGTTTTAAAAATATTTAAAATCAATGTAAGCATAATGTTCTATTTTCCAAAGCAATAAAATTAAAGTACAGATAGAACTTCTTATAAACTTTAACAGTAAAAGCAGGGGCACCTGGGTGGCTCAGTCAGTTAAAGTATCTGACTTCGGCTTAGGTCGTGATCTCACAGTTTGTGTGTTCAAGCCCCGCATTGGGCTCTGTGCTGACAGCTCAGAGCCTGGGTTTGCTTTGGATTCTGTGTCTCCTTCTCTCTCTGCCCCTCCTCTGCTTGCACTTCATCTACCTGTCTCCTTTTCTCTATATAAAAAATAAACAAACATTTAAAAATAACAGTAAAAGCTAAAAATATCAAATAGATAATCTAGATGAGGTATTAAGTAGCTCACAATTTAAAAAAAAAAAAAAAGTGGGTCTTTCACCTGCAATCATGCCCTGGCACAAATTTTGTATAACTCTCTCACAGATTTTATTTGCTTAGTAGATCAAAAATGAAAATAGGAAAAATTGGAAAATTTTCATTAAAACTTAAGGATAAAAATGTGTCTTGGAAGGGTGGCATCTGTTAGATGTAGAGGAGAAAGCACTTCAGTGGTAGCATTTTCAGAGGTCAGGTGAATACGGGAACTCACCCCCCTGGACAAAGCCACAATTTCAAATCAATACAGGTATATACGGTTAATGTGCTTGTTTTGTTTTTTCTCGATTCCACTCAAGTTTTCGTGCTGTCTTCTCATCTTTTAATCTTTTTTTTTTTTTTTTTTTTTTTTTTTTNAGGCTCTGAGCTAGCTTGTCAGCACAGAGCCCAACGTGGGGCTCTAACCCACAAACCATGAGATCATGACCTGAGCCGAAGCTGGACGCTTAACCGACTGAGCCACCCAGGCACCCCTTCTCATGTTTTAATCTTGATAGCTTTTCAAAATTACCTGATATAAGTTGATATGGTCACTCTCCAGCCCATTGCATGAACAAAATATATACTTCAAGCATTCCTATGGCTTCTGGCTTATTAGAAAAAATAATAATAATAGGGGCGCCTGGGTGGCTTAGTCGTTAAGCGTCTGACTTTCGCTTAGGTCATGATNAAAAAAAATAATAATAAAAATAGAAATAGAAAAATAGAAAAAAAATAAGACAAAGATGAGGCAAACTGAAAAAGATAATGATTGACCTATATTTATATCATTTTCCACAATGAAATTTCAAAACCCTTACGTAATATATACATAAGCACATGACATCATCTTTCAGTATTGTTTTGCAAAATATGAGAATCAATTATCTTTATGTATTTTACATAAAAAGAAACCTGCTCTCTTCCTGGTTATGAGCAAGAAAACCATTTTACTCTTCCAAGGACAAGAAGGCAGATTTGTAGCTCTAAATCAAGCAATGTGAATGTAGCTGGACACTTTATTAGAATACTAATCCCTATTTTTCTTTAGAAATATCTGAAAGATATATATATATATATATTTTTTTTTTTTCTCTTACCTCCATCTAGTTAGGGCTTTAGCAGTTCAAGCAGATCTGAGACCTCCCTTATCTCCATATCATACACATGATTTGATATTTTTTTTAAAGAACTGAATGTATGATGTACATGGTCATGGACAATGGTGGCCTTTTGATGTGGGATATGAGGAAGCAGAAGTGCCTGGAGCTAAGGGTGGTTAGAAGACAGATGTGTGCAATTGCCTCTTGAAGTTGGACCTGCTGATTCATTTTCTCAGCAAAGGGCTGAATGGACAACTATGGCTAAGAAGTAGCTAAACAAGCCTATTTTCAGGGGATGGAGCACTCTTGGACAGGACTTGGCAATCAGTATAGGTCAAAGATCATAAGACTCAAAAGTACAGAAATCCAAAATCCCTGGACGTTCAGGTAACCTGAGGAGTGTCTGGGGAGGAAGCCACCACAGACAACTTTTTTTGTGTGTGTGTGAGAAATTTTCTAATGGCAGTGGGAGCACAGACTTAGATTTAGTTTGTTTCAAGAAAATGGAATGATGTGATACAAATATAATTATGAGCATTATTTGGCATTACCGGAAGTGAAATATAGTAGCTCAGTGGTTTCAAGTACAACCTCACTCACTAAAAAGGAGAGAAAGAATTGCAGGGTGATTTAAAATCTGAAGTTCTTCCCATGCTCCATTCTTCTTCTCCCACTTAAAGAACTGTTGTTCTGGATGATGTCAATCACCTTACACCCGGTACACACACAAACACACACACACCCTTCTTTGACAGTAATGCCAAGAAGCGAATGCTGAAATTAGATATATTCAGATGGCTATGTGAAGAAATGGGATGGAAAGATTTCCATTTATGTTTTTTAAAATGTAATACATAAATTAACAAAGGATTTTCACTTGGCCCTGATGCTTTAAAGGTGTGATTACACTCTTTAACTTTTGTCATCACAACAAATAATTTTTCATATCTGGTAGATAAGTTTTGCAACTCTTTTCTGACAAAACCTGTATAATGTATATCTATTTATAGGTTAAGAGAATAGATATAAAATATAAGTTCTCGGCTATACTGTTAATATCAGGTGTTTTCCTTGAATACGAAGGTATGACAAACATGTTCTGGCAGGTCTATAAGGAACCGTTAAATCAACAAATTAAGATCATAATCTTCATTAAGAAGTTATAATCTTAATTGGTCTTTCAAAGCTGTGGTTAATCAGATACATGGTCAAAGTATGTTCATTCACGAGATAGACCCTAAAGGTAGAACAATGCTGACTTACCCCTGCTATGTCACCAATCTTAACTGACCTTTCCAGCTATTTCAATATATATTTCTAAATATTGTATATGAATTAACTAAAGATGGTGTCTATGTTTTGGCTCCTAGACATTTATTTCTTCACTCCAGGCTGAGATCTATTAGCAAAAAGGACTGCTGGTGGCAAACTCAATTTTTTAGAAGTGAAAATATTTAAAATATGCCCCAAATGAGAAGACTTATAGTCACTTAGACCCTGATTGCTTTACTTATCCAATGAAACCTTACTGAAGATCTGACAGAAATAAAGTAGCTAAACCTCAGGACTTAAAGATCCCAACCTCTTGCTGCCCTTCAGAGATCTCTGACCAAAGACTCCCCACCATGCCTTGGAGCGACCTCACCCACATCACCAAGAGTTGTAAACCTCCTCTTTGATCTCCATTTCCCCCTGGGAATTCCCTGGCTCAACTCCTCCAGATGCCACAGTCTCTGCCCAGACTCCTCCTAAGAAGGACTGTCCCCTGCAGACAAAAGCAAGGCCCAATAAGGTGTGTGTGTGCTTAACGTCATGCTCATCTCAGGGTTACCTTGAGGGCCCCCACATCCCTCAGACCCCATATATATACTTAAGTTAAGAGGAAGGGAAATATACTGGGATTAAACTAAATGATATTTCAGGTATAATTTTGACCCGTTTATACCCACATATACCAATTTTAAAATAACCTATTGATTCAGTGAAAACTGAAATTTTTCTGCCACGAATGTGAACACAGAATCAGTTTCACTTATAAATGTTTTATTTTTTAAATTATTACCACATTTTTATATGATTGGAAATGGAAACAATCAAAATTTTATTTTCTAGACAAGTGTGAGCCGTTAAAACAGAAATTTAAAAAAATAAGAGGGGACGTTATAAGAATTAATGATTCTACAGAATACTTAGATTCTCAGCTTGTTCTCCTTCAGTTTTTTCCCACACCAATTCAACTTTCAAAACTATTCTCAGAATTTAATGTTACTCCTTTAGCCTGTGAAATCCCTGTTTTTTCAAAACATTGTCCATTTTTGTCTTCATTATACTCTTGCATTATATGCACCACTTTTTACATTTTATTGTATAGCCTATTGTAATTTATTTCTTCAAATGTATTTTCTCTGCTAGACCATTTCTAGACCATCAAAGAGGCATGTCTTATCCATTTGTTTTTCTAATAATTTGTACAATTTATATTACAGTAAGCTCTAAATAATTGTCAAATGAATATGTGAACATAAAATATCATTATTCTTACTGATCTATATGTACAAATAAATATATATTTTATATATTATACATAATGTATGTGTATATATCTTAATATTTAGTATATATTTTATATGTGTATGTATAAGTGTGTGTGCATACTCAAATTAAGAGCTCAAAGGTCATAATATCCTTTAAATAATATCAGTCCTAACATGTGTGGGCTTGTCATTGAAATACACGTGGCATTCATGTAAGCCAATATCATTTCTAATATAAATCTTTTCATTTTGATCTTTAAAATTTGGTTTTCGTTAACTATAGTATGGTAGTTAAATCTGGCTGGAAAGAAAGCCAGAAACGACATTGCCCACATAATTGAAAAGACCCAGAAAACAGTGAATTGTTTCTAATGTTTTCTTTAATTTTTAAATATAAAACTCAAGACTGTGCCAGAAGTGTATTTACATAAAAATAACAGAATATATATATTCCAAGTTAATTGGTGGTCTCATTGTTTCTCCTATACTAAAAAAATAAAAATGATATGAGACTTGAGAAACTCCTATAGTATGTAAAAGGAGATGTAGATATGATGGACCAGCCTCGTCTTATCTCCCTTTTCCTAGTGCATTGTCCCACATGCCATGTGGTTGGTTTAAAATCAATTTTGGATTGCGTATGAACAAGTAACATCATAATACATATTACAACAGTACTGATTGACATCGAGATTCAGAAGATTGGCCAGTATTTGGCTGGTCAAGGCTATTATAAACATCTCATTTGCTAGAAAACAGTGTTAGATCGTACTAGACTCATTTAAGTAAATATTAAGTAGAAAGAGCTATAAGGGTAAATCTTATAATCTTAAAATTTTCACTTTCCCATTGCTGACCTTGTTCCAGTAGTCATGTTTGCACTGACAGTCAAAAAGAAAATAGATTTAAAAAAAAGAGAAAGAGAGAGAGAGAGCGAGCAAAAGAAACTCAAGAATCCTGGCACCGACATCTTGAGCTGGTGCATTTGCTCAGAATTTTCAAATCCAAATTTCTAGTTATATGATAGAAAAATAAAATATCCTCTAGGATTAGCCATTATTACATTGGTTTATTATTACACATAACAATAAAATTCCTGAGGTAGTATATGTGTATGAGTGTGTGGGTGACTTAATATGTAAAATGTTGCATGCATATATGTAGACATGTCTATCTATGAATATTAGAGCATGGAAAATACCAAAAGATGTATTCCGTTGGTGGCACAGATTAGTTTGGGATGATAAAAGGATAATATCAACTGGAAAGAACATTGTGGAGGGACTATATGATGCAGATATCTAAGGAGGTTATAACCAAGTACTAGTGGGAGAGGAGGGTAAGGAAACCTTAACAAGCACATTGAGAGTGGAGCAGGTAGCAAAGATGTAAGGTAGATTGTCCAATGGCTGAAAGAAATGAATAACCAATGGAATGGGCCATCAGGTTGCCATCATGTATACTGAAACAAAACTGAGACAGTTTAAAAGTTAACTTGATTCCTAAGTTTCCTTCAAATGTTGCCTTATTTCTAAATAAGACCCAAAGGAGATTGTAATCTTCCTGTGGTTGTACAAACCCATCTACCTACCTACCAACTACATTCAGGATAAATTCCTGAAAATTGCCAATATTCATGTAAATGACAAAGTTCTTCAGAACTTATACTGAATCTAAGTGGGGAATTTCTTTGTTTAATAAAATGTTGTTCTGACTTGAAAAAGAAAGGATAAAGAAAGAAAAGAAGAAAGGAAAGAAGGAAACAAAGAGATGAATAAAGGAATGAAAGTTGTAAAGATGTAATTTGGCTGGAAACACTTAAAAATAATTCAGTTACTATGATTTGGAATAATGATACTTTCAGCTTGAATGTTCAATTTAGCTTTAATAAATTCAGGTACTCCACAGCCCCCACCCCAGTGCAGTTCTACCAATTTAAAATCATAAAGGCCAGGGATACTATTAAATGCATTGACTTTCATCTTTACTTACAGTTCTATGAATAGCCTTTAAAATTGACAAGTAAATAGGGATAAAGTTGCCTCCTACAAGAAAATGCACAGAGAAAATGGAAAAGCCAATAGAAAACCAAAAACATCTTTTATAATATCTCAGTCACTCTGCAGGGTTACTTAGCCTCAGAACATTTGCTAATTCACATAAATTATCTTTGAAATATTCCAACCACTGAAATAAAATGAAAATAGCTACTAGCTTTATTTACATGGCATGACTTGGGTTTCTTTGAGCATGCAAAATAACAACAGAAAAAAATGTTGATAGCATAACATATATTATAGCAAAAACCCTTCCTAGAATCTACATCTCCACACTCAATTCTGAGTATATTTGCATCTTTGTATACAAAAGTCATTTATGCACAAAGTTTCAAGTAAATGAGATGCAAATTCTATGAACTTTTATATCACTAAGTTGGATACCAACAGCTGTATAGAAGCTTGGGTGCACTGAGTTGAGAATAATGCGAATTTTACACCGTATATTGTGTGGACATTTTCTACCCATCATTTCTGAAGAGGAAAATGATATTTAAGTTGTGTTTGGAAATAAGATCATTCAGGGCACTTCCTACAGTTTTTTCTAATTCTGTATGTTTCACATTTGTTCTTAGGTAAGTGGCTGCCCTTTAGATGAGTAACATGGAATTCTATAATTGAAGTCATGTTAAACTTGGAAAATATTTCTATAACAAATAAGCCTCTCTGTTCATCATAACTGCTGAACAATGTAAGCAGTTTGGACTGTTTTTAATAACTAATCCCTTTAGCACATTGTGAAATGCTATGCATTTCTTTGTGTTCCTTCTGTCACCCCCAGTACTGAAGAGTTCATTTTTTAGATATTAGTAGTTGACCCTCTACATGGTGCACATTCTTCCTGGACATCTTAGACAGCATTTTACTTTGTTTTCTATTTGAAAACTCATTTAATATTAATGGTAAGGAAGGAATGATTCAATTCTTCAGAACTTAATTGTTCATGGTGATCTAAGATGATATTTAGTGAGCTCATAGATGGTAACAGTAGAACTATACAAGGTACCTGTGTAATACATCTCATAGATACACAGGGAGTTAATGCTGTATTGTAAAAAGAACTGTGAGCTGACTCATGAGGTCCTAACCCTAATTGTAAAAGGTTTTCAAACCAACAGAACCTTTCTTTCCATATCTGTAAATGGGTACTGCAACACTGGCTAGAATTTACAGGCTTACTTTAAGTAATATTTTGGAAAATATATGCAGATATCTGATATTTTAAAAGGGCTTTAGCCATTCCAACAACAATCTTTATTAATGTTTTCTTTTATATTCATACTCATTAAATTTTTGGACATTAGCTTGGCATTGGTCATTTTTTCTCTCATATAACCCTCCATATGGTTTAATAATATTAGTAATCTTAACCATTAATATTCAATTAATTAATGTGCTTTATGCTAAAGATCACTATTTAGGGATATCTAAATCAGCATAGTAGTGTTGATGGAAATCTTTTTTTAATGTAGATTTTTGTTGTTATTGTTGCCATTGTTACTGAAAGTCAAATTTTATCTGCAGCGTGGTCCCTGAACTAAAATATGATCTGCTGTCATTTTTATGAATCCAGGATAAGAATCGTATACAACCATATGCATAAATTGTACAGTGAGACTAAAATTCTGTTATTAGGTTAAGGCAATAATATTGAGTTCTTTCTTTTTTGAAAGGATAAAAAAATTGAATTGCTTAATTCAAGTCATGTATTTATTGATCACATACTACGTAATTCATTCTGCTGTATACTTGCAAAATTGTAAGTCCTACAAGGACCACTATGCTAATTTGTTTGCATGAAAACTAAGTCCTGTTTCAAATTTGTTCTTCTCATCTTTTCTGTGAATGTCATAATGTTGTTTATTTTGGTATTCTTATTTAAACAAATGCAGGTATCAGTGAAAGGATTTGAGATGTTGACTATTTCTAACCAGCAAGTTAGCCACAGACGCTGGCAGAAGATGCAGAACTTCTGGGCAGAGAGACCAGAATGCTATTACACACAGTGCCATAGCTGCATGAATGCCATGGTTGCATTGGCCCCCTTTACTCTACAAGTCTGTGAATGTAAAAGAGAGGTACCCATTTGACATTGCACACATAGTGGTTTTGTTTCAACTGATAAACTCTAAGTGTACAGAATCTGAATCTTTTATATTGGGCAGCTTAGCAAAACCCACTGTTTAGCCCAAAGGGAGATACTATTTCTACAATCCAAGGCTCTTCGTCATGCTAACCCTGGGGGGTGGGGGGAGAAGCCCAGAACAAAGGGCAATCAGTGTCTGTTCCCAAAACATGAAAGCACATGAGAGACCATGGAGAATTATCTCTCAAGACATTATAACCCTAATTACAAAATAACAAGCATAATCTGTATTTGAGCTATGTACTATTTGCTGCTATAATAGCAACCCCAGAAGTCTCATTTAAATTACAGCATCCAAAATTCATTTGCAGGGGGCTTCCATCTTAACACATGTTTTAGTATCACCTACACAGGAGGAGTGGACATGGCAAGTCACTTTCAGGCTCTTAACACTACTGGCTGGAAACGACCTGTATATTACTTTCACACACATTCCATTTGACACAGCAAGTCACGCAGTTGCCTTTAACTTCCTAGGAGGTAGGAAGGTACCATCTTACCATATATCTGGAAGATGGCCAGCATGAATGACAATTCTACATGTGCATGCAAGGAAGAGAAAGTTCTATTTGTAATCAGAGCCCACCATGATCACCAATAACTACTAATTTTATGCAGTTGATGGTGTTGTTGTTTTCATATATTATCAATAGAAGAGGAGAAGTAAAAGGCAATTCCTGTTTGGGAACAGAGAATTTCTAGTTTGAGAATGAGAAAATTCTGACTTCCTTGACAATTACTTTCTTTTCCTTTAGTGCGAAAGGACCAAAACTTCCTGCCAGACGAATGTGAAAATACTGCAAAAGAGCCAGCTCTCCAGAATAAATATATCACAGTAAATGTCCTCCTAGTATTATTCAGCCATGGGTGCATATTCCAATTTGCTTTTACTATACTGCTCTACTCACTCTATGGCCTACCTTCTTTCCATCCACCTTGAAGAAGTCTTTGGAAATACCATTTGAAACTTTAGCACCATTCTGATTTCCAGACATTGACTTAAATCAATTTCCAAGGACATTGGATAAGCAGAGGTCTTGCCTTTGTTTTCATATTACAATATAATGAAATATTTCAACTACTTTTTCTTAACAATGTAAACAGATAAAATAGCATAAAAAATGAAGAGTTGGAAAACAAAGGGATCATTGCTAATCTCATGAAATTGCTCAAGTGCAACATTGTGTAAAGTGGAAGAAATTTCAGAATTGCCAAATACCTACAGTAAAGACAGCAGAAGTTAGAACTACATGTGACAAAATAAAATATCCTTGAGATATTAAGTACACAGATGAAAAGAATGGATTTTTGGTTGAGTAAATGTAGGATTTTGCATATTAAAATTGTGTCATTATTCATGAACAGACACTTCTCCAAAGAGGACATCCAGATGGCCAACAGGCACATGNTGTGTCATTATTACTTTGTTTAAATTTTAAGAAAGTTCTGGCTTACATACAAAATAAAATCATTACACAAATTGTGCAGTATATTTTGTGGTGAGAAATAGTTTAATTTTAATTATTGACTGTTGGAATAATGATAATAAAGTTATATTATTAATATATATTAAACAAAGAAACAATAGTGGAAAATGAAAACCCATTATATTCTCATTGAGTGTACCAAGGGATCATAACCTCCAGAGAAAGTAGGGATATCTACAAACATAATGAAATCATTAAGAAGAACCAAAGCAAGAATTGGGCTTCTTCTTACTTATCATTACTTCTTGCCCGTCTTCTTTGCCTCATACCATTTTCAGTTCCATATTTCTCTCCCCTTCCTTCCTTCCTTCCTTCCTTCCTTCCTTCCTTCCTTCCTTCCTTCCTTCCTGCTTTCCTTCCTCCTTTCTTCCCTTCCCTTCCTCCTTTCTTCCATTTTTCCTTCCTTCTTTTTTTCCATGATCTTTTCTTCATCTACCATCACAGCACTTCTGCCATATTAGATTTTCATTACTACTCTAAGAATCCACCACCGACTTAGTAGGTTAGTTCTAGAAATCAGAAGTGTAACAAATTTCATGGATCTAAAATCAAGGTGTTAGTAGAACTGCACCCCTTCTAGAGGCTCTATATGAGAATGTGTTTCCTTGCTTTTTCTATCTTCTAGAGATTACCCACATCCTTGTCTTGTGGTCACCAGCTCATAATTGCTTTGCTCCAACATGTTCTTAGTCATCACATCTCCTTCCCTGAATCTAATTCTCCTGCCTTTTAGTTCACTTGTGAGGATCCCTGTGATTCCATTGGGCCTACCTGGATAATACAGAATAATCTTTAACTAATCACATCTGCATAGCTCCTTTTCCCATATGCATAGATTCTGGAAATTAAGGCATAGATATGTTTGGTGGGCCATTATTCTGCCTGTCATATCTGAGAAGTGCCTGTATTTGCCTGGGTTGTCCAAAAAAATGGAATCAACAGGATATATGTGTGTACATGTGTACTGATTTTACAGTATTGGCTCATGAAATCACTGAGGCTTGGGGAGCCCAAAATCTGCAGGATAAGCTTGCAGGCTGCAGACCCAGGCAAGAGTTACAGTTCAAGCCCAAGGACGGTCTGCTGACAGAATGCCTTCTTGCTCAGGAGAGGTCATTCTTCCTCCTACTAAGGCCTTCAACGGATTAGATGAGATGTACCCACATTATGGAGGGTAATTTGCTTACTCGGTGTCCACCAATTATAATCTAAGTCTCATCCAAAAACACCTTCAGAGAAACATCTAGAATAGCATTTGACCAACTCTCTCTGGTACTGTGGTTCAGCCATATTGACACATAAAATTTATTGCTAGTGCCTTTCCCCAGTGATTATTTCTGAATATCCCCATGTGTATACTCAAAGCAAGTCTCATAGGCTATTACATGCAGGCCTACCACCATTATCATCTCCTTCCACGCTAACACTTACTGGAGAAGAAGGTTGGCAGCCTCTGGTTCCCATAGAGAAACCATTGCTTTGGAATGGCATTATCTCTTATTGGGTCTCACTATTATTGTTGAACTGAAGTCTCTGAGATAGTCCCAAGTCGTGGTATTTTCCTGAGTACTTCCGGCACAGAATCCACATTGTGTTATTTACACAAGAAGGGATAAACCTTTATTCTGCCATTTACAGACATGTATCAAAGTAGTTGATGTCACCATATCTTCCAGAGTGTTAATTGAAAAACAGCCATTTCATTTTTTTACTTCTGCCACTCTTTCTCTAATAGGACTCCGAGAGAAATCCATGGGTGGTTAGGCTCAAAGACAAATATGAGTGATGAACATCATGCTGTACTCTGAATTGCTTCTTTTAGCTGATAATGAAAGCTTTTTTACTAAGCCAAGCTTGACTGCCTGACTTTTCTTTTATGATGAGCTCTCTCCCAGGATGCTTCTCAGGGGATTATTACAATAGAATTCTGGAACAGGCTGCTAGACATATAGAGACACGCTTGAATCTCACATGTGGACACAGTGTTGACTAAAGCTATGACATCTCCCATCTCTCAGCTCCTCACAGGCTTCCAAAACCTGATTTTGTCCTCTAAAAGACCTTTTAATGTTCCATAAATGGTTTTTTAATCCTAGCTTTTATATAAAAAATAAGAGTAGTGATTCTCATGCTACTGCTTGATAATACAGTAGAGTAAATGTAGAGGCAGAGACGTTAAGTACATACATTTTTAGAATTAAAAAAAAGTGAGTAGACATTGGGCTTTCTTGTCATCTAAAGTAGGTCAGGAACAAAAACAAGGATCTGTTAATTTAACAATTTTATGACGGTGTAGAATCTTCTTTTAATTTCAGTGTTTATTATGTGGCTGTCATTTCTGAGTTTCCATTATACCCAATGTCTAGTTCCTAAAAAGGAAATAAAAAAAAGAGGAAGAGAGGATGGAGATAGTTGTAATTTTGAGGGAAAAAAACTCAAAGAAGTAAAGCAAGTTTAGAAATCTGAAAAAGAAGAAAGAAAAACAGTTTGATTTCCATAGTCTTAAGAAAAGAGATAAGGTGAGTGTTTTGGATGAAGAAATAAATGGTGGCTTTAATATCAAGAGACCTACGTGAGGTTACCTGACATTTTTCTTTGTGAAAGTAACTCCTTGGGAAGTACTGTATCCCATTAATTGGCATTATTTATCAATTGGAAGCATTTCAAAATTACTGTTTGTAAGCGATTAGTAGTAAAACAATGAAACATTTCTTATATATTCCTAGGCATTTCTGAACTTAAACTGTTTTCTAATTTTCTATTTTAAAAACACTGCAGAATAGAAAGCAGTGATCTAAAAAATCTGTCTTAATATGTATGCCCAGGTGTCTTACTTAATGATTTCACATTATTGATAAATTGCCTCATTGATAAACTGCTCCATTTTATTAATCTTGAATTGGGCAAATAAGAAGATGTAATTGCTGCAAGCATTTCATTTGCCATAGTTTTCTCAAAGGCTCATCTTCCTATACCCTCAGAAATACCTAATTAGCTCTTATTTAATTTGAGCACATGCAGAATATAAATGGAATAAATTACTACTCATTGAAACTCAAATATTCCCAATTATTCATTTGACAAAATATGAAGAGTTTTTAAAAGTTGTTTTATGTAAGCAATAGAAAGTATGAATCGAGGACCCACAATCTGTAAATCATATTACCAACATTAAGCAGCTGATTCATTGCAAGCTTTCCTTATGTGACAAGTTGCTGTATTGTGTAGGTGCCTAAACAAAGCTTACTGTACTAGGATTACCAAAGAAGGTAGAATTTACTTGCTGAATTGCCTGAGTTTTATGTAGAGACAGAAAGTCTTATGTGGTTTCAATAAAACAATATGTTATATATTATAATGGATAAACAAGGTGAAATATATTATTGTATATACCTACCTATAACAGAGAGGTAGCCTTGTAAAGCAAATGATATGATCTCAAGAATAAAACAATCTGGGTTCAAGATGTGCTTTGCCATCTCCTGAATAAATTACTTCATTTGTCAGAGGTTCAAGCCTCATGGTAAAATGTAGATAATAATAGCATTCTCTCAATGGTACCTTTTTTTTTTTTTTTTAATCTATTAAGACTGTTGTAGCAGAATACTACAGACTGGGTGACATAAGTATGGGAATTTATTTTTTCTCAATTCTGGAGGCCAGAAGTCCAAGATCAAGGTGCCAGCTGGTCTGGTTTCTGGTAAAAACTTTCTTCTGGATTGCACTTGGCCACCTTCTTACTGTGCTCTCACACGACCTTGCCTTTGTGTGCATGGACCTCCAGAGTCTCTTCTGCTTCTTGTATGGACACTAGCCTATTGGATTAAAGCCCAAATCTTATGACCTCATTAAGCCTTAATTACCTCCTTAAAGTCTCTCTAAATATAGTCAAATGAGAGTTGGAACTTCAATTAGTGAATCTTAGGGAGACAGTTCATTTCAAAACAGTATTGTAATGATGAAATGATATGCATGGACAGTGTTTATTGCACAGTAACAACTCAAATGATTCTCATATTTTATTGTCATCACCTAGGAGTAAATCTTGATCTATCAAATCTGGATGCATCAGCTGGTAGATTATCCAGACAGCTGAAGTAGCCATTGTACCTCTCACCTTCTACCTCCTTTGGTTCTCTTTGGTTATTAGGGCATATTTCCAAGGGTGAGCAACATTTCAATCTGTTCTCAGAGATGACGTGTTGGTGTCTTCTCTCTGATTCTTATTCTCAGAATATTCAAATCAACTCACCACCTTTCCCCAAATCTCACAATTTTGCAGAAATGAAGAATAGCATTACACAAAGCAAAAAAGGAAAAGAAACAAAGGTTTGGGTTACACTGACTGTGCGCGCACACACCCACACCCCTCCCCACACACACCGCATACAAACACAAACTCATTAGTTATGACTGACAATCTACAGATTAGGTATACAATTTTTGAAAAGCCAAATTTGCATTATTGAAAAATTTTAAGGTTTCATGTCTATTTTTTCATAACTTTTATAGCTACTTGGCCCTACATATGGACTTATTTTTTTTTTACTCATGGACTTATTTTTATTATTCATTAAGAATACCAATTATATGACATTCATGATTTTAAATCACTTTATGCAAATGTTGCCTACACATGTAAGTTTATTAATAAACAATATGTGTTTCATTTTCAGTTACATTAATATTTTACACCTAAAATTGCAGTTATAACAGGTTTACTAAAAAGACTCTCTAGTTAGAATTTAAATAAAAGAACAAAGAAAGCCATTTAGCATGTTGACTTTAGAAGGCTTCAGAAAAGATTGTATTTTTAAACTAGATATGGGAAATATGGAAACCAAGTTCTATGTCTGGAACAACAGCATATAATCACTGGTGTATTTTTGTTCAAAACTGCCAATATAATGGTTTCTGTTTACTCATAAGAAGAAAGCAATTTCATACCATGCTCATACTACTAAAATAATGATATTTACATAAAAATTAACATGATACATTTAAGAGAATTCTGAAATAATACTTTGGATAAGGGTAATAATATTTTCCTCAATTCTAAAAATAATGCATTTAAGTCTTAAAAATTTAATCTGGCATAAATCTTCCAAATAACTGTTTAATTCTGGTGAATTATTATCAATTTAGAAATGCAACATATTGATAATTTCACCCTGCATTTGTATAGTTCTTCAAAATTTTGAAAAGTTTATGCCCGATCATACATGATCGTAGGAAAGAATGATTGAACATCTACATAAAGATAAAGCTATTAAAAAAAAAGGTCACTGGTTTCTAGGAGTTTACAGTTGTATATTTCAGCTCAACTGTGTTATTTGTTTATCTAATTCAGGCCAACCCTCTAATCCCAAGTTTCTTAGATCCTTTAATACTATATTTCTCTGTGTCTGTGTGTCTCACAGTACAAAA
Source organism: Crocuta crocuta (assembly GCF_008692635.1). Lineage (NCBI taxonomy): Eukaryota > Metazoa > Chordata > Mammalia > Carnivora > Hyaenidae > Crocuta > Crocuta crocuta. The sequence goes on from NW_027530618.1 coordinate 517,327, forward strand.
TTGGTGGCAGGAAGGAGTAAATAATTATAAAAACAATTTAGTAAGCTCTTTAAACTTCCAAGTAGTTTTATAATAATATTTCTTTTTTTTTTAATGTTTTATTTATTTCTAGGAGAGAGAGAGAGAGCGTGAGCAGGGGAGGGTCAGAGAGAGAGGGAGTGACAGACTCTGAAACAGGCTCCAGGCTCTGAGCTGGCAGTCAGCACAGAGCCCAACGCGGGGCTCGAACCCACAAAACGAGAGATCATGACCTAAGCGAAAGTCGGACGCTTAACTGACTAAGCCACCCAGGCGCCCCAGTATAATATTTCTTAATTTAGCACATATTTGATATTCAGCCTCCATGAAAAACATCAATTAGCATCAGTATATTAGTCAGTGTTCTTCAAAGAAACAGGAGCTATAGGGGATATATATATATTTTTTTCTCCCATAGACTCATCTTTTTATATCCTCAGAAATACCTAATTAGCTTTTATTTAATATGGTCACATAGAATGTAAATGGATAAAGAAAAATAGAGAGAATGCTTTATGCTTTATTATAGGAAATGGCTCACACAGTTATGGTGGCCAAGAAGTCGCACAGTCTGTCACATGTAAGCTGGAGAATCAAGAAAGCTGGTGGTATAATTCACTGTGAATTCAAAAGCCTGAGAACCAAGGGGCCTATCCTATAAGTCTCAGTGTAGGAAGGCCTGAGAATCAGTTGTTCTGTTGTCTGAGAGCAGAGGAAAATGGATGTCCCAGCTCGTGAAGAAAGAAAATTCACCATTCCTTTGCCTTTTTGTCCCATTCAGGTCCCCAATGGGTTGGTTGATGCCCACCTACATTAGAAAGAGTAAATCCTCTTCCTCAGTCAATTGAGTCAAATGCTAAATTCTTCCAGAAATACCCTCACAAACATGTCCCGGAAATAATGTTTTACTAGCTATCTGGGGATCCCTTAGACCAAACAAGTTGACACCTGAATTAATCTTCATACCCAGCCAATTCAAGATTTTAGAACTGAGTGGAACTTAGACATCTTTTAGCCAGCAAATAGTAGCAATAAATATATGTGATTGTTCTCTTCATATGTGTTAGTGCTTTAAGTGCTTCACGTGTTTTCTTAACATGCTAGGAGATGGGAGATGGGTGCTGTTCTTAGTCAAAGATACTTAGCTATTAAGTATAGAGCTTGAATCTTCAGTGAATGAGTGGGTCTCCACAATGGAAGGTCTTGACAATGGTGCTTTACTGTCTACTATGTTATAGTATGTACATGTCATAGGCAAAGAGCTCTTTTAGGCTCTTGCAAAATGAGTAAACTATAGTTTCTCTTCACAAGATACAGCTTGTAAGCACTTAATTATAGTATCAGGTAAAATGAACACTGATTAACGTTCAAAGTGCTTTGGAGACATAGGAGAAAATTTCTGACTGGAAGATAGGAAATGTTTTCATAAAGTTTGGGTATTAGCTAGTTCTTGAAAATGTACTAGATTTCATGGTTGACTTGATTATTTCTTCCAATTTGTCACTCTGTTCTCTATAATAGAATTGTATACCCACATCCTTTAACATATGACTTGGCAATATCTCCCTCTACAGTTTAGAGTACATGCAATATATCAGCTTATTCCGGTGATGTTGGGCATGGCTACATGTTTCACTTTGGCCAGTGGAATTCTAGTTAATATATGAACTGGTGTGATTATTTTGGCCTCCTAGGCTCCTGCTGTCACCATGAGAAAAGACTGCTCAATTAGTTATTCATCCCAAAATGATAAAAGTGGGCTAGCCCTGAACCCAACCTGGAGCCTGGTACCAAATCCATCTGAAATAAAAATATGTTTCTTGTGGTAAACTACTGAGACTTTGAAGTTGATATTTTGCAGCAAAAGTTAAGTGGCACATATTTTAACAGATAAAGAGGTAAGAGAGAGAAAGGGACTTTCGGCTACAGAGAATACAGAATCCTCTCAAAGACTAACAGAATAAATATTGAACACAATACCAAGGACTGAGATGAAATTTTCACAGAAAATATAAAGGTTGGTGGAGTTGCATTGTTCCATCAAGTGTGAGCTCCATCAAGGTACAGTACTGATGAGTTTGTTAGTCTGTATCTCTGGTATGTAGAGCAGTGTCTATAACAACATAAACACTTGAAAAATATTTATTGATGGATTGGATGACCTGAATGCAATTAAGAATTTTTTTTTTTTATGGGACACCTGGGTGGCTCAGTTGGTTAAGCGTCCAACTTCGGCTCAGGTCATGATCTCGCGGTTTGTGGGTTCAAGCCCCGTGTCGGGCTCTGTGCTGACAGCTCAGAGCCTGGAGTCTACTTCAGATTCTGTGTCTCCCTCTCTCTCTGTCTCTCCCCCTATCATGTACTGTTTCTCTGTCTTTCAACAATAAATAAATGTTTACAAAAAGAATTTTTTTCTAACTGAAATTTGGAGGCTATCAAATGTTTTTCATAAATCATTTTAGGTTAGTGGGGTTTTTTTTAAGGAAGGGGAGGGACATAATGGGGGTGTTCGGTGCCCTAAAATACTTCTGTTTTCATACGGAAAGACCTCCAATAGACTAACACTTCCTTGACTAATTCATTCCTCAGCAGGAAGGATGGATTAGAGTGGCAAGAATTTGAAGGCAAATGAACTGACTAAAACTCTTCTTAGGCATCCCCTGTGATTCTGATAAGGCAGCGAACCTGGCCTCGTGTGTTTATCTCATCGTCTGAAATGGAAGTGAACATGAGAAATAAGCAGACCAATCAGAATACTTTTATGGAATTTTTTGAACTCATTTTGAGTGAGACTCTTATTCTTTGAGATCCTTGTTGGTCATTTGATAAGTTCCTAGTGCTGCTATTAACATCTTTACTGGCACTTGAGGAAAGTCTGCCTATGAATTATGTGAATGAAGAGAAGCATAAAAGAGAAATGTAGAAGAAGAGTCTTGGTGATCGCTTTAGGTGTCTGGATTCAGACCGCCTAGAGTTTTCTGTTATATTAATTTATGCACTTTATAAAATTATTTTTTTTCATGCCTGGAGTTGAATTTCAACTGGTTTGCATTTGATTTCTTATAACTTATGGTTGGAAGAGTTGTGATTAATATACAGCATGAGAAACGTTGTGTAAATGGGAGCGAGGAGGATGAAAGGAATAATTGGGTGAGCTAGAAGAGCTAGTGGTAATTTACAGGATATAAAGGGAAAGAAACCTGCAAGTGTTTCTCATGCTTGGCTCAAGCTTCAGTTACAGGGAGGACGGTGACACGATCAAACTGCCATAGGAAACAAAAAAAATGGGAGTAGCTTTATGCTGTTGGATGTAGTCTGTGATGGGTTTGAGGAATCATTGGGACAGTTATGGCATGATCGGAAGATATTCAAATTTGGGATTATAGTTTCAAATGAGGGGTTCACTACAGCAATATTTATTTATAAATAATCAGCACAGTTATAGGGGAAGTCATGAAGGATGATTACTGAAGAAGAGCTTATCCCAGGAAGAGCTGATGACCAAATTGGGGAAATATTTATATTTAAAGATGCATAGAGAAAGAAAAAAGATTTGATGGAGACAGACTAGGGATTTTGGAGAGGTACAAAAAAGAACCAGAGGGAAGGGGCTTAGCATTTATCAAGGACTGAAAATAATGTTTTCAAGCATTTTCCACATTATCTCATTTCATCCTCAAAACCCTGTGAGAAAGACATTACTATCATCATTTTACCATTGAGTGAACTAAAACTTGGCAAGTTTCAGAAAATTGGCCAAGATCCCGAAGCCAGGAAGGGCAAAGCTGGGATTCAAACACACATCTATCTGACTCCAAAACCCATGCTCTTTCTGCTACCTCCTGCTGCTTCCTTCACCAAAGCAGCTCACTGTAATCACAGCCAACAAAAAAAATTAACTGCCAGAAAAGGTGCAAGGCCAAATGCTGGGGAAAGCATTAATAGGATACAGACTAATTTGAGATCAACTCGTGCTCCTATTATTTTGCAGATGGGGAAAGGGAAGTTAAATGATTTTCCCATAATCTTGCAGTTGGCTGGCATCAGACCGAAAGAGTACTTAGGTTTTCTGACGGCTACCGCAGTGCCACTGTCCAACAGCTCATCCTGCCTCCGGTAAATACTGTGAATCACAATATATTTGATGATGAAGATAGCCTTAATTGTCATAGACTATTTGGCGTATCTGCACCATCTCCACTCCTAGTTCATCTTGCCTTTTATTACATTTTTTTCATTGAATTAAGAATACTGCATGTGGTGAGGAATTAAGAATACGCACTGCAAGAAAACCATGAATTTCACCAGCAAGTTTAAGCAAAGTCGTGGTTTTGATATTCAAAATTCTGCTCACCTCGGCAACAGTAAGAAATGTTAACTAATAATAAGTGAAATGATTTTTTTTTCTCCAGGATTATATGCTATTCGTGCTCAATTTGACCATAGATATGCCACAAACATAATCACCCTTTCACTGCTGATAACTCTGAAAGCAATAAAAAGAAGTAATTGAATAGATGAAGATGTATAAAGGTGGTGCAGAGAGATGGGCAGAGATTTCTGTAGAGAGAAAGAGAGGTCATAGATGGCCAGTCTAAGTTCTGTGTGATGAGAAGGAGACAGGCACAAGAATATTCCCAGGCAAATGTAATAGCAGGGCAAAAAACTCCAAGGTGGAATGCTATTATCATATTTGAGAAATAGGATAATTGGCAGGAAATATGATACTTTTCTGGAAGAACATTTTGGGTAGAAATTGCCTGGGCTTTGGTTTGCTAGCTTGTTTTTTTTTTTTTTTTCTCAGAAAGGGAGCTTGTGTTATTCATAGAGACCAGATTAAATGCATTCAGATCCTTTTTCCACCTTTATAAAGATGACGGAAATGACTGTTCAGCTCTTGCCAGGTGGCATTTTTCCAAGAATAGGATTTTAAGGCCATCATTGCCTATGGTCCTCTGACTTTTCAGCCCATGCCCACATGACCAGTATCCACAGATTAAGAAAATAAATTACCGTTGTAAGGATAATTAAGTCATAACATAAAATTTAATTGTTTCCCTTTATTGGCAGATTACATAGTGAGAAATTCTAGAAATATCCCCTTGCAATTGTTAAGGCAATAGGCTTAAATCAGTGGGTCTCAAATTTAATGTAAGCTGTGCCCCTTATACAAAACAATTGCCATGTATCCAAAACAAGCGATTCAATAGGTCAGAGAGGGATCTGAGTATATTTTTGAAAGCTTTTTAGATGACCCTGGTACATCTCAATGGTTGATGATTCCTAGTTTACGACACAGCATGTATCCCTGATACCCTCCCTTAATTAAGTTCACTGTATCACTTATCTCTTGTACAACAGTGTTGTGTAACAAACTGCTCCAAATCTGACTGGCTGATAGGGATAATCCCTTATTTAGCTCATGAGTCTGAGGGTGGGTGATTTAGGCTAGGCTTATCTGGGTAGTTCTTCTGATCCCAGCTGGACTCACTCACATGTCTGGAAGTCAGCTGAGAGTCTTCTAAGGCGATGGGAATGACTGTGCCACATTTCCCTCATTCTCCAGCAAGGCGTAAGGGCAGAAGAGAAGGAAGGTGAACAGACACATGAAAATACTTTTTTAAACCTCTGCATTTCATTTGCTAACGTCTCATTGGCCATTAACTAAACATCATCTCATTTCTGAGCAAGGCAGATGTAGCCTAGAAACTTTGCTGTTGTTGTTTAAAGAGATGTTTAAAAAGAATGACAGAAAATATTCTTCAGTAAACTTTTCTCATTTCTCATCTTTCTGGATTCTCAGTCCAGGTTCATCAACCCTTCCTCCCACCTCCCAATTCATCTGAAATTTGAATTGACACTCTACTCCTCCGTGTATACAGCAATAATCTGTTATTCTAGCCCTCTTGACTTAATTCAAAATCTAGGCTCCATCATAAAGAGTTGGCACAACATCTTAATATTTAAAGTACACAAGCATTCATTGATTTAGAGACTGAGTGCTGAGCACACAAACTTTTTTTTTTTTTTTTTTTTATGTGGAGGGAGCCTCACATTGGATGAAGATTGGAATGATATTGTAAAAGGCTGAGCAAATATATTTCTCCCAGCCATGCTTTTATCAGTTGGGAGATTGTTAATACACAGGAAGAGTTTAGGTGGACCCATGGACTGCACGAGTTTTGTTTTACCAGGGTTATTGGCTTTCTATTCAATTGGTAGTGACATTGGGTCCAGTAAAGTATTAAAAGTATATGTTGTATAGCTACCTTTCCTGATTTCCATGCCAAGCTGCTTTGGGTTTTTGCCTCTCTCTGAGCTCAGTTCTAATGTTTTGCAGTCAATTCTGTGATCAGGTTGAAGCTAAGAACATGGATTAGAAGAACTGATTATCTCATGTGAGAGTTCAGACAGCTTTCAAAGTTTTAAAACCTTGCCTCAAAAATTGTTTTTTTTTTCATTGAGATGATCACATCTCCCATAATTCCTTAAATAGAGATTTTAGAGTCTCAAGATAATTATTTCTACTGCAATCAGATTGTCCTGGGTAAAAAGTGACAGCCATGTACATTTCCTAAAGGTAATACCTTGCGTGTTAAAAGTTAAGAGGCCTGTATCCTGAGCTATTATAAATGATTTGCTTCTAAGAAAGATTATCTAGCATCTCTATACAAAGATGTGTTGATGTAATTGGGGAAGGAAAATGGAAGCAGGATGAGGATGCTCTGAATTGTTGTCTCCCAGAGTTTATCTAAGGAGTATAGCTGATATGCAAAATTCACCTTAATTTTTTAATAGGCAAACTATTTTCACATTCTTAGAATGTTATGTAAGTCATTATCCCTAACGACTTAACCAGCTGCTGTGTTCAACTATATTTCTCCGTATGAAAACTTGATGTTTAATGTGACTGGTGCAATGACACAAACACCACTTAACTACTTTTAAGTTGAAGGACTGAATTCCCTATTCAATTGCACTGGGATTACAACATTTTCACATTAGCTTGCACACCGCATTGTTTCTATCCCGAGGATTTCTTTAGAGATATCTGATTAACTGCATGATCCTCACAAAGCTTAAGCAATTTTTTTATTAGCTGTTTTTTGTAACAGCACCCAGGAGTGTTGGAAATTATTTTTAAGGTTAAAAATGAGTGTGTTTACATACCTTTTCATTGGAGACCTAATTAGTCAGGTAATTTAAATAGCAGAAGTTGAGAGTTTTATAAAATACAAGAGGAATGGCTATCTTATAAACATTTGCACAACAAAAACACTCTTGAAATGGTGCTTGCTTTTATGAATAAACCATTTCAGGCGATGTAGAATTTTTGAAGAAAGAATTTTGATACATTTTCTGTAGGGTTAGGCAGAACTAACTTTGAAGTGGGGTGAAAAATAACAGCCAGTGACCTTTAGGACATTATTTATTCTGTAATTCAATAGTTTGAATTATTTCACTTGGCACTTATGAAAGGATTTCTTTAACTCTATTCATCTTATTCATAACAGGTCTGAACTTTATTCAAGCTAATTTCTATTTGAGGGTGGAGGAGAATGCAGCAGGTAAGCTTTCAGGGTTATAAAGACGCAGCAACTGGCCCCAGGCATCCTCTACTCAACGCCCCTAAACATCACTAGCAGAGAAACAGTGGTTGATACTATGGCTGTTCACATCCTGAAGGTATAGTAACTAACCTGACTTGGACAATTTTCAGGCAGTTTTTCCTATTTCAGTGAGAACTCCCAAACAGATCATTCATGCTCACATTTTGGGGTCTCAATGCATTCATTCAATAGGCGTAGCTAGGTTGAAGCCAAATCTTCAAATACACTGGAAACTAGGACTTCTCATGTAAAGGTAAGAATAATTAGGTCCTAAAATTATAATATTTCATGATATTTTGGATTTATGGGCTCCAGAAGAACATTCTTTATCTAACCAAACAATTAAAAACAACTGAAAAATATATACAGGAGTCAGGCAGATATATATCAAAATATAGTCTCTACTATTGATAAAGGTATAAGAAGATAATAGCTTGGGGCAGCCAAATGGGTTTATTTACTTTCCTCTCATTGAACTTCTCTTTCCAAACTTCACCAAGACAGAGCCTGTTCTGCCAAACTTTTCACAATTTGGAGACATAGAACCAACTTGTATCTTCTCTGCTGGCTGCCAGGTCATAAAGTGTGGACACAGAAGTTATTGACCCATATGCACAGACTGAATAAATTAGTTTCCCTTCCTTGGGGAGGGATTCAGAGCTAGTAAGAGCTTGGATTGTTACTCTAATGGATTCCTTCACATGAAGACATGAAGCAAAAGTTATAGCTAACAACCTGACAACCTCTGGGGATTTGATATACAGTGGCATATGGAATCATTTTTTTCTTGCCTTTCTATATCAATAGTTTTTATTAATAATACTTATAGTTTTAATAGTTTTATGTTAATAAAATAAGCCTGAGAGAAGAAAAAATTATCTTTTGCTGGAAACAGAAATGGTAAGATAGATATAGCATAAACAATTATTTAAATAATCCTCAGGTTTCTAGCACCACTGTGCTAAATTTTATTACACAACAGACAGAGAAGGCCAAGTTTAAGGGCAAGAGAGTTCTTGCTACCTTGGTGCCCTTTTCATCTTCAGGTTCTGAGAAGATAGGCTGAAAAGTGATTCTTATCATGTAAATTATAGACATGACTTTTTATGGTGTCAGCTGAGGCCATCATCTCATTTTACATAAAACACCAAACAGCTATTGGAAGTTAATGAACTTTCTTTATTAGCGTATCAGGAACATTTAAACCAGTGATCTAGAGAAAAAGAGCTCTTCATATCTGATCATAAATTTTGGAGTTCCCCATCACCTTGATTAATACTACCTTCAAGATTTGGAAGAATGATATTCAAATGTAGGCACATATTAGTGGGGTTTGTGTGTGTGTGTGTGACATGTTTCATCATTATTTTTGGAAGGGAGCCATATAATATTATGTACTATTCTTATTAACATAAGTTCTTTGTGGTTTTATACACTATACAATATTTTTTAAAAATTACGTTGTCTCACATATTATATATTGTTTGAAACATAAATATAGTAGGATAGATACAACTATATATACAAATTATATAAAAGTTTTTATAAGTATATACTTACTTTAAGGTAGAATATTTTAACAGTTAGCATATAAATTTAAACACTATCCTAGATCAAGGTATTCTACATTACTAACATCCAGAAGTCTCTTATGCTCCATCCCAATTATTATCCAAAATTAGTATTATTTTGAATTCTGTCCATAGATTATTTTACCTAACTTTGAATGTTATGTAAACAGAATCAGAAGTATATAATATTTGTGTCTGCTTCCTTTTGCTCAATAATTTATCTGTAAAATTTATCCACACTGTTGTGTCTACCAATAATCCTTTTTTATATATTATTCCATTGTGTTAATATTACACAATACTTCTATTTCTTCTACTTTTGACAGACATACACTTGAGTTGTTTCTAGTTTATTATTAGTATTATGTTGTTTCTATTGGCTTCTTGCCCATGTAGTAAACATATGTACTAATTTTCATTGCACAATAATCTGAATCTTTTGGTGAACATATGTGTTCACTTTCCCTTAGCAGTTATATCGCTAAGTCTTAGGGACCTTTGGTTACTTGTAATAAATCATATCAAAGAGGACACCAAAGTAGTCTTCCCACATGCAGTGTATGAGAATGCTAGCCTCTTTACCCTCTTGCTAGTTAGTGCCTGTTTTACGTTGTTTTTGTTTGTTTGTTTTTCATTTTAGTCATTGGGTAGGCACACTGAGTAATTTTGTGCTCACTGAGGTTTTAGCTGACTTTTCTCTGATGATAAAAGAGATGAATCATCTTTTGCTTATTGCCTATTCAATTTATTGGTCAAATTTCACTTAATTGTCTTTTGAAACTTGTTTATATATGAATGATTTGTTGGATATATGTTTGAAACTATCATCCTACACTGCAGCTTACTGGCTATTCTTTAATGGTATCTTTAATGAAGTACGAGTTATGAGGCCTTGCTTTATAATTAATTACTTTTGTTTTTTTATACTTATTTTGAGAGAGAGAGAGACAGAGAGGGAGAGAGAGAATCCTAAGTAGGCTCTGTACTGGCAGCACAGAGTCTGACACAGGGAATATAATTTTGTGATCACATAGTGTGAGGTAGATTATTTTTTGATCAGAATATACAAATATAAGCTCAATCATTAAAATACACTCTATATTGATACACTCTATATCAATATTTTAGTGATCCCTTTTTATACATCAGGTTCCTTCATGTATATGGATTTTATTGATTTTCTAATATTTTTCTTTCATGTAAGCATCTACCTTTTCCCATTTTGATTTAATTATTTTAGCTTTATAATAATTCTTGAAATATGTTCATTTAAGTTCTCCAACTTTGTTCTTCTCATTTAAAATTATCTTTGCAATCATGGATTTTCAAACATTCAAAAATCAGTTTCTCATTTGTGCACACGTGTGTGCATACATGCATGCACAAATATGTGGACACACTTTATTGCTTTTGACTGAAATTCATTGAATCTACAAATCAATATGAAGAAAAAAATTCTGTCTTTACAATATTGGTAGAATTTATCCATTTTATAATATTATAGTCCTTTATATTTTTTGAATCTCCCTTAAAGTTTTCTCTGTTATATTAGCACAGCTACACCAACTATTTTCTGTTGCTGTTCACATTTTTCTTCTTTATGTTTTTTCTTTACTTCAATATTGCTGAGTCCTTATATTTTAGGTTCTTAATATCAGGTATGAAGAATTTCGTTTTATTCATCCTGATGAATTTATAGAATAAATGTTATAAATTAGTATTGCAAATATTTCCACTTCTACCTATACAAGACTAGTTGTTATTAGACTAATATATTTGACAAAAATGTGTAAAAATCTGGAAAAATATAAAGTTATACTTATAGGAAGGCATTCGGAAGCACCGAATTTATCCATGAGCTTTCCTAGAACATGAGACATCATTGTCAAGTTTTTGCATGAGGTTACTAAATGAAGAAACTGATCATAATATGATTCAAGTTATTTATCCTGGATTCTCTAAATTTTCTTTTTTGGTTATCAAACTTCATTCTTTTCTGCCTTCTTTGTTTCTGGTCTTCATTAAATGTTGACTTTATATGTAATATTATCTTGTTTGAATGAATTCTATTTTATTGAGAAGCATTTCCTCAATAATTCCAGAAAGTTTGAAGTAACTTGGCTTTTATTGCTTCCACAATTCTCTCATGCAACAAATTAGCAAATATTGCAATTTTTACTTCTGAATAATTTTGGTGTTAATATTTCATCTTTTTCATGCCCTTAAAATCACTTATAGTAAGTAGGATCTAATCTTTCCTGAACACGTTTAATAGGCCACTGCCTGTTTATTTGTAAGTTGACCCTTGAACAATACAAGGGTTAGCTCTGCCAATCCCCTATGAGTCAAAAATCTTTGTATAGCTTTTGACTCCCCCAAAACTTAATTACTGATAGCTTACTGCTGACTGGAAGTATATTGGCACATATTTGTATATGTATTATATATTGTATTCCTATAATAAAATGAGCAACAGAAAATATTACTAAGAAAATCATAAGAAAGAAAAAACACATTTACAGTACTGTCCTGTAAAAAATATGTACATAAATAGACCTACACAATACTAACCCATGTTGTTCAACAGTTACTGTGTAGTCATTTACAAATGTGTTTTAGACTTCTACTTGTGGAGAAATAATTATCAAGCATATCTAAATGCCATAAACAACAAGAAAGCTGGACAAAATATATGGACATCTGTTTTCGGGTATTGGGCAACAGAAAGCTAAATAAATTTGTTATTTTTAAGGACTCTTAAGGAAAACAAACACAGAAAATGAGTTCAGTATTTACCTAGTGAACTCTCTAAATCAAGACCCTGGAAAATTGAGCCCCCCAAATCAGCTAAGATCCCAGGCACATCATAATATATGAGTAAGATCACTCTAACCTTAGAATAAGGGCTATTCTAAAATCCATAAAATGTATAAAAACAAAACTAGACAACATTAAGGTGATTTACAAGCAAATTAAATTGTTGCTGAAACAAAACTGTCTTTCAAGATAGAAACAATAAATAAGAAACTCAACAATGTGGCACTTATAATCGTTAGTACACAATAAGAATTAATAGATACGTGAAGGAGGAAAAGATTATATTTAATAATTTAAAACCAAAAACATTAATAGAAACATACCCAGTATTGACATAAAAGATGGAAATGTCAGAGATTTTTTTAATGTTCGTTTATTTTTGAGAGAATAAGAGAGAGAGAGAGACATAGTGCAAGCTGGGAGGTGCACAAAGAGAGAGAAAGGGAAAGAGAGAGGGAGACACAGAATCCTAAGCAGGTTCCAGGTTCTGAGCTCTCAGCACAGATCCTGATGTAGGACTTGAACTCACTAACCGTGAGATCATGACCTGAGCTGAAGTCAGACACTTAACCAACTGAGCCACCCAGGTACCCATTCACAGAGCTATTTTAAATGTTATAAAAAATTTTGTGAGAGGTAGAATTTGCAGATGACTTCCAAGATTCCTAGCAACTGGTGTATAACACTATGTAATCCCATCTCACTGAGCATGGGTGAGATCTGTGAATATAAGGAATGTTACTCTCATGGCTAGATTGTATTATGGCAAAGTAGAAGGAATTTTTCATGTGAGGTTAAGATATTTATATAGTTTGAATTACTCAAAAAGAGATTATTCTGTATGCCATAATAAAATAGACCCTTTAAAAGATGGCTAAAGTATTTCATGAGATCAGAGAAGAATGTCCTTTTAGGCTTGAAGAAGAAAATACCCGGGGCGCCTGGGTGGCTTAGTCGGTTGAGCGTCCGACTTTCGCTTGGGTCNATATATATATATTCATTTCTTAAACTACCTATGGAAACAAGTGTTATAGATCTATGGGGAATCTCGAGCATTGATTGTAACCTCCAGCTGAGATCCAGTAAGAATTCAGGGTACTTCATTATCAATCTCAAGGAAATTTACCAATAAGCTGAATGTGTTTAAAAGCAAAAACTTACAATAAAAGATAGTACTTTTAAAACTTATATAAAAAGATACCTCCCTGTATAGCTTTGTGAAACTCCTGTATAGACTTGTGAAACCCTGAACAGAGAGGATCTAGCTGGCAGTGCCCAAACTCCTGACACATGTAAACTGTGTGTTTGTGTGTGTGATTTTGATATTGTTAGTTTTAATAGCCTTTATTTTTTAGAGAAGTTTTAGTTCATGCAAAGTTGAGAGATTTCCCATATACTCTCTACCTCCATGCACGAATAACTTCTTCCATTACCAATACTCCTTCCTGAGTGGAACGTTTGTTAAAATTGATACACATTGTTCACATACATCAACACATCATTATTGCCCAAAGTCCATAGTTTGCATTCCAGTTCATTCCAAGAGTTTGGACAAATGTATAATGACATTTATAGTATCATACAGAGCACTTTCACTACCCTTAAAATCCTCTGTGCTTTGCTTATTTATCCCTCCCTCTCCCTTACTCCACTAGAAACCACTGATCTTTTTACTATCTCCATAGTTTTCTTTTTGTGTGTTGTTTTAAGCTATTAAATTTGTAGTAATTTGTCACATTGTAATAAAAATTAATACAGATTTAGATGAAAAGGTAGATATAATGAGTGAATACTTGGAAAATGTCAGGAAAAAACATTGGAGTTACATAGAAGAACAAAGTGTATTCTAGAAATAAAGACATGATACTTGAAAGTTTAAAAATTTACTGGATGGCAGTGTCAACAAAATATCAGAGTACTATATTTGAATAAATGGAAGTATACCCTTTAAGATGAAGCATAGAGAAAAACAAGAGACAACAATAATTAAAAAGAGTAATTATCCTGATGGAATATTAAGCAATTTAATGTAATTAGACCCAGAGCAAATAAAGTTTGGAGCAGTAAAAAAAATTAATTATGCAATAGCCCAAAATTCATCATAAAAGTTTTTAATGAAAAATTTTTTTTAAATTTTTTTAAATGTTTTATTTATTTCTAGGAGAGAGAGAGAGAGACAGCGTGAGCAGGGGAGGGCCAGAGAGAGAGGGTGTCACAGACTGAAACAGGCCCCAGGCTCTGAGCTGGCAGTTAGCACAGAGGCCGACGCGGGGCTCGAAACCACGAACCGCGAGATCATGACCCAAGCGAAAGTCGGACGTTTAACCGACTAAGCCACCCAGGGGCCCCATTAATGAAATATTTTTAATACATTTTGAGTTTATGTATTTTTTAAGAGAGTGAGAGTAGAGGAGAGGCAGAGAGAGAGAGAGAGAGAAAGAGAACCTCAAGTAAGATCCACAGTGTCAGTTCAGAGCCCGATGCAGGGCTCAAACTCACCACTGTGAGACCATGACTTGAGCCAAAATCAAGAGTTGAACGCTTAACCAACTGAGCCACCCAGGCGTCTCTGAGAATTTTTAAATAATGAAAAATTTTAAATAATCTCAAACACTCATAAAACTTCAAGAAAGACACACACACACACACACACACACCATAGCTATGAATAACTTAGTAAAATTGTTGAAATAAACAAAATAAAAACCAGAGGATTTTTAGAGCAGTAAAAATAATCTGTATGATACCATACTGGTGGATACATGTTCTTATACATTTGTTTAAACCTGTAGAATATAAACCATGAGTGAAACATAATGTTGAGAATGAACTTTGGGTAATTATTATGTGTCAGTATAGGTTCAACAGTTGAAATAAGTGTACCACCTTGGTGGGGGTTACTGATAATGAAGGTGCCTATCTATGTGTGGGACCAAGGAGTGTATAGGAAATCTCCGCAACTTCCTCTCAATTTTGCCATGAACCTAAAATGCCCTAAAATAGTCTTCATAAACAAAACAAAATAAAAACAATTAAACAAAAGTATCAATTCTCTTTTTGTGGATAAAAACATTTATTGGGTGTGGGACAGGTCTAGCAGAGTGAAGAGAAAGTGGTAGCTTGGACTAGGGTTATGTTATTGAGATAGGTAGAATTGGTTGCACTGAAGCCCATTCTAGAGGTGGAATTAAAAGACTTGATGATTCTTGGGATACTCTACATAGTATCTGTGAAGAAGAAAAAATGAAAGAGAATTTGCATTGGAACTCCTCTGCGTGTAGATTTGTGGGAGCTGAGGCTGGACTTGGGAAGAGATGATTACAGGTGTCCAGATGGAAGACAAGGTCATAAACCAGAACAGCCATCCCATCTTCAGTAGTACTTACATTTGTCTATCTACTTATAGCTTGCCTCCTGTTTTCATGTAATTGACTAACTTGTATGTATCATATCTTTCCAATGGGTTTATAAGCTCCTTGAGGTTAGGGATCTCAGCTTATGTTTCTTCCATATGAGAAAAACACACAGCAAAGCATTATTAAATTCTCAGTGAACACTGTTGAATTCAACCAGCTCAGCAAAGTACTGACTGGGAGGATAGTAAACTCCAATTCTAAAGTTTTCAATTATTTACTTATATGTTAGGGTCAAAGTTTTAAAGGGCTAAAAATGCAATTTCTTTGTTATGATAATTAAAATTTATTTATTGTGGATCAGAAGCAACTCAGTCCTGAATATTAAAATATGTACTTTAAATTGTGATTGAATCTCAAAAGTCAAGAACACATTTATATATCATAGTTACTGAAACAGTGATGACAAAATTTGCTTATAAAATATATTTTTAAACTTTGAAAGTCTTAATTACCTCAAAATATAAGGCCTGACATTCTTCCTCAATACTTTTAGAATAAAGGCTGAATTAGAGGGTTTTTTTCTAAATACATGACTTAACTGCACTATATTTTGCAAATTCTATAGGATATTATAAGCTCATAAACCAAATGGTCAAAACACTCTTTTATAATGAAATATGTAGTAGTTAATGAACGATTAAGCATTTTTGCATGTGGTTACATTAGATCCATTTTATTTGTAATTGAGCCAGATATTAATGAGAAACTCAGGTCCGGAGCTGTTAACATTGTTTCATAAAACATACACAAAACTGAAATTT
Organism: Crocuta crocuta; assembly: GCF_008692635.1. NCBI lineage: Eukaryota > Metazoa > Chordata > Mammalia > Carnivora > Hyaenidae > Crocuta > Crocuta crocuta. The sequence continues at coordinate 533,520 of NW_027530618.1, forward strand.
ATGCTGGATGAAAATAAATACATAGTCATATTAAAAGAGTAGAAAGGGTGTTTTCATACTGACCTCTGAAAAACAAATGACCTAAAACAAAGAAAAATGTACAGGTAATTATTAGAGTAAAGTAAGTCAAAACACTTGGAATGCCAGAAACATTATTATAGTAAAAGAATTCATTAGAAAAGTTAGAATTTATCAATTATCTCATTAAAATGTATTTAATAAAATTTAAACTGTAAAATCATTAAATTCAAAACATAAAAAAATAAAATTTTATTAATTTTTAATCTTGGTATATTTTAATATTAATATATCATAAAATTTTCTTTTCTTTTTTTAATTTTAAACATCCTCATTCTATTTTTTTTAAAATAGTTTATTGTCAATTGGCTAACATATAGTGTGCAAAGTGTGCTCTTGGTTTTGGGGGTATGTTCCCGTGGTTCATCGCTTACATACAATACCTGGTGCTCATTCCAACAGGTGCCCACCTCAATGCCTATCACCCATTTTCCCCTCTCCCCCAACCCCCATCCACACTCAGTTTGATCTTTGTATTTAAGAGTCTTTTATGGTTTGCCTCCTTTCTTCTCTGTGACTATTTTTCCCCCTTCCCTTCCTTCATGGTCTTCTGTTAAGTTTCTCAAGATCCACATATGAACGAAAATGTACCATATCTGTCCTCTGACTTATTTCACTCCATATAATACCTTCCAGTTCTATCCATGTTGCTGCAAATGGCATGATTTCATTCTTTCTCATTGCCAAGTAGTATTCCATTGTATATATAATCCACATCTTCTTTATCCATTCATCAGTCGATGGACATTTAGGCTCTTTCTATAATTTGGCTATTGTTGAAAGTGCTGCTGTAAACATTAGGTTACATGTGCCGCTATGAATCAGCAGTCCTGTATCCCTTGGATAAATTCCTAGTAGTGCTATTGCTGGGTTGTAGGTTAGTTCTGTTTTTAATTTTTTGAGAAATCTCCACACTGTTTTCCAGAGCAGCTGTACCAATTTGCATTTATCATGAGATTTTCACATAGACTTATTGTGTAATTTGGTGGGTAACTTAGTAAAGTTAGTGATTTAACCTCTTATATCTCATGGAATGCCAGATAGGGGTCACTTTGGGGTCTCTTGTATTGCCATTTTTTTAAATCTCTCTTATTTTATTTTGTCCTTGAGCAAAGAAAGGAGAAATTTTATGAACTAAAGCTACAATATCAGGTACCTGATAGAATTATAAAAGCAGATCATTAGTAGTTGAGATGTGAAAGAAGCAGGGATCATAGTAGTTTTCTATTTAATACATGTTATATAATATTATATATACAATATAAAAATGTCTCACATTTAAATTGTCTTTCCAACTTTTTTATTCCTAACTGTATGACTTTAAGATGGTTACGAGGACCTGCCAAATATCATCCATCACCCTAAAGTCAAAATATGAACTTATAGAAACTGAAAAACAAATATTCTGAACAAGGACACAAGTTACCTACTAAGTCAATATTTGAATAATAATTTACTATTAATCCAAGCTCTATATGTACTTCTTTAAAAAGGAATGTTACTAAATTTGATTGAATGGCTAGTACATGTCAAGTTCTTTATAAAACCCTTGTGGGTTAGGATTATTACCTCAATGCCATAAGTAAGAAAGATGGGGTAATGTAGTTTCTTCCAGTATTAGAGTCACATTTCAAAAAAGCTATGGAGACAAAATTTGAAACAAAATCATCCTGCAACTTTTACTCTTTGTAATATGCTGCTCCTTACAAGAAAAAAGCATTGTGATCATTTATTCTCTAAGCTGCTGTTTTTCAGTTTAATTGTGGGAGATGTAGGAGGGTGGGAGGGATGATTAAGTGAAGTCTTTCAGAATATATGCATATAGTGAAAGTTTTACTTCTTTCTTACCAATTTGGGTGCGCTTTATTTCTTTTTGTTGTCTGATTGCTGAGGCTAGGCCTTCCAGTACTATGTTAAATTAAAGTGGTAAGAATGGACATCCCTGTCTTTTTTTAACCCTAGAGGAAAATCTCTCAGTTTTTCTCCATTAAGGAAGATGTTACCTCTGGTTTTTCACAGATGGCCTTCATAATGTTGAGGAGTGTTCCCTTTAAATCTACTTTTTTGAAGATTTTTATCATGAATTGATGTTGTACTTTGTCAAATGCTCTTTTATCTGTCTGTTGAAATGATCATATTGTTCTTTTCCTTTCTCTTATGGATGTGATGCATCACCTTGATTGATCTGAGAATACTGAACCACCCTTGCAGGCAGGAATAAATTCCACTTGGTCATGATGAGTGGGTTTTCTTTTCATGCATTGTTGAATTCAATTTGCCAGTATTTTAATGAGGATTTTTGTATCTATGTTCCTCAGGGATATTAGTATTTAGGTTTTTTTTTTGTTGTTGTTTGTTTGCTTTCTGTTTTTTGCTTTTAGTAGCATTTTGATCCAGTTTTGATATCAAGAGAATACTGGCCTCAGAATGAATTTGAAAGTTGTCCTTCTATTTTTTTATATTTTGGAATAGTTTGAGAAGAAAAGATATTAGCTTTTCTTTAAATGTTTGGTAGAATTGCCTGTGAAGCCCTTTGGTCCTGGACTTTGTTGGGGGTTTTTTGACTGCTGACTCAAATTTTCTTTTTCTTCCTATGTAAGCCTTGGCAGTTTATATATTTCTAGGAATGTCAATTTCTTCTAGTTTGCCTAATTTGTTGGCATATATATTTTATCATGTTCTCTTATAATTGTTTGTATTTCTGTGGTGTTCGTTATTATTTCTCCTCTCTCATTTATGATTTTATTTATTTGGGTCCTTTACTCTTTTTTTTTTTTTCGCTTGATGAGTCTGGCTATTTTATATATGAAAATCAGTTTCATTGATTTTTTTTCCCAAAGAATCAAGTCCTGGTTCCATTGATCTTTTCTATTACATTTTTTGTTGTTGTTTTGTTTTTATTTTGTTCTGTTTTATAGTTTCTATATCATTTTTTTCTACTCTAATCTTTATTATTTCCTTTGAGGCTTTGTTCTTATTTTTCCACCTCCTTTAGCTAGAAGGGGCTAAGCTTAGGTTGTTTATTTGAGATTTTTCTTGCTTCTTGACATCGGCCTGTATTACTATAAATGTCCTCTTTATAATCACTTTTGCTGTATCCCAAAGGGTTTGTAACATTGTGTTTTCATTTTCATTTGTTTCTATGTACTTTTTCATTTTTATTTGATTTTCCAGTTAAGCCTTTCATGGTTTAGTAGCATGTTACTTAACCCCCATGTATTTGTGGTCTTTCAAGATGTTTTATTTGTTTATCTGTTTGTTTTTGTGGCTGACTTCTTGTTTCATAGTGATCTTGTCAGAAAAGATGTTTGGTATGATGTCGATCTTCTTAAATTTGTTGAGGCTTGTTTTGTGGGTAATTTGTAATCTAGTCTGGAGAATGTTCAATGGCACTTGAAAAGAATGTATATTCTGCTGTTTTAAGATGGAATGCTTTGAATATATCTGTTAAGCCCATCTGTTCCAATGTGTCATTCAAAGTCATTATTTCCTTCTTGATTTTCTGTTTAGATGATCTGTCTATTGATGTAAGAGGAGTGATATAGAGTCCCCTGATACTATTGTATTAATATTAATTAGTTCTTTTATTTTTGTTATTAACTCTTTTATATATTTGGGTTTTCTATGTTGGGTGCTTAAATATTTACAATTGTTACATCATCTTGTTGGATTGTCCCCTTTATTATTTCATAGTGTCCTTTTTTTGTTTTCTGTTACAGTGTTTCTTTTAAAGACTATTTTGAATACTCTGGTTTCTCTTCAGATCATATAAATCTTTCACCTTTTACTAACGTTTATTTTGTCTGGTATAAGTATTGCTACTGTGGCTTTCTTTTGATACCAGTTTGCATGATAGATGTTTCTCCATTCCCTCACTTTCAATCTGCAAGTGTCTTTCAGTCTAACATGAGTCTCTCATAGGGAGCATATAGATGGGTCTTGTTTTTGTTTTTTGTTTTTTTAATCTATTCTATCATCCTATGTCTTTTGATTGGAATGTTTAGTTCTTGCTGGTAGTTTTGATATAAAATAATCATTAGGTAACATTATTTGGGAAACCATTAAAGACAGAGTGCTAAACTAAATTATCTACCGTAAATATGTATGTTGACAAACTATTGCTATTCCATTAAAGGAAAATACAAAGTTATATAACTAAGTGCTTGTTCCAGCTAAATACATTTACTAAGTAATTAATTATCAACTCAAAATTGAGGATACACCTCATTTCAGAGAACTGGCTCCAATAACTGAAATGGTTTATGGATAGATTTTCTTAAATTTAAAGACAGTTACTACTCAGTTATTTATCTACCTCTTTCTCTGTATCTATTTGGAATTTTGGAAATATACACCAGAAAGCATTAACCTGGGAAGGTATAGAGATGAGCATTAAAGAGAGTACCAATACTAAGCGAAGTTATCAACTCTTTCCTAATTGAAAACAGAGGTGGCTGTACCAGACTTGTCTAAATTGATCAATTTCACCACCTCCTGCCTGGCTGGCTCTCAAAAGATAGTCTTGCTTTTGGAGAGGAAGTGCAAGGCATTGTTCCAGAGTGAACCTTTTTCCTAGCAGAAGTAATGCTGTCCCCACATGGATAGGGGTGATTAATTCATCAATGGAAGGCACTTCGTTGTCAAGATTGATAAGTTAGGAAGAATGAGGCCTGATAAAATAAGGGAGCAGGAGGTACTAACCTAAAAGAAGCTGAAGGGAAAAAAAAAATATCCAGTGTGGATTTGCTATTTGTATAAAATACCACCGAGACATTGGAAAGTGTCTAGATTTAGAAAGTTTTAGATTCACACAATTTTCTAGCTTGAAAATATCATCAAAATCCTATAGCTATGCTCTCATTTTATGTATGAGGACACTGAGGCACAAAGCAACAGAGGCTGGGGTGAGACCCCTAATCAGATATCCTCCCTATTTCTGAGTTTCTTTGACAATGGCAATCTCGTGTGTAAGTTTTAAAGTAGTATATAAATATTAGGTGTGAGTAATAACTACTTTGGAGAGCTTGCTATTTCCAATAATCTTTCCCTTTTATTAACAGTATAGGACCTATGTGTAACTTGCACCTCAATTAGTTATTGCATGATGACAATCTGTGCCTTTCCTAGTATAGTTTCTCATTTTTTCCAGGCACTATGAATTGCTTCAGACTTTGATAAAATGAAAAAAAGGAGGGGGGACACATATAAACTTTATTATTTATTTATTTGTTAACTTATTTATTTAAAGATTTTTATTTAATTTTTTATTTTGAGAGAGACACAGAGAAAAAGCAAGTGGGGGAGGAGCAAAGAGAGGAAGAAACAGAATCCTACAAACCGTGAGATCATGGTCTGAGCCAAATTCAGGAGTCAGATGCTTAGCAGACTAAGCCACCCATGAACCCCCAGATAGATTTTAAATTCATAGTGTAAAAAAGTATGAGGACAACTCAAATGACTTGTGTTCTTAACTAAAATGAACATAGATATCATCCTTGTTTCTATGAAGATGACAAAATTATTTTACTAGAACTGGAAAAACAGAAAAACATGAGAAAACAATAAATATCATCTGTGTCTCCGGGGAAATGAGGTTTTAAGTAGAAGAGCATTTAATTATCTTATCTATCAACTACTTTTAGAAAATATCTATACAATGTCTACAAAATACGATATGCCTTGGATATTTATCACACAGATAAATGGTCTTAACATTCATTATGAACATTGTTAAACTTATTAAAAATTACTTTATGTGTCTGACACTATGATAAACAATAAAACTTCAAAAAGTGAATGCGTGTATGGAAGGGTACAGAGTCATAAATGATTATAACTTAATATGATGAGCCAGACAGTTCAAATATATAATAATTCATGGGGCACAATGTAGTGAAGGAAGGGCAGTAATTAATCGAGGACAATTTTGCTTTATTCCTCCATATTTAATTTTAAAAATTATTTCTATTTCCACATATATTTTTCTAACTTTTATTTTCATATTTTCTGTATAATTATCTTTTAAATGTCTCTTATAAACCAATTGGTGACTCATTTTTTTTGTGTGATTTTGGAAGTTTCTATTCCTCGCTTAATGTGTTTGAATCAGTTACATTCAACATTAGGGCTTGTTTCTAGAATAATATTTCATATTTTCTCACTTACTTTGCTTTATTTTTTCTCTATTTTCCTTGTAGGCTTCAGTTATATACATTTTTATACCTCAGTTATATACGTCAAGTTTCCTGCTGCTGAATAAAGTTATATATTTTGTAATTCTTTAGTTACTAGGTTAAAATTAAGGCCTATATTTGAGCTATTTTTACTCCTGCTGATTTATAAAATTTACTAAAACATACAAATTCCTAACTGAAGACAAGAACTTGTGCATGGTTTTCACATTATTTTTATTTTCTCTTTTTTCTCAGACACGACACAGTTTAAGGTTTTGTGAATATATATATATATTGTGAATATATATATATATATAGATAGATAGATAGATAGATAGATAGATAGTTTTTTTCCTACATTTTTGGGGGTTATTTGATTATGTTCAATTTACATATGTCCTCCAGCAACACCTACATTATTTTTCCAATTTTCAATCTTCTTCCAAAATTCCCTTCAAGTATACTTTTGGTCAAAATATGTGAGAACTTAAGAAAAATATAGTAATTCAACATCTATAATCTGTAGAGATATTTTTAAAATGTGGCAATTAAGGTTTTTTTTTCTTTTTTTAATGCTTATTTATTTTTGAGAAAGAGAGAGGAGACAGAGTATGAAAGGGAATGGGCAGAGAGAGAGGGAGACACAGAATCCAAAGCAGACTCCAGAATTTGAGCTGTCAGCACATAGCCTGACACAGGGCTCAAACTCACGAACCCTGAGATCATGACCTGAGATAAAGTCAGATGCTTAACCAACTGAGCCACTCAGGCACCCCATCATTTTTGAGAGAGGGAGCATGAACGAGGAAGGGGCAGAGAGAGGGAGACAAAGGATCTGAAGCAGACTCTGTGCTGACACCTGGCCTGGGGCTTAAACTCATGAACTGTGAGATCATGACCTGAGCTGAAGTTGGATGCTCAACCGACTGAGCCACGCAAGTGCCTCAGATTTTGTTTTTTCTTTTTACTTAATGAATTGGAGATTATAATGGATTTAAATATTAAAAGACTTCAAAGGAGCACAGGTATTTGAGAAATAAGAGCAGTTTTAGGTAATCAAGAAAAGGTTTTGGTGTGTGAGAGTATCTTTCATGAAAGGAAGTAGGGTCTGAAGATAGAAAGGCATCCAAGAGCAGATGTGATGAGCAATGGAAGTTTTCTATGAGGAAACTGAAGGTGATCCCCCAAAATCATCTTCAAAAGTAACTTTCAAGCCATTTAATTCCAACTCTCTTCTTTACTTTGTGCTTTTCCAGTGTATTCGATATCATAGTTTAATTCTTTCCCTGGCAGTGGCCATGGCTCTAGCAATGGTGGTAGCTACTCCTTTTCCTTCACCTTCTCCTTCATCTTCATCTTCTTCCTCCTTCTGCTCTTCTCCTCCTTTAACAAATTGATGACATTTTCAAAATAACTGGTACTTTATGTCTCAAAACTCTTTGAAGCTAATTAAAACCAAATAACTGCCCTAATGAGTTAACAAATTTCATATCTTATTATGAAGTTCAATCATTGTTCTGTCCACTCCGTGAGTAAAATGCAAAATGAGTAGCAGGTAATCTTTGGAATGATTTTGACTGAGATATATAAAATGTAATGTTTATGTCTTCTAAAAATTTGATCTTTTCTAAAATTTTTCTGATCATTTTATTTTCTAAAATTTTCTTGAAGACCATTATTAACTTAGAAAATAGTGATAATAAATACCTCCATTTATTTTATGTATAATATGCACTAAATAGTGTTAGTTTTCTATTGTCATGTAACAAAATATTGTAAACATAGTGGATTAAGACAACACCTGTGTATTAACTTACAGTTCTGTAGGTCAAAATTCCAAGCATGAGTGATGAGATTCTGTGTTCAATGCCTTAAAAGGTGAGATCGAGGTACTGACAAGGTTGCATGTCTTTCTGAAGCTTAAAGTCCTCTTTTAAGTCCATGTCATTGTAAAATGCAGTTCCTTGTAATTTCAGGACTGAGGGTGCAGTACACTCGCTGGCTTGAGAACAGAGCCCATTCTCAGCAGCTAGACACAAACAAAACTTGCCACCTGGCCCCCTCTGTAGTCCCTCTTACGCTTTGAATACCTCTGAATTCTTGAAGGGCTGTCCTGATTTAAAGGTCCTATTTGACCTGGCCAGGCCCACCTTGATATTCTCCTTCTTATTAACTCAACTAAGAAGACTGAGTTGTATCCTAGGTACAAGAATCTAAGTACATGAATGAAGGTATTATGTACCTCAATCTTTTGCCCTGCAATTTAACATAATCAGGGTAGTGATATATCATATCAACAATTACCCCACACTAAAAGGCAGAAAATCACACAAGTAGTTAGGGGTCATAGGGACCATCTCAGAATTCTCCCTACCAGATTATTTTTATTGAAATCTCCATATAGCTTGATTGTCCTAGATTTATAGATGAGTAAAGCCAGTCCTTGAGAAGGCATGGAACTTGGCCTACGTCACAGTCTGGATACAATTAAGCTAAGTACTTTCTGAACCCTAAAACTATGAGATATTCCTCTGTTAACACCTGCTTAGCAATAAAGTAACTTCTCATATGGCAAAAATTAAATTATAACTTTTTAATGAAAAGTATAGATAAATGTTGAAGCTGCTTCATTTTATGTTTTTACATTGTTATGTTGATGTACTTGGAGAATCCATATTAATATGAAACTAGCTCCAATAGCTTAAAAAGTGTGGTTAACATCTTCAAGATGTGTGTGTGTGTGTGCATGTGCACGTGCACACACAAGCACACACATGAACATACAGAAGTGTTGGTTAAGCTATATCAGTGTTATAGATTACGGTTTTAAATCAGTTTTATAAGTAATAATTAGTCTTTCTTGTTTTTATTTTAATTATTCTTCTACAAAGTAAAGTTGTCATAGACTCTAAGTCTAAATTTCTCTCTCTCCAGAGAGAGAGTGGACAGATGATTAAAATAGGAGAGATGGCTAATGTCTGGGAAAAGACAAGAGCGCCGACTAAGTGTCCTTGCCTTATTTTTACTAGGATCAGAAGGGTTACAAACATGGTGATGGAGGTGCACAAAGAGACAATTAATCTGTGAACATTAACTTACGGACATGAGGAAAAGGGGGCCTTGAAGATATTCGGGGTTGGGGTTTAAGTTAATACAAAACAAAATCCTGGTGCTGGGCAAAAGGGCATAAGGTAGTTTACAACAGACGTGAGGCATCATCTCTGTTTATCTTAGCGAGCCTATGGGATGAGACAGGTAGGGCAAATAACTTCAGGGTTAACAAGGCACCGTTTTCTTTTGTTAATCATCTCCACTCTGGGCAGCTTCACTCACAATGCAGAGCAGTGGTCCATAGCCCCATCTGCCTGTTTACTTAACATGGTCTTTTCTTCCTGTGAAAGCAGCTTTCTGCTATAGTACTAAATTGGTGGGGGGGAGGGCGTTTTTTGCCCTGAACACTTAATCTTGCTTACCTCATACATCTTTGTATTGGGGGCCTTTGCCCCCCTCTCTATTCTGGGGGGCTTTGGCCCCTCCCTGCTCTATCCTGAGATCCTAATCTTATTTACCCAAGCTCAGGTGTGAGCATCCTATGGATTTGTACTTCTTTCTATATGCCTTGTTAACCCATTGGTGTAAACCCCAGGGAAATCCTAAGCTTATTCCCCATGTGAATTAATACAAACTAATTAAAACTAAATTTCTTCTTATAGAGACAATTGATGCACACATGTTGAAGGTAGAATTCTAAGGTGTTCTTCAATATTTCTCTCTTCTGATATGCACGCCTTATATAATCCCTGAGGTGAGATTATGATGGATTTTACTCCTATGATTTTGTCATATTATGTTGCACAGTTGACCTTAAGATATGGAGCTTGTGATGGTGAATTTTTGTGTCAGCTTGAATAGACCCAGGAGTCCCCACTTTGAACATTATTTCTGGGTGTGTCTGTGAGGGTGTTTTCCATTGAAATTAATATCTGATTTAATGGACTCCATAAAGTAGATTACCCTCCCCAAAGTGGGTGGGCATCAACCAATCCTGGTCAGAACAAAAAGGCAGAAGAAGGAAGAATTCACCCCATTTTGCTTCCTCTTTGCCAGTTTTAGCTGGCATCAATCTTATTAGAGCTGGATTTAGACTATCAGCTCTCTTTGTTCTCAGGCCTTCAGATTCCAACTAGAATTATACCACTAGCTTCCTGAGTCTACAGCTCACAGATGGCAGATTGTGGGACTTTTCAGCCTCCATAATTTCATGAGTCAATTTTTATAATAGTTCTCTTAATATATGTATATATGTGTATATATATATGTATATATATATATATACATATATATATCCCCTATTTTATTCCATTTCCTGGAGAACTCTGACTAATTACAGAGTTTAACTGGTGAATCTGACTTAATCACATAAGCCTTTTAGAAACAGAAATATCTGGTCACAGGAGGGAAAGTTGGAGAGATTTGAAGTATGTAGAAAGGTTCTCTGTGATTCAGATAGAATAGGCCACGTCGCAATGTCTGGAGAAAAGTCTTTAGTAGCTAAGAGTGATCCCTGGCCAGCATTTGGCAAAACAACAGTATCTCTTATCACAGCATGGAAATTCCTTCTACCATCTACCTGAAGGGGTTTAGAAGTGGATCTCTTTCTAGATCAGCTTCTAATTGAGAATATAGTGAACTGACACTTTGATTTCAGTGAGGTAAGACCCTAAACAGAGAATCCAGATTAAATATGTTAAATTCCTGACCCCAGGTATTATGAGATAATAAATTTATATTTTTTAAGCTGCTGAATTTGTGGTAATTTGCTACTCAGCAATGCAAAACTAATACAACACATGAAAGAGGGTTCTTAATATTATACATTTTTTAAATATGTAGTGAATTTCAAAACACTTATTGGGTTCTTGAAGGAAAACTCAGGCATGCTCAGACATGGACACTGCTTTTTCTTAACAATCAAACTAGATTATCTTTTCAGGATGCTTCAAGGGGATATATATTCAAAATCCATCTGTTCAATAGCTGTGCGATGAGATTTCCAACGGACACATTTGATTGCTATCACATAGATTACCCAAGGTTTAAAAAGGACAATTGCCACAGTGAGCTGGTTACTTGAAATTACAGACTGGGTTTGGTTTATTTGATCCCCAAATCATAATGAAGACTGGATTCTCTTTAAGCTTTTTAATTAAAATAAAAGAATCAATAAAATGTTAGTAAAATAAAGGAAAGGGGAAATGTTAACAAAGGTATTAGGAAATAACATCCTGATACCATGAGTGAGAATCATGTTGGTATTAGGAGGTGAACAACTAAAGTCACAGTGATACACACGACACAGAATTAATCTGGAACCAACTTGTGCCTCATATATATGGAATTACTTGTATTTTCAAATCTTTTAGATGCCCCCAATGTTGTTTTTTCTATTTAACAGGTATTATAAATTGCTTAACATATGACTTTTGCAAAGAAGAATTGTTTTTAAGCTTATAATTGTTTTTCCAGAGAAGAGGCTGTTCCAAAGAGATATTTTTCCCCTCCTAAGCAGAAGACACATTAAATACTAACAGTGTCCTGAAATACACATGATGATCTTTCCCCCTATCTTTTAAAATAGTTATTATGAAGTATTGCCATTTCTCTGCATTTGAACATGCGGATGAGCACAGGTGTGTAGAAGCCATATAGTCACACACTTTAATTCATCTTTTTCATTAAGGACACATTACATTTTCAATAAAGTTTCAATGAAGTTACTTTTTTATGCTTATGTTATTGTCTGTTTCATCTGTATTTCCAAAACAATGCCAAGACTATATTCTATTTTGTAGTAAACAGGTAATGAAATTTAAATCAGTAAGCACTTTAGTCTTAACACATGCCACTTGGGATTAGGGAGAAATATGGCATGAATTAGCATCCTCTCTTTAGATGAAAAGATTCATTCATTAAGGGAGAAATTCAAATACTGAGACATCATAATCTATTGGAAGCATTCAAACAAAAACTGATCACTTATATTTTCATAGCACTGTAATGCTCAGGGAAAAGGGTCTTGGAGTCAGAAAGGAGGTTTTAACAAAATCATTTATTAATAGTGAAAAATACTGATTAAACTATTTCCTATTTCCTGGCAACTACTGGCACTTAGAAAGCACACACTAACAGAAATTCAAAGGACCAAAGAAACACTAAGATTGGAGCATAATATTCTTAGCTAATATAGTCTTTGTTGGTATATTCCTCCCGATTTTTAGCATGCAATGACATCTTGATTACAATTTAATAAATATCCCTTACATGCCCCTAATCCTTTCAAAGTTCATTTTAAATACCTATCTCACAAGTGAATGGGTGGTCAGAATAAGATGTGAGTTAGAATAACTGCTACACTCTTAGCCTCTGATCATATTAGGGCATCTAGGAAGGGACTAGATGGCATTTTCTGGCATTACATAGCAGTTTTTCTTAAACCTCATATTCTTTTTTCAGAGGAGATAAAAATTTCTGTTCCACATTCAGTGTGAAAGAACTTGAAAGAGAGTGATAGGAAATAAATAGAAGGTAGAAATAAATAGATATTGGGAGACATAAATCCATGCACATATCAAATAAATTCTGAACCCTTAAGATAAAAAAGCAAAGAAAAGGGTCAATGTTAGAGCACAGGGGACTAGACTTCGTAATTATACTTTACATAATACTGCTCTAGACACTCTAGATTTATTGCCCCACAGTAAGGTTTTAAAAATTACTCTTAGTAGGTTTTATATTATTTTTAATGTCCTATAAGACAGGGGAAACTGAATGTATTCTATGAATAAAAAAAAGATTTAAATAAATGAGAAATTCTGTTTGGGGTCAAGATGGATTAAGGAGAACCAACTGAAACATTTTACTCAACCTCAAATAAGATAAATATATAAAACACTGGTTTATTAGACATAGGATATAATCCTCAGAGATGGTGCAAAACTTAAGATTCAATTTAATTTAATTTAATTTTAAAAAATCTTACCCCATGACTACCCTAACTGGCTGTCTTAAGAGTTTTTAGGATGTAGTGCATGGAAAATGAAATCAGTGGAAGCCTAGAAAATTCCCTGATTTGAGGAGATGCACCTGAGAGTCCAGGACAATCAAAGTGGCTCAAGTTTTCAGAACAGAATACTATGCAGAAGAGAACTACACAGAGAACTGGAGATTCACAGAGAATCCACCATGAGCATCCTATTGAGTATGAATCAGTGCGTGCAGATGAAAAATACTGCCACACTTTCTGTGACTAAGTTCTTCACAATACAAGAGAATAAGTATATGCCAGAAAAGTGAACTGTTTTCAGAGAAAACTCTGGATGCATTTGAGACAACAGAGCCTGAGGGAGAGGGTATTGACCTTAATGCTTCCCTCAGCTTGACTATAATTTAGACAAGCTTCTTCCTGACTGTTGCCTCTTGACCTCTCTTTTCTTAGAGCATTTACTATAGAACACCTACAATTCTAAATTCTTTCTCTGCCTATATGAGATATAAATTTTTATAAAAGGCCGCCTACTGTTGTGCAATCTAGGGATGTCTTCTCAAGAACCTGCGAGTTATCCTTTTGAACAGTAATCATCAGAGAAGAAAGCACCCTCATTTCTCAGCCCTGTGGGAGGACAGGAACCTACCTTCCATGGGGACAAATTAGTAAACACAGATGACCTAATCATGAAGAAAAGCATTTACAAACTCAGAAATAACTCAGTATGTTCAACATATCTCCTTGAACACACTCCCTAGTAGTATTCTTTCGTAACTTTTCCACTGGCTCATCCCAGCCCTTCAAAACCTTTCTATCTTTTGTTTCTACCTTCACCTTTTAATTTTTTTCCCATTGCAAATTTTGCTTTGATAGTGTTTTATCTGAGTATTTGCTGGATGTGCACTGGATTTTTGCTTACAAGCATATAATGGGCTTCTAGAATTGCATGGTGGAATGTTTGACAAAGTTAAGAAGCAGAGAGTAGATTGGCCAGGGGAAAGGAAATATGAAAAAGCAAAAAGCTTTGAATATAGTGGAAGACAGATAAATAAAGTGCTTACATTTTGTGATGTGAGTCAAAATAACAGCAACATGGATCTTAGTGGAATTAGTTTAAGCTTTACAATAGAACAGTTTCCAGCAGAGTGTGGTGAATGTGAAGACACCCTCCTTCCCAGAAGGAATCTGTTTTGGCTTCCCTGTGTGTGTGTTTTTAGAAAATGATCTCATCAGCTTTTTCTGTTGACCACAAGGAAAAATTCCTGCTGCTTGTCCAAGGACCAAATTTATCATCTATTTGTAAAGATTTAAAGCCTGAATTATTTTGTTGTTGTTGTTGTTGTTGTTCATTTGTTTCTACAGTCATGATCCCCATTGTTATTTGGCCCATTATCTAATTCTGTATGTCTAGTTTTCTTTTCTATAGTTTGGACATAACATGAGAAGAGGCTGTTATCAGGGTTGAATGAATTATTACATGTAGAGTGCTTAGAACAGTATCCAATTTAGTGTTTTGTAATGATCAGTTATTAGAATTATTTTTATTATTTTTTTAATTTAATGTTTATTTATTTTGAGAAAGAGAGACAGAGTGTGAGTTGGGGGGAGGGGCAGAGAGAAAGGGAGACAGAATCTGAAGCAGGCTCCAGGCTCCCAGCTGTCAGCATAGAGCCTGACACGGGGCTGAAACTCATGAGCTGTGAGATCGTGACCTGAGCCTAAGATGGACACTCAACTGACTAAGCCACCCACGCCCCCCAAATATTAGCATTATTAATGAGAGTCAAGTAAAATCAGCAGCGGTGGGAGAGAATTTTTTCCAGTTTTATTTTTCCCTTGGTAATTCAGAAAACAATAGAATATGCACTTTTGTTCCTGGCCCCCCCATTCCTTATATCCAAACTTTGCACAATGTTTCTAAATCATTATTCTTCTATGAAATTATACTTACCCTACTTAATGCTCAATCAAGAAGTAGCCTGTTTCACTTAAACATTGAATAAAAATATTTACTTTACATGCATTGCACACAAAAAATGCCTGTGCTTTTTTCCTTTTCTCAATGCGGTATATTGAAGCCTTAGATAATTCTGAAGCATGAGAAACTCAGGATGGCTGTTTACATTCAAATAACAAAAAAGCTAGTAAATAAATCTTGGTGAATTATGATACTGGAAGATAGACTATATCTACCAAAATGAGGTTTCATTTTTTGTGTTTTTTTCTTAAATAAAATACAGTAAGTCTTAAGTTTGTTGCAAGTTAATGCAGTCTCTCTAGTTCATCTATGATTCATATAGCATTTTACATTAAATCAGAAACTGATAGAAACAGGGTTTTTTTTATGCGTTGTTATTCTGTGTAATAAAAAACCTATCAAAAATATAATCCAACCAAAAATATAGCTTTAATTTTGATTCACTACAAACTCATATTATTTCTAGAAATCTCTATGATCAAGAAAAAAGACGTTATTTGAATTATTAAAGTTAAGTTGCTCTGGGTCTATGATCCATTTTTGTATGTCAAAAAATAATCAATTGTTTAAACATGAACAACCTGGTATCTCCCACAGTGTCAGCAAATATATTTATTATTGAGATCATAAGAAAACTGTTTGTATAAATTCAGCATCGTTGTATAAGCTATATAAACTTACTAGTCTCCAAGGTAAGGTTGCAAAACAAAAAATGAATAAAATCATATTTCTAAAAACCTTAAGGGCTTTTGCCTTGCTGCACCATTTAAAATGGTTGCATTTAAATGCTCAGTACCTTCCAAGATCACTGCAATTCTCTCAGCTACAATTAACTCCTCACTTTGGCTTCTGACATCTTTCTTTTATGCCTTTTATATTTCTTAACTTTTCAAAAAAAATTTTCAAGGAAGAATCAGTGCAAACTATAAATTACCTTGTTCTGATTCAACTAAAGGAATCAGCAGGTAATGATCACTTCAATCCAACAAAAAAGATGTGTGATTTGTATGCGTGTGTTTGGCATGCCATTGTTCCTCTATTTAGGGCATGTAACATGGATCATTTCATTTGAAATATTCTGTAAAAGTACTTTAAGTAATCATTATAATAAAATAAAGCTTTAGAAATGTGTCTAAATAGACATATTGCCCCTTACAGTCGAAGCTTCATATTATTCAAGCTTCAAATTAATATCTTTGCTCTCAGATGTAAGGCCAAGCGATGTAGGAACAAGATGTTGAATGGGAATAAAGTAACATTTTCTGCTTTTAAATACTTTGGAGGTTTTTTTTTTTTCATTTTGCCTTCTTTTTATGTTGTTGTTTGTTTAGTATTTATTTTTTTGTTTAATTTTCTTTCCATACAATTATTCAATTGCTGTAGCTGGGAAACTTTATTCTTTTTTTTTTAGCTGACTGTTAATCCTCAACATTGGCATTTTCTTAGTCTTAATCCAAAAGACTAGTTGTTTGTCCAAAGCACAGCCTCATTTCTAAGCCTATTGTCATAAGTGTTTGTTTTAACGAAATCATTCAACACTAAATATACTGCTGTCAAAGTAGAAGGCCATTTATATGTGCCATCATTCAAATACCATGAAATATTGATTTTTACATTGGTTGTATCATTATGGAAAGTTCTGATATTCAGTTTTGAATCACAATAGTACTTATTACCAGTTAGTCACATAAACATTTTATGTCATTTGAAGAAAATCAAACTATTATAATTTTTGAAAACATAGTTAACAAGAAACAGAAGTTAAATAAAATCAGTTCTTGAAATCAGAGTTTATTTCTTACTCCAGAAGCCTGACTTGGATCGTTACGGAATTCTTGATTTCATGGGATTTTGTTTTAGACTTTCTTGCAACCAAGTAATCCCTAGGAATTCAAATGTTTCAGATTAACTACCCTGGGAAATACTGCATTTCATTTTTCTGAATGTCTTCAGGCAAGGGAAACACACCTACCAAAACATACCTACCTCCCTCCATTTAATCCCCATGACATTACATTTTGGATTCTACTGGTCTCCCGGAGGCAAGTGCCAAGACACCTTGGTCACATCATCTGTTTTCGGAAGAGCTTAGCTTGTTACCCTTTTGGGAGGGTTTGCATTCTGAGAAACCTTTTGTCTGAACCTGCCTCTTCCATGTGCTCTCTGTGGCTTCTGCTTCCACTTGGCACCAAGGGAAGCGCTGCTTAACTTTACTCAGTTGGGTCTAATTAATTTCCCCATGTGTTAAACTGGTTTATTCCTCTCATCTTCATCTTGGCCCCCCCAACAACAAGAATTTGAAGCCTGCTATAAGTATGGGTACTTCCAGGATCTTTACCAGAGCAGGTTTCTTCCCAAATTCTTGTCCAAAAGCTTCTAACTCACTTCTTCTCTACTTTTTATATTTATTGTTAGGTTAGCTAATATACAGTATAGTCTTGGTTTCAGGAGTAGATTCCTGTGATTCATCACCTGCATACAACACCCAGTGATGATCCCAACAAGTGCCCTCCTCAATGCCCATCACCCACAGTCTCCATCCCATGACCCCCCCTCCTCCAACAACCCTACATTTGTTCTATGTATTTAAGAGTCTCTTATGGTTTGCTTCCCTCCCTGTTTCTATGTTATTTTTCCTTTCTTTCCCTATGGTCTTCTGTTAAGTTTCTCAAATTCCACATATGAGTGAAATCATGATTTTTGTCATCTTCTGACTGACTTATTTTCTTTAGCATGATATACTCTAATTCCATCCACCATGTTGAAAATGAAAAGACTTTATTCTTTTTGATTTCTGAGTAATATTCCACCATATACATGCATATACCACCTCTTTACCCGTTCATTGATCAATGGACTTTTAGGCTCTTTTAATAATTTGACTATTTTGATAGTTCTGCTATACACATTGGGGTATATGTGCCTCTATGAATCAGTATTTTTGTATCTTATGGATAAATTTCTTTCTTTTTTGGCAAATAAATACTTAATTTATTAAGGAAAGTATACAGAAATGAATTGTGAAGGTCTCTATTCTCCAGCATTGGGCTTGGGGGTGGGTATTTTCCATTTTTTTCTTAAATAGTTTATTGTCAGTTTGGTTTAAATACAATACCCAGTGCTCATCCCCACAAGTGTCCTCCTCCATGCCCATCCCCCCTCCCCCCCACATCCATCAGNTTGGATAAATTTCTAATAGTGTTATTGCTGGGTTGTAGGGTAATTCTATTTTTAATTTTTTGAGGAAACTTTATACTGTTTTCCAGAGTGCCTGCACCAGTTTGCATTCCCACCAACAATGCAAGAAGGTTTCCCTTTCTCTGCATCCTTGTCAACATCTATTATTTCCTGAGTTGTGAATTTTAGCACTCAGACCGATGTGAGGTGATATCTCAAAGTGGTTGTGATTGGTATTTCCCTGATGACGAATGATGTCGAGCATCTTTTCATGTGTCTGTCAGGTGGAAGTCTTCTCTGGAAAAGTGACTATTAATGTCTTTTGCCCATTTTTTTGCTGGATTATTTATTTTTCATATGTTGATTTTGGTAAGATCTGTATAGATTTTTGATACCAACCCTTTGTCTGATAGATCATTTGCAAATATCTTCTCCCATTCCATCAGTTACCTTTTAGTTTTGTCGATTGTTTCCTTTGCTGTGCAAAAAAAAAACAAAAAACATGTTTATCTCTTTGAGGTCCCAATAGTCCATTTTTTACTTTAATTTCCCTTGCCTCTGCCAGATTTATAAAGCTAAAAGATACTGTTAAAATCTTCCATTTATGTGTCACAGGGCAATGACATTATATTCTTCTAGAAAAACAAAAACAGAAACAAAAAACAGCTATATGAGGGTACCTGAATGGTTCAGTCAATTGAGCATTCCACCCCTGATTTCTCTTAGGTCATGATCTCATGATCATGAGATTGAGCCCCGCATGCAGCGTGATTGGGATTCTGTCTCTCCCTCTCTTTCTGCTCCTCCCCTGCTCACATTCTCTCTCTCTTTCTCTCTCTCAAAACAAATAAATAAACACTTAAAAAAAGCAATTTGGTTATTTAACATTCTAGTTGACCATTTAATTTCTCATACCTGGGAATTAAGGACGGTCCTGGAAATATTTAGATTTTTATTTAGAAAATATTCACAATATTTAGAAATATTAAGCTCTTTACATTCTCACATATCTTTTACAAATATCCAGCAATTACATCAAGTAAGGCACATTTAACCCATATGTTTCAGGATTTAGACAAACTGTATAAAGGAAATTTCCATTAACCTGTGGAAACGCTGCATTGTTACTTAAGAAACTCTTAAATATTTCAACACTGATTTTAACCAAAATTACTTATACTACTTTAAAAGAAATAAATGTCTAAGGCCAACTGTCTTATACATAAGATGAAATATTTATCACACATAATTCTTACAGTAGCATACTCAGAATTGTTCTCTTCTTTAGCTTTCTCAGAGAATGTTAATAGAAACTAGAATTTTTTAACTCTGCTGTCATTTCCGTATCTTCATCATCATATGCTTTTATCTCTTTCTCTCTTGTAGAACTCCTTTATTGCCAACAATATTCAGAGATTTGTCCCTATTCTTCACAAAGGCAGCCTTTTGTCGTTTCATTTCACCAGTCACTCCTTTGTATCTGCCATAGTCAAAGATAGTTGGCTATAAGCCTAGGAAGTGGTATTCCAACAACCTACTGCAGATTCTGACATTTGGGTTTGTATATTACCTTTCTAGTGAAAGTGACCTTTATCTTCCTGGTATACCTGTTTTTATGTCCCACTACCTCAATCTTCACATTGGCTGAATCTTGAAGAGGGATATCCATTAACTCTGGATCTTTGATATCTACCACTTCCTTCCACTCATTGTTAAAGCCAGACTTTTTATAAAGGTCTTTCTCTTCTGAACCATAGGTATTTCTAAGGTTTTATGTTTTTCTCCTTTAGAGTAACTCTATCTTAATTTCACTATTTGGATTAATTGCCCCAGTGACCACCTGGAATATGACAACTCACCTCCTCCATTGTTTTTTTCAATGAAGTGCTATTAAACAATCAAATACATACTGACTTGAGATTTTAGAAATTGATGAGCTCTTCCAGGGATTCCCTCCCAGCTGTCATGCTTGATACTATTTTTCAGTCTAGCTGAAACTTCTCTTTACCAGAGACCTCACAGATAGTTGTTCCACACTTCTTGTTGCTTGGCCAAATATTGACTCCCTATCTCTATATTCCCGTTCTGCAACGAGCACAGCCCTTCAAGGTTAGTGTAAGGAGAGAAGAGCAATGTAAACATCAGCTGCCTAGATTGTTCTGAACCACAACACAAAGCACCAAAAGAAGAGTATCCACTTCTTTCCTATTTTGGGTCCTTGAATTCTAAGCTTTCTTTCCATGCATCAATGCCTCTCAAATTAACCAAAACAACGTGGGTATTTACTAAAACATGATTTATTACTTTCCACTAACCTAGAACAAAGAGGTGAGCTGTGTGTCTGGCAAGAGGGTAGAGAGGTGGAGGGACTGGAAAGGCGGGAGGTATCTCTTTCTATAATATATTAGTTATGTTCTGCCTACATAACCTTTAGCAGAAAAATCCTCCCAAATTTCTCCATGAACACTAAGGAAAAACTAAACAGCCTAGTATGGGTCTTACTTGCTATTTACTTCATTTATCTGTGTTTTTATCACCATGATATTACTAGCATAAGGTAGTGGTTCTGTAGCCAAGGCAACTGAAATGTTTAACTCCATTTGTTACAATCCTTACTGAGTTATTGGCTGTCCTCACTGGTTTTTGTTTGTTTGTTTGTTTTAAAGAATGAAATCCATTCTTTATTTTTATGTACTTTCGTTGCTAATTTTATCTTTACCTCTTTACCACAGTGTTGTATTCACTACCATTCCGGTCTGATAAACCATGTACTTTCTGTAACATACACAAATTTATTTACTTTTGATTATACTAGCTCCTTGATGCCTTTTGTCTCCTTCCCTACCATAGATATTTCCTTCAATGATTAGCTTCACTCATAAAAATCATGGGTTATTCACATTTAAGGAATGAATAAAAGAAGAAAAGGAAGAAATGTGGAATTCGAATGAGCTGAGCTCATTACTCTTCTCAAAATTTACACTTTTCTTTTATTTCCCATGTTGGTGAATGATACTATCATTTAATTAAAGCCCTGGGGTTTTCTTAGATACATTTGGAGTACTTCACTAGATTTTAAACTGGATTTCCTGTCTGATTACATTCAAATCCATTCTACTATTATTGCATTATGTTTCCCAAATTCAAATCCATTCATAATATTCCCTTGTTTGAAAGTGCAAATGATGTCCCAATATTCAGAGGTTATAGTTAAAAATCTTTGACAAATAAGCTACTTCATCATATGATTTTTGCTTAAAGTTTCTCTTACTCTTCATAACTACTTGGTAAAATTATATTTAGCTTCTAGTAACAAGAACTCAAAAATAGATTTTTTAAAGCAAATTATCAGTTTACTTCTCACAAAAATTAAATCCTACTATCTGAATCTCAGACACTTTTATGGAAAAGAGGGCCAAAGTTAAGCCCCTTCTTTAAGGGTTTTTGCAGATGACATAAAACTGAACTCCATTTGCATATCTTTGGCCAAAACTTAGTTATGTGGCCCTACCTAGATTTAAAGAAGAACTAGATATTCTTGTGATTAAGAGTCAGAGAACATTAGGTTTATTCCTAGGTATTTTATGGTTTTTTTGTGCAATTGTGAATGGGATCAGTTTCTTGATTTCTCTTTCTGTTTCTTCATTGTTGGTGTATAAAAATGCAACTGGTTTCTGTACGTTGATTTTGTATCCTACAACTTTGCTGAATTCATGAATCAGCTCTAGTAGGCTTTTGGTGGAGTCTGTCGGGTTTTCTATATAGAGTACCATGTCGTCTGTGAAAACTATCTTAAAATCTGTGGATGGATTTTAATGGAACCACAAAAGACCCCGCATAGCCAAAGTAATATTGAAGAAGAAAACCAAAACGGGAGGCATCACAATCCCAGACTTTAGCCTCTACTACAAAGCTGTCATCATCAAGACAGTATGGTATTGGCACAAAAACAGACACATAGACCAATGGAACAGAATAGAGAACTCAGAATTGGACCCAAAAGTATACAGCCAACTAATCTTTGACAAAGCAGGAAAGAGTATCCAATGGAAAAAAGAAAGCCTCTTTAACAGATGGTGCTGGGAGAACTGGACAGCAACATGCAGAAGAATGAAACTAGATCATTTTCTCACACCATACACCAAAATAAACTCAAAATGGATAAAGGACCTGAATGTGAGACCAGAAACCCTGGAGGAGAAAGCCGGAAACAACCTCCTTGACCTCAACCGCAGCAATTTCTTACTTGACACATCCCCAAAGGCAAGGGAATCTAGAGCAAAAATGAACTATTGGGACTTCATCAAGATTAAAATCTTCTGCATGGCAAAGGAAACAATCCATAAAACTAATAGACAACTGATGGAATGGGAAAAAATAGTTGCAAATGACACATCAGATAAAGGGCTAGTATCCAAAATCTATAAGGAACTCACCAAACTCCACACCTGAAAAACAAACAACCCGATAAAGAAATGGGTAGAATATATGAACAGACACTTCTCCAAAGAGGACATCCAGATGGCCAACAGACACAAGAAAGGATGCTCAGCATCCCTCCGCATCAGGGAAATACAAATCAAAACCACACTGAGATACCACCTCACGCCAGTCAGAGTGGCTAAAATGAGCAAATCAGAGGACTCTAGATGCTGGCGAGGATGTGGAGAAATGGGCACCCTCCTACATTGTTGGTAGGAATGTAAACTGATGCAGCCCCCCTGGAAAACAGTGTGGAGGTTCCTCAAAAAATTAGTAATTTTTTTGACCCTATGTCCCAGCAATAACACTGCTGGGAATTTACCCAAGGGTATAGGAATGCTGATGCATAGGAGCACATGCGCCCCAATGTTCATAGCAGCACTCTCAACAATAGCCAAAACATGGAAAGAGCCTAAGTGTCCATCAACGGACGAATGGATCAAGAAGATGTGGTTTATCTATACAATGGAATACTACATGGCGATGAGAAAGAATGAAATCTGGCCATGTGTAGCAACATGGATGGACCTTGAGGGTGTTATGCTGAGTGAAATAAGTCAGGCAGAGAAGGACAAGTATCATATGTTTGCATGTATAGCAGGATTAGGAGGAACTTAATGAAGGACCATGGGGGAGAAGAAAGGGAAAAATAGTGGGGGAGAGGGAGGGAGGCAAATCGTGAGATACTCTTGAATGCTGAGAACAAACTGAGGGCAGATGGGGTCGGGGGAGAGGAGGGGGTGATGGGCATGGAGGAGGGCACTTGTGGGGAGAGCACTGGGTGTTATATGGAAACCAACTTGACCATAAACTATTTAAATTAAGAAAGAAAGAAAGAAAGAAAGAAAGAAAGAAAGAAAGAAAGAAAGAAAGAAAGAAAGAAAGAGAGAGAGAGAGAGAGAGAGAAAGAAAGAAAGAAAGAAAGAAAGAAAGAAAGAAAGAAAGAAAGAAAGAAAGAAAGAAAGAAAGAAAAAGAAAGAAAAGGAAAGAATCAGAGAGCATTAATAGAGGAATAGAGAAAGAGAATTAGTATTTGGTAAGCAAGTAGAGATTTTGCTACATCACTTCTAACCAAGTTACATGGAATGATTTGCTTTCTGAACACACCTTGTTTCATGGAGATTCATGTAGTCTGTCCTTTCTCCTTAATGCAGCTAAATTCTATGTATTCTTCAGATTCAATTGGAGTTTCTCCAAGAAAATTTCTGTGACACTATCAGTCTTATTTACTAGATTAGTACTTTATTTACAGCTATATTATCATCACTTTTCACTCTACATTATGAAAATATTCAAGTATACATTTACGAATTTGTATTACCATAATTTGCTTGTTTTAATTATATTTTATATTCTTACACATTTAAACTCAAAATTAAGACCTTACTGGAATTATATAAACATAACAATATATGAAATAGTAGAAAAACTAATGAGGAAAGAATTTTTCTCCCTCATGTGAATCTGAGAGAAGTCAATCAAATTCTGGGAAGTGTTATTTTACATACATGATCTTTAATGTCTTAGTTTTTATAAGATGGCTTGTTAAAAAAAAAGCCTTTAAACCATAAGTCACATTCTTTTTCTATAGGAAATAAGAGATAAATTCTTTTGTGTTTCATTTTGTTTCTTGGTTCAATAATTGTGATATAAAATTAAAACCTTCTAATTTCTTTTTCTAAATTAAAATGTATGGAAAACATAAAAACCTCTTGTCAAAGAGTAAGTGTTTATAGCCATTGGACATTTTACATGATTGCTTTATTTAGTTTCTCACTCCTTGCTGGAAAGAAATACTTGATTATGTGTGATTGCATAGTATATCTTCCCGGAGAAAAAGCTATTATGCTGCCACTAAGGGTCATCCATAAAATGCAGGATCTGTGCTGACCCTAAGAATGAGACTCATTGGGTTAGATATATATATTTATAGCAATAGATCTATAGCAAAAGGCAAGTTGCTTCTAAAAGAGAAATGGGAGTTGGGCAGAAGTAACTTTAGTAATAGGGAACAGGAATGTGTCCCTGTCCCAAATCTGTTGCATTCAGATGGCAGCAAAATGAAATATGAACCAAATACATATGTAAGAAGGAGAAACTAGTATGAGACAAGAAAATAGTCAAGTTCCCTTATAAGGCAAAAACTCATTACCATAAAAAACGCAGTTCTACTAAAAACAAAACACGGTTCTATATGCCACTATTTTTTTTTAATTTACCTATTTAAATTCAAGTTATTTGACATACACTATAGTATAATTGGTTTGAGGAGTAGAACTCAGTGATTTATTGCTTGCATACAACAGCTGGTGCTCATCCCAACAATTGCCCTCCCTTTGAGCCCATCATCCGTTTAGCACATCCCCCCACCCACCTCCAGCAACCCTCAGTTTGTTCTCTGCATTTTAGAGTCTCTTATGGGGGCACCTGAGTGCCTCAGTTGGTTAAGCATCTGACTTTGGCTCAGGTCATGACCTTACAGTTGATGAGTTTGAGCCCTGCATTGGGTCCTGTGCTGACAGCTCAGAGCTTAGAGCTTGCTTCAGATTCTGTGTCTCCATCTTTCTCTGTCCCTCCCCAGCTTATGCTCTCTTTGTCTCAAAAAATAAATAAACATTACAAAGAAATTTAAAAAACTGACAGTCTCCTATGGTTTGCCTCCCTCTCTGTTTTTATCTTATTTTCCTTCCCTTTCTCTATGTTCATCTGTTTTTTTTTTCTTAAATTCCACATAAGACTGAAATCACATGATATTTGTCATTCTCTCACTGACTTATTATCCTTAGCATGATACACTCTAGTCTATCCACTTTGTTGAAAATGAAAACATTTTATTCTTTTTGCTTGCTGGGTAATATTCCATTGTATATACACATAAACCACCTCTTCTTTTTTTTTTTTTTTCGTTTTTTGTTTACAAATAGTTTATTGTCAAATTAGTTTCCACATAACACTCAGTGCTCATCCCCACAAGTGTCCTCCTCCATGCCCATCCCCCCTCCCCCCCACATCCATCAGTCCTCAGTTTTTGTCAGCATTCAAGAGTCTCTCATGGTTTGCCTCTCTCCCTTTCCCCCACCATTTCCCCCCTTCTTCTCCCCCTTGTTCCTCCATCAAGTTCCTCCTAATCCTCCTATANTGAGGAGGGATGCTGAGCATCATTTCATGTGTCTGTTGGCCATCTGGATGTCCTCTTTGGAGAAGTGTCTGTTCCTATCTTCTGTCCATTTCTTCACTGGGTTGTTTGTTTTTCAGGTGTGGAGTTTGGTGAGTTCCTTATAGATTTTTGATATTAACCTTTATCTGATATGTCATTTACAACTATCTTTTCCCATTCCATTGGTTGCCTATTAGTTTTGTGTCAGAGGCCACGCCGGCTCTGCCAGGTCCAGGGGTCTCTGAAGGAGGACGGTGTCGGCGAAAGAGAATGAGAGAGCCCCGAGATTCTTTCTGGTCACCAGGCAGGCATCTCTGTCTTGTCGGTTTTTGTGTCTTTATTTAAAGGTTCAGCAACAACATGAAGTCAGAGAAAGGAATTTCTACAATGGGAGGCCTTTTGTGATAACAAGTTTTTGATATTTTGCAGAATTATCCCAGTCAGAGTGAATTTACAACCAAGGANTTGAGGTAGCCCTGGAAAAGAAAACAGACAGACAAACACACAGGGAGCAGGAGCACACAAACGCAAAGCGAGAGGGAAACCGAAAAAGTTAAGAGAAAAGATGGAGGGGGGAGGGCGGATAATAGAGAGTATAAAATACATAAAAGAGTCAAAAAGGAGAAACGAAAAGGAAAAAAGAAGAAAACCGATGGACAACGAACGGTTTAANTCTGAGAGAAGAGATGAAAATGTCAGTCGGTGTAGAATTTACATCTACAGAATGGACTCGTTGTGATTGTTTAAGCAAGGCGGTGACCAGAGTTAATCAGGTCAGTGTTCTGGGGAAAAAAGAGAGAAAAGAGAAAGAAGAGGAAAGAAAAAAAAAAGGGAGGAGGGCACCTCTCAGGCAGGGATGGGCGTGGCGTGATCCAATGCCTCAGGCGGGAGCTCTGCCTTGGCGGTTCTGGGGAGGAGAGTGACGGTGCTCCAGTCCCTTCTTGAACCAAGCGCTGCAACTCGCTTTTTTGGGCGTGTAAACTCCCCGTACCGGGGGCGCAGCCAAAGTTGGTTGCACTCTTCAGCTCAGGCCAGTCCCAATCTCCAAATCCCAGTCTGTGCCCTACTGAAATTGCCTTAGACACAGCTTCCCAGGCAACCCCCTCAGGGGCAATTCTGGGCCTCCTTCCCGGCTCTAGGGGTGGCGTCAGAATCACTGCTTCCTTCCCTGGGTCGGGCTGGTGAGCACGGGCGGGGGCCTGCCTGCCGGGTGCGTGGAACCTGCTGGAGTGAGGAAAACCAGGTCCGTCTATGCTCGTCACCGAAAACACGAACTCACAGGCAAATTTCCCAGTTTTTAGCTCTCTGCCTTCCCTCTCGAGTTCCAGCCCGCCAGGAGCGCGGACGCCCGGTGTCCGCGCGGCTCTTTCTGGGGCCCCAGCCGCCCGGGAGCTACAATGGCGGCAGGCGCGCCACCACTCTGAAGTCAAGCCTCCAGGAGCCAGCACAAAGCAGCAGTCTGTGCGCTCAGCCCCTCCTATGGTCTTTCTATGCCCCGAGTGGAGGTTTTTACCCCGAGCGGAGGTTTTTCTGTTTTGGACTGTCTCTTTTTCCCCTCACTCCCTGCAGAGGGGAATCGCCTCCGACCCTGGAGTCTCCGATCCCGGCCCAATTTTATCTTCCCCAGTTCACACTCATGTTAGAAGACTCTCTCAGTGGATTCTGCATCCTTTTTCTCCCAATGTCTCAGGTTTTGTAAGGTTTCCAATGGCTTCAGATCTTTTCCGTGTGATGTATGGGCGCAAGTGCAAGTACGGAGCTCCTTACTTCTCCGCCATCTTGTTCCTCTTCCCCACCTCTTCTTTACCCATTCATCAGTCAATGGACATTTGGGTTCTTTCCATTGTTTAGCTATTGTTGATAGTGCTGCTATAAACATTGAGGCACATGTGCCCCTATGAATCAGCACCCTTGTGTCCTTTGGATAAATTTCTAACAGTGCTATTGATGGTTTGTAAGGCAATTTTATATTTATATTTATTTTTATTTTTTTTTTGTGGAACTTCTGGAGTGGCTGCACTAATTTGCATTCACACCAAAAGTGCAAGAGGGTTCCGATTTCGATTTCTCCACATCCTTACCACCACCTGTTGTTTCCTGAGTTGCTAATTTTAGTCACTCTGGCCAACATGAGGTGGTATCTCATGGGGGTTTTGTTTCGTATTTCACTGATGATGAGTGATGTTGAGCATCTTTTCATGTGTCTATTAGCCATCTGGATATCTTCTTTGGAAAAGTTTTTAGTCATATCTTCTGCCCATTTCTTCACTGGATTATTTGTGGTTTTTTGGGTGTTGAGCTTGATAAGTTCTTTATATATTTTGGATACTGACCCTTTATCTGATATGCCATTTGCAAACTTCTTCTCCCATTCCATCGATTGCCCTTTAGTTTTGTTGATTGTTTACTTTACTGTGCAGAAGATCTTTTATCTTGATAAAATCCCAGTAGTTCATTTTTTGCTTTTGTTTCCCTTGCTTCCAGAGATATGTCTAGTAAGAAGTTGCCGTGGCTGAGGACAAACAAGTTGTTGCCTTTTTTTCTCCTGTAAGATTTTGATGGTTTCCTGTATTATCACATTTGGGTCTTTCTTCCATTTTGAATTTATTTTTGTGTATGGTTTAAGAAAGTGGCCTAGTTTCATTCTTCTGAATGTCGCTCTCCAGTTTTCCCAGCACCATTTACTGAAGAGGCTGTCTTTTTACCACTGTATATTCATTCCTGCCTTGTTGAAGATTAGTTGGCCATATATTTGTATGTCCATTTCTGGGTTCCCTATTCTGTTTATTGATCTATGTGTGTGTGTGTGTGTGTGTGTGTGTGTTTTGTCAGTGCCACACTGTCTCGATGATTACAGCTATGTAATACAGCTTGAAGTCTGGAATTATGATGCCTCCAGCTTTCATTTTTTTTTCAAACTTACTTTGGCTATTCAGGGTCTTTTCTGGTTCCATATAAATTTTATTTTTTTTTTATTTTATTTTTTTTTAATAGTTTATTGTCAAATTA